>NC_083725.1:80012249-80324402 GCF_028564815.1 Eubalaena glacialis | reverse complement strand
GGGAAATGGATGTTGGGGAGTCACCCTCTTGTCCATTCACTATAGAGCTTGTTGTCTTCAAAAGGCAAGTGGGGTTTTGGCCTTTAAACAAGTGCTGCAAAAGACAACCCCAGAGAGCAGTGATCCAGTTTTTGCCAGAAGTCCTCATCAGGTAGGATGGTTAAAGAGCACAGGGGGGCTGTGGGGCATTTCCTCTGTACTCACCCAATGGGTCTGGTAAGAGATTGGGTCAGGGCATCAGATACATATGGGTTTGAATTCCAGCTCTGCTACTTACGTTGTAACCAAGTGAGTAGCTTAATCGCTCTATAGGTGTTTGATTCCCACGTGTAACCTGGGGGCAATAATGCCTACTTCATAGTGTTTTGAGAAAATTTAAAAACATCAAAATTATCTAGCACAGTGCTAACTACACAGGTAATGAATTTTCTTTCTTTGTGCTTTAATTACTTGTTAAGAGAGAAAAGAATCAGAAAAAGGAGCTACAATAGCCTGAGTTGATCTTTTTCCCAAAGAGAAGATCCTATTATCTGAGTTTCTGAGACACAGCTTGCACCTACATCTCCCTGGTCCCTGCTGCAAACATACTGACAAATTCAGAGTTTGGTTATCCTATTGCTGGACTTGGTTGCCTGCCATCTCTGTGTGGTTTTTTTCACCAGTGTGTTAATTACTGATGTCACAGTCTTATTTCAGATCAGTTCCTTTTAGAGTCCATACTTTGCTCTCTACAGATGCCTAATCTCAAACGTTATATGTGAGATTACTCATTTTGTCCTAAAATTCTGGAAGTTTCTCACTCTAGTCCCCTATGTACATAAGCACCTTCCTTGCCTATCCTTCCTCTTAGTGGAAAGGGTTAAATGAGCTTAGGATGTGAAATCCTTCCACAAAATCAAAATCACTATGCAGATTAAGGGTAGCATTATATGTACTGCTAGAGGGCCAAGATTTTATGGACCCCAAATCAGGCAATTTTCCCTGCCCTCCTCACTACACTCCCTGTAATGGACACTGCAGCCTTGTGTGGAATCTTTTTCTTTTTCAACTTTTTATTTTGAAATAATTTAGATTTTTCAGATGAGATGCAAAGATAGTACGGAGTCCCCATATACCCTTCACCCAGCTTCTCATGGTGTTAACATCTTACATAACCATGGCCCATGTATCAGCATCAAGAAACTAGCACTGGAACAGTGAAATTAACTAAACTATAGAATTTATTCAGACTTCACCAGTTTTTCCACTAATATCCTTCTTCTGTTCCTGGATACCACGTTGCATTTAGTTGTCATGTCTCATTCTCCTTTGATTCTTTAACAGTTTCGCAGTCTTCCCTAGCTTTTTCACGACCTTGACACTTTTAAATGCACTGGTCAGATATTTCCTTCACTGTCCCCCAATTTAGGTTATCTGGTATTTTCTCATGATTAGATGGAGTTTATGGATCTTGTAAAACAATATCCCTGAAGAGAGGTGCGTTTCTCATTGCATCATGTCAGGGAGTCCATGATGTCAGCCTGTATTACTGGTGATATTAATCTTGATCACTTGGTTAAGGGAGTGTCTGCCAGGTTTCTCCTGTTACTACAGTTACTATTTTTTCCTTTCCATATTCTGTCTATTAGATGAGAGTCACTAAGTTCAGTCCACACTTTTGGCCACTTAAGCACTTCATTATTTTCTGGCAGTACGTGATATTCCAAACTCATCTTGTATTTTCCCTGCCCCCGCCCTAGAATCAGCTATTTCTCCAAGAATTCCTGCTTCATTTTACTGGAGAATGTTATGTAGAAACCAAGATCTGGGTGCTAAGTATGCTTCATGTTATGATCAGCTTAAATGTTAAAGAACACAACTATTATCATAGCTTTGTGATTTATTTCCTCATCTCTTTATTCCTGTATCTTTCCATTGAACAAGATCCTACCTTGAATCTTTCCAACACATCTTCACCTATTCACTCACTCATTCATTATTCAATATTGAGCTCCTACTATGTGTTAGGTACTCTTGTATTTGACAATGGGAATGCAGTTGTCCTCTTGATAATGTACACATTCTCTGAAGTAATACTTGAAGAGATGAAAAAGATAGATAGGAATTAGTCAGGAAAAGGGAAAAGGGTGGAGGGTGAGGTTAAAAAAAAAAAAAAGAAAAGAAATGCATGTGCTCTCCAGAGCATGCACCCAGAAGGACACTTGAAGGATTGGGATAGTTATTTTTTAATTCTATTATTGAGTAGACAATATTTTATATTTGAGAGTAGCCCCAATCTCTCACCAGTTGTACTCAATTTTTAAAAAATATTTATTTATTTATTTGGCTGTGCCGGGTCTTAGTTGCAGCACACGGGATCTTTGTTGCGGCATGCGGACCTAGTTCCCTGACCAAGGATCGAACCTGGGCCCCCTGCATTGGGACCGTGGAGTCTTAACCACTAGACCACCAGGGAAGTCCCTGTACTCAATCTGAGAGTGGGTAGGGAATATATAAAATCTCCAACTACACAATAATTCTATATAAAATAAACTAATGACCAAAAGAATAAAACACCAAAACCAATGAGAAACGCTAACCAACTATGTGTCCTAGAGTAATTCTGTGTTAATTCAAATCAATTAATATAGAGAGAGTAACCACTACGTGGTGTTTACAACACACCACAGCTGCGTGCACACCAGCTGTGTGCTAAGAATAGAGAAGCAAACAAGGAAGTCACAGTCCTGCTTTTAAGCAGCTTCAGTCTGGTGTGATAAGCACCATAGAAGGGAAGTGTATGGAGCTATAGGGCATATAGGGAGGGATTTAACCACCTTGGTGGTCACAAAAGCATCCTAGAGAGTGTGGCACTAACACGGAGGCTTGAAGGAAGAGCAGGAACTAGTGAAGAGAAGAAACCAAGATCTGGGTGCTAGATGTACTACATCTTGTGATCAGCTTAAACCTCAAAGAACTCATCTATTATCATAGTTTTGTGATTAATTCCATAATCCCTTTATCTACTCTTAATCTTTCCACTGAACAGGATTCTACTGTTCTCTTCCATATCCCTTCATTCATTAATTCATTCACTCATTCGATATTTATTGAGGAGAGAGGAAGGAAAAGCATTCTGCATTTGAGAACAGCCTGTGGGAAGGCCAGGATGAAAAAGGGCACAGTGTGTGCTTAAGGAACAGAAGGAAATGCATTTTACCAAGAGAGAAAAGAGCAGGAGAAAGAAAGGCAAGAAATTAGGCTGGAGACTTGGGAAAACACCAGGTCCCATAGCTCCTTCCAAGTCAGTCGAGGGTTTGGGGCATTTTTCCAAGTACAGTGGAGAGCCATGGAAGGCTGCTAAGCCAATGAGTGACCAGACTGGGTCACCTGGCTGCAGTGGGGAGTATAGGTAGGAAGGGAGTGAAGCATTAACCTCTGTAAGGCTTAGTAAGGTTAGTTTTCTTCCTGTCCCACAAAACTGGGGTGAGGAATAAACAAGGGTACACATACAAATTCCCTGGAATGATGTTTGCCACATGATAGGCAATCAGAAATTTTTAATACCTTCTTTAGTCCAACAATATTAATTGTTTTTCATCTATTCTCATTTTTCTCTTTATTCCCATATTTTGGTGGGGGGGGGAATTAACCATTTAAACTCTTTGCAGCAATTAAACTTGATTACTGAGCTAAACACAGTGAACAAACATGAATAGGACATGAGTTCTTCCTTAAGGCATAATCACAACGAGCCATAATATACTGTGATATGACCTACACTGATGACATGAGCCAAAGCTCATAGGGAAGAATGACATCCTTCACCACTCTGTCCTTAATGTTAGGCAATATGTGTGGCACAGAGGACTTCAACACAGATTTCTCGACCAAATGAATGCATTCTCTGGGAGCTTAGAGGATGAAGCAGGAGGCCTGGGTGCACTGTAAATTCAGTCTCTTAGGACTTAATACAAGCTCATTGAGGACTATGGCTTTCTTTCTATATATTTTATTGATTAATGTTTAGAATTACTGTTAATATGCTTTATTTTTTATGAAAGTTTTTCTTAGTGATTAGTCACATTTTCAAATCAAAACTTTCCTATCAAGAAACACTGTGTAATAACATGAAAACATCAAATCTACACTGAGAGGCTGGTTTGATAACATTAAATTCCTAGTTATCTTTGTTATTTTCATCTGAGTCACAGAAAATAAGAGGCAAATTTCATTCTCTATTGTTGACTTTTCTTACCACCTACCTGCATGCTGGCCACCTAACCTAACCCCTAGCTGATGTGTGTTTAGATAATCAAATTATTTTTATTCTTAGTCTGAGCAATACACCAGTGAACTTGTATGAGAACTGTGTAATGTCAGTAAAGTAAATGACTATGGGGTTATAACTAACACGGCTCCCTCTAATTAATATATGTAGTTCTCCCAGTTTCTATGCTAATGTATTTTATTTTTGAAGCAAGCTGAAAAATGAGGTGAGTAATCATAATGGTTTTGGGAACACTTAACATTATTGTGGGAAAATTAAAGGCTAAAGCTGTTTCATTCCTGTGTTTACAGTTCTTTAGAGTCTTCTGGTGGAATTGACCTTGGTCAAATTGCTTACTTTTTCTTAAAGAGTTTTAACTATTTCAGATGAAAGCCATGACTGGCTATTCTCAATGCGTTAAAGTCTGAGTCAGTGGCTCCATGAGTGACAGCTGTCGTGCACTGGGATGATCACTGAGGGAGGACAAATGTGCTTTGAACACCTACACATGCCCCTCAGGGAAGAAATCATTTTAAAGAAAACTTGAAAACTAATTCTGATACTGTTAGCAAAATTCTATTGTTTTTATGCATTTGAAAGTACTTTTATTATAAAACCCAAACTCAAACTAAGAGATTTAAAAGTACAGAGAATGTGGAAGAGGAAACAAAAGTTCCTATTTCCCAATTCAGTTTCACAATCCCATAACCCAGTTGTCATTGTTAACAGTTTCTTGTTAATTTCTCCTTCCAGACATGTTTCTCCTCATACAACTACGTATGTGAAGCATCTAGTATATATTTTAACACAAATAGGATCATCCTATACACAATTTTGTAATTTTCATTTTTCACTTAAAATTAGGTCAATACATTTAGATCTTTATCTTCCTTTTAGTGCCTGTATAGCAGGGGTCCCCAACCCCCGGGCAGTGGACCGGTACCAGTCCGCAGCCTGTTAGGAACCAGGCCGTACAGCAGGAGGTGAGAAATAGTTCAAAATATTATGTTTATTTTTGGAACAAGGACACCTAAGTTTTATTGTTTTCCCTTTACCTGTGATTCTGAAAAACTGTTTTACCGGAACTATCAGTTTGTTTCCCTTCTGGATATGTAATATTCATACTAGTCCCAACTATGACTAAAAACTCTGATAGTTGCATGATCACCAATTTTTTTTAATTGATGAGAAACTATTTTGTTTTTCCATTTCCCTCTATTTAGCATAATGATAATGATAATAATCATTATTATTAAGATATTGTATCTTTACTTGACTGATAAGGAAATCTATATGTGAAAAGGTGAAGCACCTTTTCTAAAATCATATTAGTGGTGCAGCTGGGAATGAACCTAGGTCACTGTAATAAGCCTAGGTTCTTACGGTTAATTAATTTATTCTAAAGCATTGGGTCAAAAGTTTTGTTACATCGGGCTTATCGGTAGGAAAATCTTTGGTCATGGTTGTCTGTTGTTCCGTCTGAGAGACTGAACTAATAGAACAAAACAGGATATGAAGAGACAATGTGAGGAGAACTAAAATATTGTGTTGCTTCTCCCTTCTTTTCCAGCTCAATTTCATGGTTCTATAATGTAATATGATTAAATGCCATATTAAGATAAGAAGTTAGTAGATAGAAGGAACCACAGAAATCTTGCTAGTGGGTAAAAGAGACCACAGAAAGGTTCTTGCAGGAAGCTGAACTTGACCTGTGAGATGAAGGAAAGATCTTTTGTGAAGACTCCGATAGTTTAGAATTAGTTCACAAAACTGGTTGTGCATCAGAATCACCTGGGGAGCTTAGTAGCTACTCAATACTCAGACCCGACCCAAGGAGACTCAGATTCAGTTGGCAGAAAGTGGGGCCTGGGAATACGATGTATCACATCAGATGTAGCTGATGTAATAAGCCTTCAGACCTCTTTTGGAAAACAGGCTTAGGGCCCTATTCATGTTTTGGTTTTTTTTATTTTAACCTTTAATCTTTGGCATTTTTAAAAAAGTTTTGATGTCGTTCTCTCTTGTCATCAGGGTTTTTTTCTGGCTTTTCTTTTTTTTTAAATACATACAAGGTAATGTCTGTTCTTTAAAAGAAGCCAAGATTCTGATTCATTCTTTAGCAATTATCATATTAGGTTATTGTGGTATCTTTTATGCCAAATAAGATGAAACTCTATTTTTGATGTTTTTGTTGGAAATGAAAATGGATAAGCCTCCTAGAGTATACAATTTAGGGTTACTTGATATATTAATATTTACATTTTCTTTAAATATTAAAGTTCTTTGCCACTGAACTACACCAGTAGTATTTGGTTGAATCCTCCTTTTTAGTACAGAAATGACTGCCTCATGGAATCAATGTTGGTACAGCTTTGAAAACTGGATGGATACTCCAGTGACTTACCAAAAGAATGATTTCTCCAAGGAGTGAACTGTTACTATTTGGCATTTATCAGAACTTCCTACAAGCATCTAGAAGGCTTTTAGATCCTTTTTTCTCCATTTCTCCAATCCTACAGTGAACTAAGCAGGGTTCCCCACAGCTGTATTAAGGATTTGCATATTGGGCCTCTTATATGCTTCAGTCTCAATAGGAAATTCATTTGTTCATTTAACAGCCTTTTTGAACATATACTATATCCTAAGCACCAGAAATACAAAGGTTAACATGACAGACACCATACCTGCTTTAACGGTGTTTATGGTCTGATGTAAAAGAAAACAGATAATTATATAATCTGGTATAGTAAATTTTTTTTTTTTTTTTTAGGAAGCAAATACTCACCTCCTTTCTTTTTTTTTTAATATTTATTTATTTATTTATTTGGTTGTGTCAGGTCTTAGTTGCAGCAGGCGGGCTCCTTAGTTGCGGCTTGCCGGCTTCTTAGTTGCGGCATGTGGGCGCCTTAGTTGCAGCACGTGGGTGCCTTAGTTGTGGCAGGCAGGCTCCTTAGTTGTGGCTCACTGGCTCCTTAGTTGTGGCATGTGAACTCTTAGTTGCAGCATGCATGTGGGATCTAGTTCCTGGACCAGGGATTGAACCTGGGCCCCCTGCATTGGGAGCGTGGAGTCTTAACCACTGCACCACCAGGGAAGTCCCTGGTAGAGTAATTTTATCAGGCAGAGTTCTACCAGAGAAAGAGCACAAATATCATATATATATATGTATATATATAGAGAGAGAGAGAGAAAGGGAGAGAGAGAGATTTATTGCAAGGAATTGACTTACACGGTTGCAGGACCTGGCTAGGAAAGTCCGAAATCCACTGCACAGGCCAGAAGGAAGGGAAGTCTGGAAATTCTCAGCAGGAGGTGATGCTGCAGCTCACAGGTAGAATTTCTTATTTCTCAGGGAAACTTCAGTACTGCCCTCAAAGCTTTTAAACTATTTGAATCAAACCCATTCAGATTATGGAGAATAATTTCCTTTACATAAAGTCAACTGATTATAGATGTTGTTCACATCTATAAAACACCTTCATAGCAACACCTAGATTAGTGTCTGATTGATTAATGGGATACTATAGCCTAGCCAAGGTGATACATAAAACTGATCATCACAGTAATGTTTAGAAAACGTTATCGTGGAGAAAGAATAAAATGCCAAGGACCCACAAAGTAGGGCATCTATCTTAGTCTAAGGGGAGTCAGGTATTTCCCGAAAGAGATGACAATTAACATGAGAATGAGCAAGATAAAGAGGTGGATAGAGAATATATTCTGAAATGTGGAAACAGTGTAAGCAAAGGCCAGAAAGAGAGCACTAAAATCTCTTCTAATCGGATTTTTTTTCTGGCTTCCTTTTTCAGAACAATTACAAGGTGATGGCTGTTCAACAGAAACCAATATTTTACTCTTTTTTTGGTAACCATTAATTTATTGTAATGTCTTTAGTGCTGAATCAGATAAAACTCTATTTTCATATTTTAATTAGCATTTCCAATTATCAGTGAGATGAAGCACCTTTTCATATATTTATTTGACATTCAGGTTTCCTCCTCTATAGATTGCCTGTTTTTAACCTCTGCACATTAGGGGTAGTTTTCTTTTCCTTACTGATTACATATGATTTGGATATTACCAGAAATCCTTTGTCTTTATATGCATTGCAGATATATCTCCCAGAGAACATCAGTCCAACCTAGGAGGTACTTTGTAGGCTACAGTTGCAGGTGACTGCAAGGGGACCTCGTTAAATCAGAGAGTGCTGGGGTGACCTGGATGCCAGGCTCAAGTCTCACTTCTAGGACAGAGCCCCCATACTGAGCAGGAACAATAGGGGCACAGGAGAGGAAAAGGGAACAGAGACAGCCCCTCTCACAAAGCACTGTACTTTTTAACAATTCAAATAAATGACAGAAGAGGGAGCTCTAAAATCCTTAAGCTAGGAAATCTACACTGACCATCCTCCCTTCTAGCACAGGCAAACTCACCTCGTTGAAATATAATATAAGCAATAGAAAAGAAAAGTAGTCAAACCCACTCAAAATTATTATCAGAAAAAAAGGAAAATTAGGATCAGAATAACATTCTTTCAAGCAGTGAAAACAAGCCAGAACAACATGCCCACAAAATAAAGAAAAACTGTATGCTATTTTAAACAAACAAGCTAAAAGAAATTAAGAAAATAATAGAAGTTTAAAAGAACAACTTAAATTAGAATCAAAATAACCCAGAAATAATATTATCAGAGAAAAGAAAAGATTTGAAAATGGAACTTACAAAAACAAGGAATGTGTTAGAAATTTAAAAATATATATCTTTAGAAATGAAGACTAAACTAGAAGTAATACATTGGTGAATAAATGGAAAGGAGGGATATTTTTAATTACAAAGGATTAAAGGGAATGCTCTGGTGCTCCAATGGTTAGAACTCCGTGCTTTCACTGCCAAGGGGCTGGGTTCAATTCCCTGGTAGGGAACTAAGCCGCATGGCACAGCCAAAGAAAAAACAAAACGGATTTAACAGAAAGTGACACAGAACATTAGCAAACTGTTAGTGTGTATGTGTGTGTGTGTAAATCTCCAAAGAAGAAAACCAAAGCAACTGAACACACCAGAATACTAAAAAACAATCATTGAAGAAAACCATTCCAAAATAAAAGATAACTCAAAATTACATATTGAAAAGATACACTGTATACTCTGGAAAATCAAACCAGAATGATTGCCATCAAGGCATACTGTAGTAAACTCATCAGAATTCAAAGAAAAAGAGAAATGTATTAAAAAATAGATATTCAATAACAAAAAGTTTTAAAGCCTCTTTCAGCTAGAAAGTTTTAAATTATGCTATCAAACAACCCTTGGATTAAAGCACAAATACAGATACAATTAGAGAATTTTTTTTTAAAAGAACATTAGTGAAAACAACATTTCAGAATCCATGGGATACAGCTATTGAAGTTAACAGAGTCAAATTATAGCATGAAGTATCTATATCAATTCAAATAAAAGTGTAAATTTAACACAACATATTAGAAGTTATGACCAATTCAACTATACAAAATGAAGCAATTAGAGGATTAAGAATTGTAAAGAAAGAGGTAAACCTATCTCTATTTGCAGATAATAAAATTAAGTGTCTGGAAATCCAAAAGAACAAAAGGACTATGCTTTAATAAAATAACAAATTAATTGTAAAGTCAGTGTACAAAATCAATAATCCCTATAGTAGTTTAAACAAAAGGTAGTTAAGAGATATAATGGATGAGAAAAATCCATCTAAAATAGGAAGAAAATCAAAAGAAATACAGAGAAAAGAAAGAGAAAAGAGAAACAAAGAGAGAAAGAAGAAAAAGAAAGAGAAAATACTTAGAACAAGAAATAGCCACAGCCTAATAAGTCACAACATAGGTTTGAACAAATGGAAATTTTCCTTCTTTCTTGAGTTGAAAGACTTAACATTAAATCTATGTTAGTTTTCCCTAAATTAATTTATAAATTTCCAATTAAAATATCAGCATATATTTTTTACAAGCTAGACAAGTTCATTATAAAGCTAATTTAGTAGAACCAAGAAATAACAAAAACCAGAAAAACCCTAAAAAAGAACAAAGTGGGGGCTGGCCCTATCAAATATAAAAACATATTTAAAAGCCTCTAAAATAGTAAGTATAGTATTGGTGCACAGATAGACAGTCTAATGATATAAAATAGAAAATACAAAAATAGACCCAATAGCATATGGTAATTTGTGTGACAAAAGCAGTAATTCAAATAAGTAGAGAAAAGATAGGTTTTTTAAATGTGGTATTGAGATAAGTGGCTAGCTTAATAGAAAAAGATAAAGTTGGATACATTTCTCACACCATAAACTCCAAATGAATCAAATGTCTAAATAGAAGTGACAACACCATAGAACTACTAGAGGAAAGCTGAGGAGAATTCCTCTACAACTCCAAGTAGAAAAAACTTTCCTTACTATGACTAAAAATTCAGAAACAATGAGAAAAGACTGAGCTATCTAATCTCATATAAATAAAATGTTTGCATGAAGAAAAAAAAAACATGAAAGCAAGGTTTAAAAAAAACAGAAAACTAGGGAAAAGTTTATAACTTACATCACAGATAAAGGGTTGATATCCTTAATAAAGAGTGTCTAAAAATAAAGAATTTTGATCCACTTCCTAGAGTAATGAAAATAAAAACAAAAGTAAACAAATGGGACCTAATTAAACTTAAAAGCTTTTGCACAGCAAAGGAAACCATACACAAAACAAAAAGACAACCCTCAGAATGGGAGAAAATATTTGCAAACAAAGCAACACGACAAGGGATTAATCTCCAAAATATACACACAGTTCATGCAGCTCAATATCAAAAAAACAAATAACCCAATCAAAAAATGGCCAGAAGATCTAAATAGACATTTCTCCAAAGAAGACATACAGATGGCCAAAAAGCACATGGAAAGATGCTCAACATCACAAATTATTAGAGAAATGCAAATCAAAACTACAATGAGGTATCACCTCACACCAGTCAGAATGGCCGTCATCAAAAAAATCTACAAAAAATAAATGCTGGAGAGGGTGTGGAGAAAAGGGAACCTTCCTACACTGTTGGTGGGAATGTAAATTGGTACAGCCACTATGGAGAACAGTATGGAGGTTCCTTAAGAAACTAAAAATAGAACTACTATATGACCCAGCAATCCCACTCCTGGGCATATAGCTGGAAAAAAACATAATTTGAAAAGACACATGCACCCCAATGTTCACTGCAGCACTATTTACAATAGCCAAGACATGGAAGCAACCTAAACATCCATCAATGGAGGAATGGATAAAGAAGATGTGGTACATATACAATGGAATATTACTCAGCCATAAAAAACAAAATAATGCCATTTGCAGCAACATGGATGGACCTAGAGATTGTCATACTGAGTGAAGTAAGTCAGACACAGAAAGACAAATATCATATGATATCACTTATATGTGGAATATAAAAAAAGGGTACAAATGAACTTATTTACAAAACAGAAGTAGAGTCACGGATGTAGAAAACAAACTTATAGTTACCAGGAGAGGGAGGGGGATTTGGGAGACTGGGATTGACACATACACACTACTATATATAAAATAGATAACTAATAAGAACCTACTGTATAGCACAGGGAACTCTACTCAATACTCTGTAATGGCCTATATGGAAAAAGAATCTAAAAAAAAAAGAATGGTTATATGCATATGTATAACTGATTCACTTTGCTGTACACCTGAAACTAACACAACATTGTAAATCAACTATACTCCAATAAAAATTTTTTTCAAAAATAAATAAAAATAAAGAAGAAAACCAACAATGTTGGAGAAGAATGGGTTGAAACAGACAATTCTCAGAGAAAGAAATGCAAAAGGACCTTAACAGATGAAAGGTTCCTAGCGTGACTCATAACAAGGGAAAAAGGTACAAATTAAAATCTATTGAGAGAACATTATTCACCTATCAGATGAGCAAAATTTCCAAGTGTGACAGCATGCTCTGTTGTCTAGGCTGAGCAGAACTGGCACTCTCATTCATTGCTAGGAAAGATTCCTAGCCTTCAAAGAATGAACTGTAATACACACAACAAACCTGATGAGTCTAAAAAAAATTATGCTGAGTAAAAGAAACAAGACACAAAAGAGTACATCTTGTATGATTCCATTTATGTAAAATACTAAAACTGGCAAAACAAAACTATACAGAAAGAAAGTAGATCAATGATTGACAGTTCTGGGGATTAACTGCAAGAGAATACATTTAAGGCTAAGAAAGTAATCTATATCTTGATTGTAGTGGTGGTTATATTTGTCAAAACTTGTCAAATTATAAAATGAATGCATTTACTTTTATATAAATTATATATCAATAAAGTTGATTTTTTAGAAAAAAACTATTAGAAGAGTTAAATAGAATAAAGAAAGGAAGGAAAGGGGAAGGGAAGGGAGGGAAGGGAGGGAGGGAGGAAGAAACAAACAAACTTGGTTCATACCAAACAAAACAAGAAAAAAAGGAAAAGAATCAAAGATCAGATGAGACAAAAGCAAAATAAAGAGAAGACAGAAGACAAATTACATCAGAAATTATACTGTGTAAATGGACTAAATATTCCAATTAAAGACAAAGATTGTAGGACTGTCTAAAAAAACAAGACCTAACTATATGCTATTTATAAATGTGAAAGTAAAAGAATGGGAAAAGATATGCCACGAAAACACTAACCACAATGCATTTATGTGGCAATATTAATATAAGCAAACTTTAAGGTAAGAAGTACTACTAGTGATAAAGGACATTTCAAGATCTTAAAATAGGTAAATTCAACACTAAGAAAAAAAAACCTAAATTTTAAATCTACTAATAGCATAATTCAAAAAGGTACATGCACCCCTATGTTCATAGCAGCACTAATCACAATAGCCAAGACATGGAAACAACCTAAACGTCCATTAACAGATGAATGGATAAAGAAGATGTGGTACATATACACATGGAATACTACTCAGCCATAAAAAAAGAATGAAATAATGCCATTTACAGCAACATGGATGGACATAGAGATTATCATACTAAGTCAGAAAGAGAAAGACAGATACCATATGATAACACTTACATGTGAAATCTAAAATATGGCACAAATGAACCTACCTACGAAACAGAAACAGACCCACAGACATACAGAACAGACATGTGGTTGCCAAGGGGGAGGGGGTTGGGGGAAGGATGGAGTGGGAGGTTGTGGTTAGCAGATGCAAACTATTACATATAGAATGGATAAACAACAGGTCCTACTGTATAGTACAGGGAACTATATTCAATATCCCATGATAAACCATAATGGAAAAGAATATAAAAAAGAATGTATATATATATGTATAACTGAGTCACTTTTCTATACAGCAGAAATTAACACAACATTGTAAATCAACTATACTTTGATTTTTAAGAAAGTAAAAAATAAATAAATTAAAAGCCTTCCAAACATTAAAAAAGAAAAATAATTAGAAAATACCTAAATATTTGGAAATTAAGCAATGCATTTGTAAATACCCCATGCATCAAAAAAGAAATCATAATGAAAAATTGAAAATATTTTGAATGGAAAATTAAAATATGGCATAGCAAAATTTGTGGACTAGAGCTGAAAACGATTATGGAAAAAAATTAAAACACTCTGTCTCTGTCTCTGTTTCTGTCTCTCTCTGTCTCTGTCTCTCTGTCTCTCTCTCTCTGTCTCTCTGTCTCTCTGTCTCTCTCTCTCTGTCTCTCTGTCTCTCTCTCTCTCTCTCTCTCTCTCTCTCTATATATATATATATATATATATATTTTTTTTTTTTTTTGGCCATGCCATGCAGCATGTGGGATCTTAGTTCCTTGACCAGGGATCAAACCTGCACCCCTTGCAGTGGAAGTGTGGAGTCTTAACCACTGGACCACCAGGGAAGTCGTAGATATATATATTTTAAAAAATGAAAGATTGAGAATGTTTCCTTAGCTTCCATCTCAAGAAGCTAGGAAAAAAAGAACATAAATTAAACGCAAAGAAAGAAGAAAGAACAAAATAATAAAGATAAGAATCGAAAGTAATGAAATAGAAAGCAGATAGAAAATAGAGAAAATCAAAAAGCCAAAAGTTGATTCTTTGAGATTAATATAATTACAAGCCCCTAGCAACACTGAGCAAGATATCTAATATCAGGAATACAAAGGGGAACATCACTAGAGATCCTACATATATTAAAAGATAATAAGAGGATATTATGAATAATTTTATGCCAGTAATTTTGATAATTTAGATAAAATAAATTCCTTGAAAAAGACAAGTTACCAAAATTTACATGAGAAAATGAAAAATCTGAATCGTGCTATACCTGATAAAAAACTTGAATATATAATTTAAACCCCTCCTACTCCAAGAAGGAAGAAATATCACCAATCAAAGAAAAATTATATCAGAGGAAAAAAATGAACATTTCCCAACTCATTTAATGAACCTGGTATAATTCCACCAAAACACGTAAGGACATTACAAGAAAAGCAAAATACAGGCAAATATATCTCATGAATGTAGACGCAGTAATCCTAAACAAACAAACAAAAAATCAAAATAAAAACAATCAATATGGAAAAAATAATAATAATCATGACCAGATGGTATTTATTCCAGGAACACAAGGTTGGTTTTACATTCAAAATTCAATGTAGGGACTTCTCTGGTGGCGCGGTGGTTAAGAATCCGCCTGCCAATGCAGGGGACACAGGTTCGATCCCTGGTCCGGGAAGATCCCACATGCCGCGGAGCAACTAAGCCGGTGCGCCATTACTGAGCCTGCGCTTTAGAGCCCGCGGGACACAGCTACTGAGCCCGCGCACCATAACTACTGAAGCTCGCATGCCGAGAGCCCATGCTCAGCAACAGGAGAAGCCACCGCAATGAGAAGCCCAAGCACCGCAATAAAGAGTAGCCCCCGCTCGTTGCAACTAGAGAAAGCCCGCACGCAGCAAGGAAGATCCAGAGCAGCCAGAAATAAATAAATAAATAAATAAATTAATTAAAATTCAATGTAATTCCCTACATTAGCAAAATAAATGAAAAACACCATATGATGAGTATATACCATTATTCAATAATAGAAACCAAGGCTTCTTCCAGAAAGGACTGAATCTAGGGCTGGGACAGGGAAAATAAGTAACATAAACCTGGAGTATATTGTAATGCCAGACAGTAAGGAAATACTCGAAAAATAGAGGCTTGTCAAAAGGACACAGAAGTCCAACTGAAAGAGCTCACAATGGCCACAGCTGGAACAATTTGAGCAACAATATAAGTGATATAATATTGTATTATAACCTAAACTATAAAGTAAATGAGTTCATACTGACATAAATAATAAATGATTTAATAAATAAAGAGAGAGAAGAGACAAATATTTCTTACAGAAGAATTCCAAACAATATATCTAAATACTACTGTTGGGAAAGGAAGTCTCATGCATGCAATCCATCCACCCCCACTGGGCCACTAATAGTGGGCCTTGGGCCTGGAACACCTCCTTAGCAAGAGATAAAGAGCCCTCACAGCCATGCCAGGCTTATTGCCTGTGTGAGAATATTTCTCCCGATCTCAGACTCAATGAGTGTTTCTTTGTTCTGCTTAAGCGTGTATATCAATAGCCAACACCTCCAGTTTTCAGTATTTCAGACTCCATAGGGGAGGTGGGGAGGAATCCTTCTTCTGTGGCAGGAGAGGGGTACATGTAGGCCAGTTGCCCTGAGTCAGATGGGGGCACCAACCAGCCATGAGGGACCAACGCACAGTATTGGAGCTGATCTTGTTTGGTCTCTTCTCTCTGTGAGTAAAGCGTTCCGTCTAGTGCTTGACTGCGTTGTGTTTTCCTTGGTGACTCTGATACGCAGCTGCAGTGGGAAGAAGTGTCTGGACTTTTATTCCTGGTGGCTGGCATTGTGATGATCTTTGCTATTCTTTGTAGTTGGAGTCCTGCCCTGGGATTGGTCACCGGTACACAGTGTTCTGCTCAACAACTACGCCCTCTAGGAGATGGAGCTTAATATCCCTCCTTTTGTGTGAGCTGGACTTCCGAAGAACATAATATGGAAAGCAAAAAACAGTAACTTTACAGAGGAGAGACCTGGCAGACACTACTGGGACGAAGTAATCAAGGTTAACGTACTAGTGATAGCTCATGTTGATAGTACATAGCCTGATTTGATGAGAACAGCACTTCACTTCTGTGATATTCTTCCCCAAATCCTAAAGCTCCAATATAAACATGAGGAAAGCATTAGACAAATCCAAATTGAGAGGCATTCTACAAAATATTGACTAGAACTCTTCAAAATTCTCAAGGTCACTTAAAAAAGACAAAACGAAAACAAATGCCTAAAAAAAAAAAAAGAAAGAAAAAACTGTCCACAGGACTGTAAACCAACTATACTCCAATAAAAAGTAATTAAAAAAAGTAACACATGGACTTAAAAGCCAATCAAAACTGAAGCAAATGATTGGCAATTTAATAAAAAGAAAGAAAGAAAAGGAAGGAAGGCAGGCAGGCAGGCAGGCAGGAAGGAAGAAAGAAAGAAAGAAAGAAAGAAAGAAAGAAAGAAAGAAAGAAAGAAAGAAAGAAAGAAAAAGAAGGAAAGAAAGAAAGGAGAGAGGAAAGAAAGAAAGGAGGGAGGGAGGGAGGAAAGAAAGAGGGAGGGAGAGAGGAAGAAAGAAACTCACAGATCAGAGGAGACTAAGGAAACATGATGACAAAATGTAATGTAGTATCCTGGATTGCATCTTGGGACAGAAAAAGGACATTAGTGAAAAAACTGGTGAAATTTGAAAAATGTCTAGAGTTTAGTTAATAGTAACATACCAACCTTAATATCTTAGTTTTGACTAATGTAACCTTGTTATGTAAGATGCAAAACTAGGCAAAAGGGGGTGAAAAGTACACAGGAACTCTCTGTACTATCTTTGTAACTTTGCTGTGAATCTAAAATTATTCCAAAATAAAAAGTTTATTTTAAAAATGGGTGGATGGGGCTTCCCTGGTGGCGCAGTGGTTGAGAATCCGCCTGCTAATGCAGGGGACACGGGTTCGAGCCCTGGTCTGGGAAGATCCCACATGCCGCGGAGCAACTAGGCCCGTGAGCCACGACTACTGTGCCTGCGCGTCTGGAGCCTGTGCTCCGCAACAAGAGAGGCCGCGATAGTGAGAGGCCCGCGCACCGCGATGAAGAGTGGCCCCCGCTCGCCGCAACTAGAGAAAGCCCTCGCACAGAAACGAAGACCCAACAGAGCCAAAAATAAATAAATTAATTAATTAAAAAAAAAAAATGGGTGGATGCATGGAAAGAACTGAATGAGCTTATTTTGCATACTGCTTTAGAGCAAAAAGATACTTTTCAATATCAAAAAGAGTGTAATGTGCATATTTTCCACGAAAGTTTTCTAATTTACAATACTTTCCTTATAAATCAAAAGAAGTGGCAAGTTCAGTTTCACCATGACCTAGAAGAAAAGGATGAACGTGTAATCAAGGATCATGTCGCACAGCTTGAATGACTAAAATTAGTTTTTAAATGATCTATGTTTTAAATTAGTTTCATTGAAATGTCTTAGATGGATGAACCCAGAATCATAGAGGGAGGTCAGACTTGCCCATCTCCTCTCCCTACACCACACATCTAGTGGGCTCAGAATATGGGCCTCTACCCTGATTTAACTTGTCTCTTCTCCATGACCATTAGACAAGTCACTTCTTCCTGAGGTGTCTAACCATTCAAGTCTGAAGTCCCCTGCAGTGCCAGCTGAAGACCTTGGAGCCCATATTGGTGGGCACAAAGTTGCTCTTCACCCTCCCCACCCCAACTGCACAGCGACTGGCCAACAGGTGGCCAGGGTCATGCAAGTGGCAGTGTTGCAGGCTCTCTTCTGGGCAGTGACATTGATTTACAGGATGAAAGAGAAAGGACTGTGAGTTTCTGATGTTAAGAGAGTCCAGGGGAGAAGACCCTATCCTAAGGGACTTTCATAAAAAAGAATTAATGTTCTGGGTTGCATCACTTAACCAATTAAGTTTCTCTCCTAAACATAATCATCAAGACAGAAGATCATAAGAGCCATTAGAGGAAATTATCATACCAATCTTTGCTAGGAGCCCTCCCCAAAGAATGACACAGAAAACCCAGAATCCAGTGAGATTCCTGGTTCCTGACTGTGGGGCACACGCTCCACACACTCTTCCCTGCTCTTCCATCCCTTACAGTCAGTCCCTTCGGTGCCAGCAAGGGGCAACTGACAAAGGCCAGAAGAACCTCAGTGAATGTCGGGGTTTCTCCCAGTCCCACCCTGAGGCACACAAGGAGTCTCTAGAGGTCACACCCCAAGGACAAGCATCAAATACACCTCCACAGGAAAATGAAAAATCCCCGTCTTACTTGGAAAAGGCCCAGAAAACAGGCTTTGCAACATCCTCTTTTGAAATGTTTACCGGCACCTCAGCACAGCTGTTCTTGGTGCTGTTCTTGGTCATAGGAACCATCTGCCAAATCCTGGGTCATGTCATCCTGGGTTACCCCTACTTCTCAGCATTCCCTCAAGGCCTGGGACCTGGGCTGGCGCAATGACCACCACAGCTCAGGCCTTTTAGACCTGTCCCCCCTCAGCAAATGGACCCCCTTCTCCAGGCCTCTTTCCTCTGCACTTTGAAGTTCAAAGCTGCCTGTGAACATGGATGGTATGGAAGCTCAAAAGCAAAAGTGCAGGAAGAGGTACCCAGGTCTGGGGATTTCAGGGTTTGCTCAGGTTTGGAGAGCCTGAGCCCCATCCCATGGGTCTAGTCCACCCAGAGGGCTTTCTGCTGGATACGGCTGAAGCAGGAGGGCTCATCATCTGCATCCTCAAGTACTGAGAAATCTGGGACTATCTTTCCTAGTGCTAAGTTGTTCGTTTACTTCAATACACTGTAGCCTACAACCACTGATGTATGTGCGCCCCCTCACCCCACCACCACACACACACACAGAGTTCTTCCCATACATCCATCAGGGTAGAGGCCGCCCCTCCACAGGCCATTTGCACAGCTACCATGCGCCAGACCTCTGCGTGGGTAGGCCAGTCCACGCTAGTTCACCTACCGCCCCCTACCTGGACTAAAGAGCCTGACGCACTTCAGCCCATCTTCCAGCACCCTCCAGCAGAAGGCATGATGCACTGCAGGCCTGAAGATTACCAAGCATCTGTATTCAGCTGAGGACAACCACTCTCACTGATTGCTCCCAGCCTCACCTGGGCCATAGTATTCTAAACTCACGCCCCAGAAGGGGCTGGCTACCTCCCAGCCACCTCCCCATAACTCATTCATTATGATTCCCAGAATCATTCTGGCAGAGGACCCGAGCACAGATGCCAACATATGCAGTCCTTACACACAGACCATCAAACTGTACACTTGCCTTCACCTATTCTCAGCTGTGAACAAAGAACGTTGCCTGCCATGTCAGTAAACAAAGGATGTTGCGGCCATCAAGCCATCAGCCGCTGCAGCCACCCCCAGTGGTGCACCCTGCGGAGGATTCAGGATGGAGAAAAACAGGATACTGGCTCTAGATAGTTAAGATGCATATCAAAGGAATGATTTCATTAAGCGCAGACTCTTGCATCTTCCCTTACAGAGAAAAGCATTAAATTCATTAACTTGAGATGTCTGTTTTTTCTCTAATTAGCAGTAATCTTTTGATGTTTGGCTACCTGGGTGGGGGGGCGGAGGGTTTGTGTTTGTTTGTTTGTTTTGCAAAACTCCTGTATATCTTGGCTCCTCCCTTACCTCTTCAGAATAGTTCCTCGGAGCTATCTGAGAGCCTATCTCCCAGGCTTAGGTCCTCAGTAAGTCCACCAAACAAAACTTAATTCTCAACTTTTAGGTTGTGCGTTCTTTTTCAGTAGACACTGCAAATAAAACTTCTTTCTCGAGTGGACACTTTGCATGACTTGACCTGGCACTGAGCAAATGTACGATGATATAGCACACCCTGCAGTCTCCTGGTGTGGGTTTCCTCACACTGGCTCTTGGCCTGGAAGCAAAAGTAAGACTCCATGGTGGGGTCAAGACTGAGGACTCAGTGGGCTCTGGGCAAGCACGGGGATCTGACACCCCAGCTCCTGGGGATAGTGCACCTAGGCATTGGGTTCTCACTGGGGTCTGCCAGTGTGCTGGCCATTGTTCCTTTGACGACTGCAGAGTGGTGCTGTTTTCATGCCTTTTTTGCCCCTCCCAGGATATGACCCAGAAAGGCAGATCCTTTCCAGAGGCTGGTGCTCAGCGAATGTTCCCAGAAAAAGCTCTATGAAAACTGATTTAATTCTTAGAAGACTCCTCAGTCTGAAATCTGCCTGCGCTGATGGTCCAGTGCTTCCTCAGATCCCCAAAATAAAAGCCACCCTGTCAGACCAGTGGGCTGCCAGACACCTAGGAGTAGTGAGTGCTAGAGCAACCTGTGTGGATACATTAGGTTTGGGTCTAGCAAGTTAAAACCATTTTGCTAGAGGACTTTCGTTAGATGGAGGAGTAGGAAGTGCTGGGAATTCATCTCCCCAGCTAGAGAGAGACAGTTGCCCTGGCAGAATCTGACTGAGATAACCATTCTGGAATTTCGTTGACTCCATTAACGTTATATAATGATCTTATTTTTGTTACCGCTTTTAACTTAAAGTCTATTTTGTCTGACATAAATGTAGCTACCCTTGCTCTCTTGGTTTCCGTTTTCATGGAATATCTTTTTCTATCCCTTCACGTTGAGCCTCTGTGTGTCCTTGTAGCTGGACTGAGGAGTCTCGTAGGCAACGTATAGTTCGCTCTTATTTTCTTATCCCTTAAGCCACTCTATGTCTTTTAATGGGAGAATTTAATCCAGTGCACTTAAAGTAAATATTGATAGGTAAGGATTTACAAATGCCATCTTACTGTTTTCTGGCTGTTTGTCGTTCCCTTGTTCCTTTCTTTCTCTCTTGCTGTCTTTGTGAATTGATGATTTTCTGTAGTGGTATGTTTCCCTTCTCTTCATCCTTTGTGTATCTACTGTAGGTTTTTCCTTTGTGGTTACCATGAGGCTTACACAAAATATCTTATAGATATTACAGTCTATGTTAAGCTGATAACTTCAAATTCGTATGTGATGTGATTTGTAATAAAAACTGTCTTCGTCCCCTTTTCTGTCAGAGCTCCTAAAACCCTGGGACTTGCCTGTGATGAAAGGTGTCTCTTGTTATGTTAATGAGCTGACTTTTGAAATGCACCTAAGGATGGAGGCTTGTTGCCTGGAGAAACAAACAGGTGATTAGAGGGTTGGTACTTTCCAGTCCCATCCCCCTGACCTCAAGGGAGAGGGAGGAGCTGGAGGTTGACTCAACCACCAATTGCCAATGATTTAATCAACTATGCCTATACAATAAAGCTGCCATAAAATCCGAAAGGGTAGCTTCAGAGAGGTTCTGGGTTGGTGAACACATGGAGATTTGGGGACAGTGGTGCTCAGAGGGGGGCATGGAAGCTCCATGCCCTTTCCCCATATCCTTTTGTCCTTTACATGTGTGTCTCTCTCTCTCTTTTTTTTTTGTCTGCGCTGCACGGCTTGCAGGATCTTAGTTCCCTGACCAGGGATTGAACCCGGGCCCTCAGCAGTGAAAGCGTGGAGTCCTAACCACTGGATGGCTAGGAATTCCCTCCTGTGCATCTCTTTTATCTGGATGTTCCTGAGTTATATCCTTTTACAATAAATCAGTAATCTGCTAAGAAAAATGTTTCTCTGAGTTCTGTGAGCTGCTCTAGCAAATTAATCAAAGCCAAGGAGGAGGCTGTTGGAACCTCCAATCTATAGCCAGTCAGTCAGAAGCACAGGTGACAACCTGGTCTTGCAACTGACGTCTGAAGGCATGGGGGGAGTCTTGTAGGACTGAGCCCTTAATCTGTGAGATCTGATGCTATCACCTGGGAGATATGAAACAGCAGAACCCTGTGGGGCCCCCCCTGGTACAAATCCTCTTTCTGTGTCCCCCCATTTCTTGTTTGTGAGAGATAGACTTCATTCAGCCTCCTTGACCTTCCCTGAGTTCCAAAAGGCAGATTCAAACAGTTGCTAATAAGGGAAAGGAGGGGGATGCAGAAACAAAGGAGAAGCAGTCAAGAAACAATAATGCAGCCTTGGGGCAGGGTTCTGGCTACTCCTCAAGGAATGTACATAACATCTTTTGAGTTCTTCTGCAGGAACTAAGGCCCCAACCCAGGTGGAGGATGGTAACTTCAGGCTAAGCACAAGATTCCTGGAGCACCGCCCTGTTACCTCACCACCAACCAATCAGAAGAAAGCCACACACCTTGCAGCCGTCACCCCAAGTTTTGCCAAATTTAATAAAAACTTCTCCCTCAAAACCACCAGAGAGTTTGGGGTTTTTGAGCATGAGCCACTCATTCTCCTTGCTTGGCCCTGCAAAAAATCCTTTCTCTGCCCCAACCTCCAATGTTTCAGTTTGTTTGGCCTCACTGTGTGTCTGACACACGAACTTGAGTTTGGTAACAGTGTCAGAATTGAGTTGAATTCTGAACCCAGCTGGTGTTGGAGAATTGCTTGGTGGAGTGAACCCCCAATTGGAATTGTGATCTGAATTGTAGCACACAAAGACTCTACCCTTTGTCAAATGACAAAACTAAAACAATTTAACAACGAGTTTAATGCCTTTTATTCAAGGGAAAGCAATTCATGGATTGAAAGTGTACAATCTTCACAAGCAGTGGAACACTCTTCCTAAGGGATTTTGGGTAAGAATGAGTTTTATAGAGTATTAAAAGAGGCAACTCAGAAATGCACAGTTGGCTAGGAGGTCCTATTTTCTAGGGTAAGGTAAGCTAGCTAAAGCTGAGTTGGAGGATTGTGATTGGGGTTAGGTATCCTTGACAGGTGTTTCCTGTTAAGTGCAGGCTGACTTAGGTTTAGATTTGTGATATGGCTGGGCCACTGGGCAGCCTCCAGTTTGTGGGTGCTGATATATATATTAACTTTATTACTTTTTACTCCCCTGTCCTCGTATTTTTTGTTCTTGATGTCACAGCTTACCTCTTTTTATATTGTGTATTCATTAATAAATTATTGTAGTTATTGTTATTTTTAATACTTTTGTCCTTTAATTTTTATACGAGAGTTAAGTGGTTAATACATCACCATATTATGGTATTAGAGTATTCTGAATTTAACTAAATACCTTTATCAGTGTGATATATATTTTCATATGCATTCATGTTACTAATTAGCTCTATCAGCTGCTCTCCCAGCCACCCCCCACCCCCCAGTTGCATGGCATGCCTCAGTATTCTGGATGGGGTGAGAAAGAAGTGGGTCTCTTTGGCAGCATCCCACAAAGCTGCGGAAGCCAAGCACACAATCAAACACTCTCACTTTCTGCTGAGGGAGAAATCATAGGCCAAGAAGTTCTCTTTGTGCTGAACTGTGCTGCCTCCGGAGAAGAGTGATGTGAGTAAAGTGAAACTGTTCCACTATCTTCTTCAGTGCATCCAATCTCAGATTTTTTTTCCCCTCTCCATTGGTGTGCACAAACCTATCCACCGGCCTCTTGGATGTCCACAAAAGCCTTCTCACCCATGGGTGATTGTCTAAATCAGTGTTCTTTGGAGGAAAGATGGTAGAAAACTCTTATTCTGCCATGATGATGACATCATTCTCCGTAACAGACTTTAAAAGATAGACATCACACAAAGTATCTTCTCTGACCACATTGAGATGAAGTTAGAAATCAATAACAGAAGAAAAGCTGGAAAATTCACAAAATTTGTGAAAATTAAACGACACATTCGGAAACAACTATTGGATGAAAGAAGAAATCACAAGGGAAATTAGAAAAGATTTAGAGACAAATGAAAATAGAACATACGAAAACTTATGGGATGCAGCAAAAACAGTGCTAAGGGGAAAATGTACAGCTGTAAATGCTTATATTAAGAAACAAAGATGTTGGGACTTCCCTGGTGGTCCAGCAGTTAAGACTCTGTGCTCCCACTGCAGGAGGCCTGGGTTCGATCCCTGGTCAGGGAACTAGATCTCACATGTCACAACTAAGAGTTCACATGCCACAACTAAAGATCCCACGTGCTGCAAGTAAAAAGATCCCACATGCCGCAATGAAGATCAAAGATCCTGTGTGCCACAACTAAGACCTGGCACAGCCAAATAAATAAATAAATATTAAAAAAAAAGAAGGCTCAAGTTACTAAAATGAAATGAAAATAGGGATATTACTACTGATTCTACAGAAATAAAATGGATTATAAGAGTACTATGAAAAATTGTAAGCCTACAAATTGGAGAACCAAGATGAAATGGAAAAATTCCTAGAAACATAAAAGCTACCAAAACTAAATCATAAAGAAATAGAAAATGTGAATAGACATGTAACCAAGGAGACTGATCAATAAGCAAATGTCTCTCAACCAAGAAAAGCCCTGATCCTGATGACTTCATGGTGAATTCTACCAAATATTTACAGAACTAATACCATTTCTTCTCAAACTTTTCCACAGGGACTTCCCTCATGGTCCAGTGGTTAAGAATCGCCTTTCACTGCAGGGGATGCAGGTTCGATGCCTGGTCGGGGAACTAAGATCTTACATGCCACGGGGCAGCTAAGCCCGCATGCCACAACTACTGAGCCCGCGCACTCTGGAGCCTGCACGCCACAACTAGAGAAGCCTGCGTGCCACACTGAAAGATCCCTCATGCCACAATGAAGATCCCACATGCCGCAACGAAGACCCAATGCAGCCAAATAAATAAATAAATATCAAAAAAAAAAAACCTTTTCCACCAAATTGAACACTTCCTACTCATTTACTTTATGAGTCCAGCATTACCCTGATAGCAAAGTCAGGAAAAGACACTAAAACAACAACGACAACAACAAAGACCTACCAACCAATATTCTTTATGAACATTCATGCAAAAATCCTTAACAAAATTTCAGCAAACTGAATTCAGCATATTAAAGGGATTGCACACCATAACAAAAGGGACTTATTACTAGAAAGCAATAATAGTTCAACATACAAAAATTGGTCAGTGTAATACACCACATTAACAGAAAAAAAGGTGAAAAACCCTCATGATCATCTCAATTAATGTAGAAAAAGCATTAGACAAAATTCAATGTACTTTCATGATGAAAACACTCAACAAACTAGGAATAGAAGGAAACTACCTCAGCATAATAAAAGCCATATATGACAAACCCACAGCAAACATCAAACTTGTATGATCAGGGCACTCACGATGGCTGTTCTCTTGCTCTTTGTACATCTCCTGCTTGACCAGTCCTTGCCTCACCTAGTCACCTGACTGACTTTCCCTCTTAATTATAGAGCCTAATCAGTAAAAGCCTACATACTTGCCCCCAGCCCAGCTAAGTAATTGTTCTAATCTTTAGATCAGAACTATCTCCACTATGATAGTTTATCAAAGGGGTGTGCCCCTCTGCTGGTTTCCCTGGTAACCTTGACGTGTATTCCCCCTATAACTGGAAACCTCCCTCTTTCCTAGGTAGCAAAGACTACTACCATGTCCTGCCTGCCATCTGGGCACACACAGTGGGGTGTCACTCTAGGACCTTGCTTCAGACATGTAAGATTCCCCCTATCCATTAAACCATTGATGTCTCTGTCGCTGACTCCGGGCTCTTTCTTCTGTCTTGAGGCTGGGCAAGTACAGGGCTTGCAGGCCTGTCAGGTGCAGCCCAATAATACTCAATGATGAAAGACTGAAAGCTTTTCTTCTAAGTCAAGAACAAGGCAAGGATGCCTGCTTTCACCACATTTATTCAACACTGTACTAGAAACTCTAATCAGAGCAATTAGGCAAGAAGAAGAAAAGACATTCAAATTGGAAAGGAGGGAGTAAAATTATGTCTGTTCACAGATGATATTGAAACTGTGCAACTCAGATTGGGACTTGAACCCACAGTCTTTCAACTGAGATCACACACCTAGTCTCAGGACTTAATGAAGCTCAGGTTCTTGATGTCTCATTGCAGAAAGAATGCCCTGAGAGACAAAGTGATAGGTAAGAAGTTGATTTATTTAGAGAGCAACACACTCCACAGAGTGTGGGCCATCTCAGAAAGTGAGAGTGGCCCTGAAATATGGTGTGGTTAGTTTTCTTGGACTGGGTAATTTCATAGGCTAATGAGTGGGAGGATCATTCCCATTATTTTGGGGAAGGGGCAGAGATTTCCAGGAATTGGGCCACTGCCCACTTTTTGGCTTTTTATGGTTAGCCTCAGAACTGTCATGGTGCTGGTGGGTGTGTCATTTATCATGCTAATGTATTACAATGAGCATATAATGAGGCTCAAGGTCTACTGGACGTCAAATCTTCTGCCATCTTGGACCCAGTTGGTTCTAACTAGTCTTTGTCATGTCCTATGGCTATGTCATTCTTTTCAAGGTTGTGCCCTGCCCCCTCCTCTCCTGTTTCAATATGATCGTATATGTAGAACACCCTTAAGATGAAAAAAAAAAACCGTTAGAACTAATAAGTGAGTTCAGCAAAGTAGCAGTATATAAAGTCTGTACACAAAAACTAGTTGCATTTCTACACACTAACAATCTGAAAAGGTAATTACAATAAACAATTCTATCTATAAAAGAATCAATAAGAATAAAATATTTATGAATTAACTAAGGAGGTGAAAGACTTGTACAAAGGAAATACAAAACATTGCTGAAAGAAACTGAAAATGATATAAAGAAATGGAAACACATCCCGTGTTCATCTATTAGAAGACTTAATATTGTTACGATGTCAATAGCACCCAACTGTTACCAAGGCTGTTGCCCCAGAATCATATCCCTGCCCCTCCCTCGAATGGAAACCAATTGCTCTTATCTAAGTTTCAGGAGGAAGCTGCAAAGAGAAAAACAAGAACTGGTTGGAACAAACTAGGCCCAAGATGGTGGAAGATTTTGACGTCCAGTAGACTTTGAGCCTCATTATACGCTTATTGTAATATATTAGCATGCTGAATGACACACCCGCCAGTGCCATGACAGTTGACAACTGCCATGACAACAACCTGAAAAGCCAGTACAAGGACAAAAAGTAGTGTTACATTCTGGGTTCAAACCACACCCCTGTTCTCGGATAAGTCATGAATATTCCTCCCATTCTTTCCAAATCCCTCCCTTTTACTTTGACCCTCCTATATATATGGTGTCTCCACCTGAATTGGGTTGAGAAATTGATTTGCAAACTAAGTTCCTACTTCTCCATTCTTTGGCCATTGAATAAAGCTTGTGCCGTTCTAGTCTCAACACTGGTTTTGTTATTAACTGTGGGAATCTGAGCAGAAAAAGAACCTCCCTGCCTGAGACAAGGGGTCTCAGCCCAGGCTAGGACCGTGGGGCAAGTCCAGGCAACCTATTCAGTAACACAACCAATCTACAGATTCAGTGCAATCCCTATCAAAATCCCAATATGTTCTTTGCAGAAATGAAAAACCCATCCTAAACTTCATATGGTATCTTGAGGGACCCTGAATAGCCAAAACAATCTTGAAAAAGAAGAACAAAACTGGAGGACTACATTTCCTGATTTTAAAACTCACCACAAAGCTACAGTAATCAAAAAAAAAAAAAAAAGTGGTACCGTTATAAAGATAGACATATGGATGAACTGAATAGAATAGAAAGCTCAGAAATAATCCCTCACACCTATGATCAGATGATTTTTGACAAGGGTGCAAAGACCATTCAATGGGGAAAGGACTGTCTTTTTATCAATGGTACTGGGGAAACTGAATATCCACATGCAAAAGAATGAAGTTGGACTCTTACCTGACACCATATACAAAAATTAACTCAAAAAAATCAAAGACCTAAATGTAAGACCTAAAAATATAAAACTCTTAGAAGAAGACATAGGGCAAAGTCTTCATGGCATTGGATTTGGCAATGATTTCTTGGATATGACACCAAAAGCCCAAACAACAAAAGAAAAAATAGACAGATTGGACTGGATGAAAGTTTTTTAATTTTGTACATCAAAAGACAATATTAACAGAGTAAAAAGGCAACCCACCAAATGGGAAAGAGTATCTGCAAATCGTATATCTGATAAGTGATTGACATCCAGAATATGCAGAGATCACTGAAAACTGAACAACACAAAAATAAACGGATTTAAAATGGGCAAGGGCCTTGAATAGACATTTCTTCAAAGAAGATACACAAATGGTCAACAAGCACTGAAAAGATGTTCAACATCACTAATTGTTAGGGAAAGGCAAATCAAAAGTACAGTAAGATATCACCTAACATCCATTAGGATGGCAACTATAAAAAAAAAACACAGAAAATAACAGTGTTGTTGAGGATATGGAGAAATTGGAAATCTTATGCACTATTGGTAGGAAAGTAACATGGCGAAGCCACTGTGGAAAACAATAAGGTGGTTCCTCAAAAATTAAAATAGAATTGCTATATGATCCAGCAATTCTACTACTGTGTATATACCCAAAAGAATTGAAAAAAAGATCTGGTAGATTTTTGTACACCCATGTTCATTATTCACATTAGCTAAAACATGCAAGCAAGCCAAGTGTCCAATGATGAATGATTAAGCAAAATGTGATATATACATACAATGGAATATTAATCAGCCTTAAAAAGGAAGGAAATTCTGATATATGCTACAGCATGGATGAAGATGAACCTTGAGGACATTATGTCAAGTGAAATAAGTCAGTCCCCCAAAATCAAATACTATTTGATTCCATTTATATGAGATTCTTAGAGTAGTCAAAAATATAGAGCCAGAAAGAAGAATAGTGGTTGCCAGAGTCTGGGAAGAGTAGGGAATGGGGAGTTCGTGTTTAATGGGTAGAGAGTTTCAATTTTACAAGATGAAAAGACTAATGGAGGTGGATGGTGGTGATGTTTGCACAAAATTATGAATATATTTAATACCACTGAACTATACACTTAAAAATGGTTAAGATGGTAAATATTGTTACGTGTATTTTACCACATTAAAGAAAGTCTGAAACAACAAAAAAAGAGAAATGCTTTGTTCTCACTACCTCGTACAATCCCCAACCAAGAGTAAATCCTGAGCACATCTGCATTTTCTATTTTACCTCTGTTTAGTTGAGAAAGCAAACTACTGGAACATTGACTTGCCTAGTTTTATTTGGTGAATAATATCAACTTCCAGATAGAGATGTCCCGGGAAGCCAGGAATAGGGTGCAAAACTTAAAGGGGTGCCAAGAATCTCAGTAACCAAGGTAAATATTTTAATGTAATATTTATAAAGATAAAAATTAATGTGAAAAAGTCCATGATAAAACATCTAAATTTTTTTTCAGGTACTACAATTTTATTACTTAAACTTATAATAGTAAATACCAGAAGAACTAATTAACAGAATCTGCTAAAAGTGGAGAAGTATTTTAATAACCATTGCAGGTAATTATGAATATTCTCCTTTGATACTACACCAAAACTCAACAAGTGGTGGGTGCTTAAAGGTCAGTTGCAATGTTGAATCTAAATATCAATGAACTTTCTGTACTCTGTTATATTAAGATGTGTAGGCCTATTGTACACTTTGAATGAATGTTTTATCCATGCATTATTATTATAATGAAAATAGTTTTGACCTGCAGACCCCTTGCAGGGGACTCAGGAACCCAAGAGGTTTATGGACCACACTGTGAGAACCTTTGTACAGCGTATACAACCCCTAACACACGCTCATCTTTTTTTTTTTTTAATCCAGCACGTTCTTATTAGTCATCAATTTTATACACATCAGTGTATACATGTCAATCCCAATTGCCCAATTCATCACACCCCCACACCCACCTCCCACAGCTTCCCCCCCTTGGTGTCCATACGTTTGTTCTCTACATCTGTGTCTCAATTTCTGCCCTGCAAACCGGTTCATCTGTACCATTTTTCTAGGTTCCACATACATGTGTTAATACACGATATTTGTTTTCCTCTTTTTGACTTACTTCACTCTGTGTGACTGTTTCTAGACCCATCCACGTCTCAACAAATGACCCAATTTCATTCATTTTTATGGCTGAGTAATATTCCATTGTATATATGTACCACTACTTCTTTATCCATTTATCTGTCAATGGGCATTTAGGTTGTTTCCATGACCTGGCTATTGTAAACAGTGCTGCAATGAACATTGGGGTGCATGTGTCCTTTTGAATTATGGTTTTCCCTGGGTATATGCCCAATAGTGGGATTGCTGGGTCATATGGTAATTCTATTTTTATTTTTTTAAGGAACCTCCATACTGTTCTCCATAGTGGTGGTATCAGTTTACATTCCCACCAACAGTGCAAGAGGGTTCCCTTTTCTCCACACCCTCTCCAGCATCTGTTGTTTGTAGATGTTCTAATGAAGCCCATTCTAACTGGTGTGAGGTGATACCTCATTGTAGTTTTGATTTGCATTTCTCTAATAATTAGTGAGGTTGAGCAGCTTTTCATGTGCTTCTTGGCCATCTGTATGTCTTCTTTGGAGAAATGTCAATTTAGGTCTTCTGCCCATTTTTGGATTCGGTTGTGTGTTTCTTTAATATTGAGCTGCATGAGCTGTTTATATATTTTGGAGATTAATCCTTTGTCCGTTGATTCGTTTGCAAATATTTTCTCCCATTCTGAGGGTTGTCTTTTCGTCTTGTTTGTAGTTTCCTTTGCTGTGCAAAAGTTTTAAGTTTCATTAGGTCCCATTTGTTTATTTTTGGTTTTATTTCCATTACTCTAGGAGGTGTATCAAAAAAGATCTTGCTGTGATTTATGTCAAAGAGTGTTCTTCCTATGTTTTCCTCTAAGAGTTTTATAGTGTCCGGTCTTACATTTAGGTCTCTAATCCATTTTGAGTTTATTTTTGTGTATGGTGTTAGGGAGTGTTCTAATTTCATTCTTTTACATGTAGCTGTCCAGTTTTCCAAGCAACACTTATTGAAGAGACTGTCTTTTCTCCATTGTATATCCTTGCCTCCTTTGTCATAAATTAGTTGACCACAGGTGTGTGGGTTTATCCCTGGGCTTTCTATCCTGTTCCATTCATCTATATTTCTGTCTTTGTGCCAGTACCATATTGTCTTGATTACTGTAGCTTTGTAGTATAGTCTGAAGTCAGGGAGTCTGATTCCTCCAGCTCCGCTTTTTTCCCTCAAGACTGCTTTGGCTATTCAGGGTCTTTTGTGTCTCCATACAAATTTTAAGATTTTTTGTTCTAGTTCTGTAAAAAATGCCATTGGTAATTTGATAGGGATTGCATTGAATCTGTAGATTGCTTTGGGTAGTATAGTCATTTTTACAATATTGATTCTTCCAATCCAAGAACATGGTATATCTCTCCATCTGTTGGTATCATCTTTAATTTCTTTCATCAGTGTCTTATATTTTTCTGCATACAGGTCTTTTGTCTCCCTAGGTAGGTTTATTCCTAGGTATTTTATTCTTTTTGTTGCAATGGTCAATGGGAGTGTTTCCTTAATTTCTCTTTCAGATCTTTCGGTGTTAGTGTATAGGAATGCAAGAGATTTCTGTGCATTAATTTTGTATCCTGCAACTTAACCAAATTCATTGATTAGCTCTAGTAGTTTTCTGGTGGCATCTTTAGGATTCTCTATGTATAGTATCATGTCATCTGCAAACAGTGACAGTTTTACTTCTTCTTTTCCAATTTGTATTCCTTTTCTTTCTTTTTCTTCTCTGATTGCCGTGGCTAGGACTTCCAAAACTATGTTGAATAAATAGTGGTGAGAGTGGGCAACCTTGTCTTCTTCCTGATCTTAGAGGAAATGCTTTCAGTTTTTCACCATTGAGAATGATGTTTGCTGTGGGTTTGTCGTATACGGCCTTTATTATGTTGAGGTAGTTTCCCTCTATGCCTACTTTCTGGAGAGTTTTTATCATAAATCGGTGTTGAATTTTGTCAAAAGCTTTTTCTGCATCTATTGAGAGGATCATGTGGTTTTTATTCTTCAATTTGTTAATATGGTGTATCACATTGACTGATTTGCATATATTGAATAATCCTTGCATCCCTGGGACAAATCCAACTTGATCATGGTGTATGATCCTTTTAATGTGTTGTTGGATTCTGTTTGCTAGTATTTTGTTGAGGATTTTTGCATCTCTATTCATCAGTGATATTGGTCTGTAATTTTCTTTTTTTGTATATCTTTGTCTGGCGTTGGTATCAGGGTGATGGCGGCCTCGTAGAATGAGTTTGGGAGTGTTCCTTCCTCTGCAATTTTTTGGAAGCGTTTGAGAAGGATGGGTGTTAGCTCTTCTCTAAATGTTTGATAGAATTCACCTGTGAAGCCATCTGGTCCTGGACTTTTGTTTGTTGGAAGATTTTTAATCACAGTTTCAATTTCATTCCTTGTGATTGGTCTGTTCATATTTTCTGTTTCTTCCTGGTTCAGTCTTGGGAGCTTATACCTTTCTAAGAATTTGTCCATTTCTTCTAGGTTGTACATTTTATTGGCATAGAGTTGCTTGTAGTAGTCTCTTAGGATGCTTTATATTTCTGTGGTGTCTGTTGTAACTTCTCCTTTTTCATTTCTCATTTTATTGATTTGAGTCCTCTCCTTCTTTTTCTTGATGAGTCTGGCTAATGGTTTATCAACTTTGTTTATCTTCTCAAAGAACCAGCTTTTAGTTATATTGATCTTTGCTATTGTTTTCTTTGTTTCTATTTCATTTATTTCTGCTCTGATCTTTATGATTTCTTTCCTTCTGCTAACTTTGGGTTTTGTTTGTTCTTCTTTCTCTAGTTCCTTTAGGTGTAAGGTTAGATTGTTTGAGATTTTTCTTGTTTCTTGAGGTAGGCTTGTATAGCTATAAACTTTCCTCTTAGAAGTGCTTTTGCTGCATCCCATAGGTTTTGGATCGTCGTGTTTTCATTGTCATTTGTCTCTAGGTATTTTTTGATTTCCTCTTTGATTTCTTCAGTGATCTCTTGGTTATTTAGTAACAGTTTTTAGCCGCCATGTGTTTGTGTTTTTTACGTTTTTTTCCCTGTAATTCATTTCTAATCTCATAGCATTTTGGTCAGAAAAGATGCTTAATATGATTTCCATTTTCTTAAATTTACTGAGGCTTGATTTGTGACCCAAGATGTGATATATCCTGGAGAATGTTTTGTGTGCACTTGAGAAGAAAGTGTAATCTGCTATTTTTGGATGGAATGTCCTATAAGTATCAATTAAATCTATGTGGTCAATTGTGTCATTTAAAGCTTCTGTTTCCTTATTTATTTTCATTTTGGATGATATATCCATTGGTGTAAGTGAGGTGTTAAAGTCCCCCACTATTATTGTGTTACTGTCGATTTCCTCTTTTATAGCTGTTAGCAGTTGCCTTATGTATTGAGGTGCTCCTATGTTGGGTGCATATATATTTATAATTGTTATATCTTCTTCTTGGATTGATCTCTTGATCATTATGTAGTGTCCTTCCTTGCCTCTTGTAACATTCTTTATTTTAAAGTCTATTTTATCTGATATGAGTATTGCTACTCCAGCTTTATTGTGATTTCCATTTGCATGGATTATCTTTTTCCATCCCCACTTTCAGTCTGTATGTGTCCCTAGGTCTGAAATGGGTCTCTTGTAGACAGCATATAGATGGGTCTTGTTTTTGTATCCATTCAGCAAGCCTGTGTCTTTTGGTTGGAGCATTTAATCCATTCACGTTTAAGGTAATTATCGATATGTATGTTCCTATGACCATTTTCTGAATTGTTTTGGGTTTGTTTTTGTAAACAAAGAAACCCTTTTCTTCTCTTGTGTTTCCCACTTAGAGAAGTTCCTTTAGCATTTGTTGTAGAGCTGGTTTGGTGGTGCTGAATTCTCTTAGCTTTTGCTTGTCTGTAAAGCTTTTGATTTCTCCATCAAATCTGAATGAGATCCTTGCCAGGTAGAGTAATCTTGGTTGTAGGTTCTTCCCTTTCATCACTTTAAGTACATCATGTCACTCCCTTCTAGCTTGTAGAGTTTCTGCTGAGAAATCAGCTGTTAACCTTATGGGAGTTCCCTTGTATGTTATTTGTCGTTTTTCCCTTGCTGCTTTCAATAATTTTTCTTTGTCTTTAATTTTTGCCAATTTGATTACTATGGGTCTCGGCGTGCTTCTCCTTGGGTTTTTCCTGTATGGGACTCGCTGTGCTTCCTGGACTTGGGTGGCTATTTCCTTTCCCATGTTAGGGAAGTTTTCGACTATAATCTCTTCAAATATTTTCTCGGGTCCTCTCTCTCTCTCTTCTCCTTCTGGGACCCCTATAATGCGAATATTGTTGCGTTTAATGTTGTCCCAGAGGTCTCTTAGGCTGTCTTCCTTTCTTTTCATTCTTTTTTCTTTATTCTGTTCTGCAGCAGTTAATTCCACCATTCTGTCTTCCAGGTCACTTATCCGTTCTTCTGCCTCAGTTATTCTGGTATTGATTCCTTCGTGTGTAGTTTTCATTTCAGTTATTGTATTGTTCATCTCTGTTTGTTTGTTCTTTAATTCTTCTAGGTCTTTGTTAAACATTTCTTGCATCTTCTCGATCTTTGCCTCCATTGTTTTTCCGAGGTCCTGGATCATCTTCACTATCATTATTCTGAATTCTTTTTCTGGAAGGTTGCCTATCTCTACTTCATTTAGTTGTTTTTCTGGGGTTTTATCTTGTTCCTTCATCTGGTACATAGCCCTCTGCCTTTTCATCTTGTCTATCTTTCTGTGAATGTGGTTTTTGTTCCACAGACTGCAGGATTGTAGTTCTTCTTGCTTCTGCTCTCTGCCCTCTGGTGGATGAGGCTATCTAAGAGGCTTGTGCAGGTTTCCTGATGGGAGGGACTGGTCGTGGGTAGAGCTGGGTGTTCCTCTGGTGGGCAGAGCTCAGCAAAACTTTAATCCCCCTGACTGTTGATGGGTGGGGCTGGGTTCCCTCCCTGTTGGTAGTTTGGTCTGAGGCAACCCAACACTGGAGCCTACCTGGGCTCTTTGGTGGGGCTAATGGTAGACTCTGGGAGGGCTCACACCAAGGAGTACTTCCCAGAACTTCTGCTGCCAGTGTTCTTGTCCCCACAGTGAGCCACAGCCACCCCCCACCTCTACAGGAGACCCTCCAACACTAGCAGGTAGGTCTGGTTCAGTCTCCCCTGGGTTCACTGCTCCTTCCCCTGGGTCCCAATGCGCACACTACTTTGTGTGTGCCCTCCAAGAGTGGAGTCTCTGTTTCCCCCAGTCCTGTCGAAGTCCTGCAATCAAATTCCACTAGCCTTCAAAGTCTGATTCTCTAGGAATTCCTCCTCCCGTTGCCAGACCCCCAGGTTGGGAAGCCTGATGTGGGGCTCAGAACCCTCACTCCAGTGGGTGGACTTTTGTGGTATAAGTGTTCTCCAGTCTGTGAGTCACCCACCCCGCAGTTATGGGATTTGATTTTGCTGTGATTGCGCCCCTCCTACCATCTCACTGTGGTTTCTCCTTTGTCTTTGGATGTGGGATATCTTTTTTGGTGAGTTCCAGTGTCTTCCTGTCGATGATTGTCCAGCAGCTAGTTGTCTAAAACATCTAAATTTTGAATAAAGATGAGATCTGACAGGACAAGGAATAGGGTGAGGTGAGCAAGACAGGCTCATGTAAATGCCACGTACCATCCTGCCTTCATTTAAAATGCTGATATTTTGTTCATCACAGATTTTTACATTAATTTTTGTTTTTAGAAATATTTTATTAACCAATATATATCTTGCTTTCTCATTTTTTGTCACTGCCTTAAACTTGGCACTAGAGGAGAATGCCTTACTTGCTCAACCTAATCCAGTCCTGCTTACCAGCTTTTACAAGTACAACGTCTTCTTCCAAGTTGAAACAGCTCATGTGATCTATTTCTTCTAGGAGGTGTTTGTCAGTTTTGATTCAGTACACCTGGTTTGCCTCGTGACTCCAGCTCTCCAGTGGGTTCAAAAAATTATGATTTTGAAGATTATCCAGCCTTTTCTCATTGTTAGGGTTGGAGTGACACTCTTGCTGCTTTCTAAATCCTAAGCAGGAGTGGAACTTTTTTTTGTTACCATTTTAACCATTTTTAATTGTACAATTCAGTGGCACGTAGTTTATTCACAATGTTAAGTAACCATCACCACTATCCATTTTCAAAATTTGTTCATCATCCCAAATAGAAACTCTGTATCCATTAAATAATAACTCCCCATTCCTTCCTGTCTGCAGCCCCTGGTAACCTCTATTATATTTTCTGTCTCTATGAGTTTGCCTATTCTAGATACATACATTTTATCAGTAGAATCATACAGTATTTGTCATTTTGTGTATGACATTTCACTTAGCATAGTGTCCTCAAAATTTATCAATATTGTACCTTGTGGCAGAATTTCTTTTAAAGACTGAATCCTATTCCACTGTGTGTACATACACATTTCATTTATCTGTTCATCTGTTGATGGACACTTGGGTTGTTTCCACGTTTTGGCTATTGTGGATAATGCCGCTATGAACACTGGTGTACAAAATATCTGCTTGAATTCCTGCTTTCAATTATTTGGGGTATATAACTAGAAGTATCATTTTTAAAATTTAAAATTGTTTTGATTTTAAATGTCATGTAAACATATTACTAAAATTCAGAAAGGAGAAAAAAATTACTTTTAAACAATTACTGTATTTTTTCCCGGATTTTATTCCCATTTATTTTTGTTTTCTTTAACAATAATGTACTGTGTTAGGTTCCCTGGGAAGCTGAGACAGAGATCTGCATGCAGAAAGTGTACTAGGGTGTACTCCTAGATCAACACCTGTCAGGGAGTGTAAAAAGGGTATTTGGCAGAGAGGAAAGTTGAACTGCACGAGGAAGCCTGGTCCCCAGGGAGCTCCAAAGCTGGGCCAGGACTTCAGACTTGTACCTCCTTCAGACAAGAAACCTGAGCCTTTACACCTCCATGGACTAGTGCAGCTTTGATGACATATGACCTATGCAATCACACAGGGCCCCCCACACTCAGAAGAGGTCCATGTCTTGGTTTAATTATCAGCTGTAACAGACACTTGTCACTTTCTTAATTTTTTAATTTTTTAAAATTTTTTATTTTTTGTTACTTTCTTAATTTTTGAACGAGGGGCCCCACATTTTCATTTTCACTGGGCCCTGCAAATTACATAGCTAGGGGCTTCCCTGGTGGCGCAGTGGTTGAGAATCTGCCTGCTAATGCAGGGGACACGGGTTCGAGCCTTGGTCTGGGAAGATCCCACATGCCGCGGAACAACTGGGCCCGTGAGCCACAACTACTGAGCCTGCGCGTCTGGAGCCTGTGCCCCGCAACAAGAGAGGCCGCGATAGTGAGAGGCCCGCGCACCGCGATGAAGAGCGGCCCCCGCACCGCGATGAAGAGTGGCCCCCACTTGCCGCAACTAGAGAAAGCCCTCACACGAAAACTAAGAGACCCAACACAGCCAAAAATAAATAAATAAATAAATAAATAAATAAATAAAGTAGCTATTAAAAAAAAAAAGAAAAAGAATATGTGTCAGTATTAATTAAAAAAAAAAAAATTACATAGCTAGTCCTGTCCTCCACCATACATTCGATGAGAGTTATTCCCAGGGAGGGAGCCAGACCTTGAACAAGGTCTTTTGACCTTGAACAACCTCTTTTGTCTGAAAGCCATTCTCAGAAAGTGACTCATCTGGGAGCTATCAGCCACCCATACTCCAGAGAGCTGGAGCAGTGTAAGCTTCAGTCTGAAGGCATTTAGATGGTAAATGACAGCAACCACTACAAGGAGCTTCAGACACGTAATACCTTTACATAGTTGGAATTATGCTGCATATATATAGATTTGTTGTCTACTTTACACCTGATGTCATATCATAGACATTTTCAGTGAAACTGTATTGTCTTCATAGCTATCCTTTTTTAACTATATGCACTATTTCAAGGGCAGATGTATTTTGCATAATGATTTCATTTCCCTCATTAGTCATTATTTCTATATCTATTTTACTATTTCATCATCTGTAATTTTCTCACCAGCTTCTCAAATTTTCTGCGGAAACAATGAAATACAAACTTCTCTACTGATTTACTGTTAAACAGTTAGGTTTCTGACTTATTGCTATTTAAATAATGTTATAATGAACATCTTCCTTTATACAGGATTTTCTAAGATTGATGTCAATTCCCTTGGTGTAGATTTCTACATGTAGAATTATTAGTTGAGGTAGGCCAATTTTATGGCTTTTGATACAAACTGTCAAGTTGTTTTCCCAAAAAATTATATCAATTACACACCCAGAGACAAGAGAATACCAGTTTCACAGCATCATGGCCATTACTGTGTATTATTTTTTAAAATATTTTGTGGTTCATATTTTTTAAATGTTTTAAATTATTTTTTCTCATTTAATTAGCAAAATAGTACAGAGTTGTTTTAAGTCAACAATTTATGAAAAACAAATTAAAACACACAAAAATTGAAAGAACTGTACAGTGAATACCCATATACCCAATACCTGGACTTAAACATTTTGCAATATTTGCTTTAACACATATGTTGATATCTAGCCATCCCTCTATCCATCAATGCATATTTTTTTAATTTACCTCAAAGTAAGTTGTATTCAACATTATTCTTCATCCCTCACTTTAGCATGTGTACCACTAAACAGAGTTCAATATTTTTTTACTGGTCTTTTAAAATGTAAAATTTAAATACAATAAAATGCATAAATCTTAAGTGTACCATTTGCTGAGTTTTGGCAAACACATACACCTATGAAACACAAACATCTATCATGATGCCATAAAGTTGCTTCATGCCTCTTTCCATTAAACCCTTCCCCCAATACATGCCCCCCTCCCAGAGGCAACCATTATTTTTAGTTTTTTAAATCATAGTTTACACGAGCCAATTCCAGAACTTCATATCAATGGAATTATACAGTATGTAAGTCTTTGGGATGAGGATTCTTTCACTCAGCATAATGTCTTTGAGATTCATCCCTGTTGTTTCATGTACTAGCAGGTTTTCTTCTCCCTTTTTATTGCTGAGTAGTATTCCATAGCATGAATATACTACAGGTATTTATTGATTCTCCTGTTAATGGACACCTGGGCTTTGTCCATTTTTTGTCATTTATGAATAAAGCTGTTAAGAATTTCAGAGATTTTTATCTCACATTTATTATTTTGAGTGAAGTTGTGCATTTTCATTGTATTTATTTACCAGTTGTAATCTCTCTTTAATGAATTATATATTTACTCATGACATTTGCTTAACAATTTCTTGGAGTTTCAAGCATTTTCTATACAAATTTAAGAGCTTTTTTAATAGTAAAGGTATTCCTTCCATAACTACCTTACTTGTAGTTTGTATTTAACAATTTTTATTACTTTGTGGGGGGCAGTAATGGCCAAATCTCAAAATTTACTTATAAAATAGAAGTTCTATTTTATAATATATTCTGAAATTATCTAAGAGGATTAACTACATATATTTAAAGAATTTTTTTGTTCTCTGTGGAAATTTAATAGCACTATACAGAAATACACATACACACATTTACAAAACTTTACAGAGACAAAATGAGTGGTTTAAATTTTACTTTAAATTCACGTGTAAGTTCTACACTATCACTAGATTCATAGCTGAGAGCTTATTATGAAGTTCTGAAATTGAGTAATAAGAAGCCTCTGATTCTGGCATATATCTGGAGAAAACCATAATTCGAAAAGATACATGTACCCCAATGTTCATTGCAGCACTATTTACAATAGCCAGGACATGGAAGCAACCTAAATGTCCATCGACAGAGGAATGGATAAAGAAGATGTGGTACATATATACAACAGAATATTACTCAGCCATAAAAAAAGAATGAAATAATGCCATTTGCAGTGACATGGATGGACCTAGAGATTGTCATACTGAGCGAAGTAAGTCAGACAAAGACAAATATCATATGATATCGCTTATATGTGGAATCTAAAAAAAATGGTACAAATGAACCTATTTGCAAAACAGAAATAGAGTCACAGATGTAGAAAACAAACTTATGGTTACCAAGGGGGAAAGGGAGGGAGAGGGATAAATTGGGAGATTGGGATTGACATATACACACTATTATATATAAAATAGATAACTAACAAGAACCTACTGTATAGCACAGGGAACTCTACTCAATACGCTGTAATGACCTATATGGGAATAGAATATAAAAAAGAGTGCATATATGTATATGTATAACTGATTCACTTTGCTGTGGAGCAGAAACTAACACAATATTGTAAATCAACTATACTCCAATAAAGATTAATTTTAAAAAAAGAAGCCTCTAATTCTGATCACCAATTACAATGGGGGATGGGGGGTTACACCACCAAGCAATTCTTCAACACCAGCTGGGTGTCCTACAATTCAACTAAATTCTGATATTGTCTACCTGGAGATAGCAACAGAGCCTACAGTTTAAGTGTTCAGTCTCACAGGACAGCACCCCTCCACACACAGTTCAGACGCCAACCACAGGTCCAGGTTGTCACCTGTGCTTCTTATAGATCAGAGGTTCCCATGACCTCCTGGAGTTTGATTACTTGCTAGAGAGGCTCACAGGAACTCAGGGAAACATTTTACTTACTAGAGTTACCAGTTTATTATAAAAGTACAAACTCAGAAACAGCCAGAAGAAAGAGATGCATGGGGCAAGGTATGTGGGAAGGGGCATGGAGCTTCCATGCTCTCTCCAGTCATGCCACTCTCCCTGCATCCCCACATGTTCACCAACACGGAAGCTCTCTGAACCCCATCTTTTTGGGGGGTTTTATGAAGCGCTTGTTACAGAGACATGATTGATTAAATCACTGGCCACTGGTGATTAAATTCAAATTTAGCCCCTCTCCCCTGCCAGGAGGTCAGGAAGTGAGACTCAAAGTTCCAACCTCTAATCACTTGGCTGGCTCTACTGGCAACCAGCTTGCATCTTTGGGAGCAGTCCAAAGTCACCACATTAACATAACAAAAGACACCTTTGTCACTCTCCTGGCTTAGGAAATTTCTAGGGTTTTACTAGTTCTGTGCTAGAAATAGGACAAAGGCCAACTATATATTTCTCATTATAAATCACAGCATCATGCTGCTAAAATGCCTTTTTTTCAAAGTTTTCATTTCCCCTGGGAAAATATTTACTGAAAAACTGTATTTAGGAAATTAGGTTAAAATACTGCTTTTGGATCAATCCGTGTGCAAGCAAGACACTGTTTTTTTAAGTCTGGCTCTTCCTCTATCATGGCAGGATTTGAAGATCTCTAATTAACTAAACTGTTCCAAATTGTACAGAGATTATAGTTTTTGAAGTAGAGAGCTGAAAGCTTTCTATCAAAGGACCTATTGTGAGAGAAAGTAGAAAGAAAATGAAGTGGTTGCTAGCCTGGTGTATATTAGGGTATTATCAGAGAGAACGATGGCACTTGTCTTTGGAGAAGCTGACAAATCCAGGTAGCAGGGTACCCAAATGGGAATTTTACTTAATGATCTGGCAGTAATGTAACATGATGGTTAATCTCATGTGTCAACTTGACTGGGCCAAGGGATGCCCATTTCTGGGTGTGTCCTTAAAGACATTAAAGAATGGATTTTGTTACATCCACTTTCCTTTCCCTTTCTACTTGGAACAGAATGTCCCATATAAGACCAGAAACTTGAGAAATATTTCAGTAAAACTTGCCATGCACATCAGAGGGATAATAAGTCCTTGGGTATAAACTGGTTCTATGACCCAGACAGCAATTTCTGATCCCAACACTTATCACATTTCCTGTTATACAGGCTTATAGAACTGTTTCTTTACATCAGAAAACTTAACCGTTTGTAATGCTATATGTGATTATTTGATTGATATAGTCATCCCCCCAGTAGACTATAAGTCCCAGGAAAGTGGGGACCATGACTGGTTTTGCTCACCATTACATCTCCAGCATGTAGTCTAGTAGGTGTTCAATAATTCTGTGATGAATCAGTGAAGAAACAAGTGGCAAGTCCAGAGCCCAGACTTCTGGTTCCACTGGTGCTGCCTTGTGTGACCTTGGACAGAGAATTACATTTCCACTGAGCCTCAGATACCACGTTTGGAAGAGGGTCTTCAACAAGATGGTCACTAAGTGTTCATCCACTTTAGACTTCTAATCTCTTTAAATACAAGAAAAGAAACAAAAGATGTCAAGATTAGAAGATGGACCAGTAGGGTGCTGGAAGAGAGGCAGTGGCAGAGGGTGGTTGGCTGAGCATCCCCAGGAAATGGCAGGAATGACTCCTGGGAGAAGTATGATCTGTCTGCAACCTTTGGAAAATTGTGAAGGGAAAGAAGTTTCTCATTGAAAACCTCTTTTTTTCTTTCTGTATCCCTTTCTTAAGTCCCCACACCTACCACCTTCAACATGACCATGCCAACAATTCCAGCAAATCAGTGTCATCACGCCTCCCATTCTGTCCTGCCTCTAAGAAAACGCTGGAATAAACACATTCACGTGTAAATGCAGTTTTAGGAACCTTCTAACACTTTACTCTCCTGCCATCAGGGTTTGCATTTTCCAACTTAGCCTGTTTGGGGGAATAAATTAAATGATAAAGATTGAACTTCAGGCAAGGTGGGGACTTTTTTGTAGTGGTCAAAGGGAGACTTTCATAAGGCTCCTCAAATCCCATGCAGAGGTGCCAAGCTCCACCAGCTTCACCTCAGTACCTGGCTCCTAGGAGCATCAGGAAAATCCAAGTGCACAAACCCAGTTCCTACATACCACTTTGCCATTAAAATCATCATTTAGGTTCCCTACATCCCAGGGCTGGGACTCTGGTGAGGCATGTGAGGCACTAACCTTGGGAGCAAAATAAGGGGGCACTGAAATACTTAGTAATCAAGATAATATTCTAATGTAACACTTTAAAATCAAAATTAATGCGAAAAAATCCATGATGAACAAGATATCAAATTTTTAATGAGCCAACATCAGTACTGTTGTTTTTTTTCTTTTGCCTCAGGCTCCAATATGGCTCAGCTAGGTACTTCCTTGACTCTCAGTCCCTTCCATTCTGATGAAGTGCAACTGTGAGTGCACATAATGAAATGTGCCAAGGAGGCACCTTGTGCTGATTGCATCACTGTGCGCTGGGGTGGGGGGTTGGGAGAGTACCCAGGGCTCAGGCCAGGGGAGCATCCATCCAGAAACGGCAGGGAGCCCTCAGAATGCGTCCTGGAGGGAGGTTCCCAAAGCCCAAGAAAGGGGCTCTCACTGGAGCACAGCAACCCTGTTGAAACCATTACGTGTCTGCACACAGAAATGTCAGAGCCATGTACAGGGTTTTCACATTCCGCCCGGCATACTAAAGACGGGATCTCTACCATGAAACAGTGAAATCCTCCATTTCCTGTTCTACAAAAACTTCCCTGTCCTGAAAAAATCCACAAACATAATATTGGTTGTTTTCTATCACTCTAGGAGCAAATGCAGGGATGGGGGACAAAGAAAGCTATTTCTCTTTGCTGAGCGCTGAGAGAACACGATAAATGATGAAAATGATGACAGGGAAGGATCTGTGTTCTGAGAGACTTTTAGTGAGTCATGAAGACCTCCCACACACACTGTCCCCAAGGGGCAGTGGAGGTGGGGATGAGGCATCTCATTAGTGCCGTTAGTGAGTCAGGCGGCTGTCAAGGCTTCAGCTCTCCTCTGCTAACGTAGGCAGGGGGAGAATGCCAAAGGAGAAATGCTCCTTACTCTAAGTGAATGGGAAGATATTTTTGGAACGGAAATGAATCGTTTTTGAAAATAAATAATGGAAGGGGGCCACTCGAACCAAGTACCATACTGCGAAACAGTTGTGGCCAGCCAGACAACGCAAGTGGGATGATGTTGAGGAAGGCAGGCAGGGGTGACCTCAGACATCCAGTAGGTAATATCACTCCACTCCTAGTGCCTCGGCATCACTGTGCTCCAGCTGCAATGCCAATATCCTACCTGGGCCATCTCCACTGACCTTTGGTTAGACATTGAGGGCTAAGTTTATCAATGACCTCTCATACTATTTTTTCCATTTTCCTAGAAGACCAGAGAGTGAAAAGATAGGTAACGTCAGTTAATCACATAAATACTGCACGATCACCACAATTGTTAAGGCATCACAAACAAAAATGCCTCATACCATAAGAAGGAAAAATCTGACTAATAAAAGAGGCAAAGTAATATGATTACTTTCTTTTTACATTGATGGGTCAATTCTCTAATGGAGATTCTAAAGATTATCCCTCTGAGCTAAAGACCACAGTGCTGATAATCGCCCCACTTTTCTACTCTGAAATAAGCAGACCTCGTTCCTAAAAAGATACCCACAGAAAGGGCTGGCTGCCAGGGACGCAGGATGCCCCTGGCCCAGTGAGGGAGGCCGTGCTGTCATGTCTTCCAGGCCCAGGTCTCAACACCCTGGAAAAGGCCTCCAGGCTCGGTACCCAGCCAGGCTGGGGTTTGCCTAGAGCCGCGCCCATATCCAGAGGGCGGCACACCCTCTGGACAGCGGACTGTGAGGTGGAAAAAACCAGGAGTAACTGGGCCCAAGGGCCCTACGCTCAGCCAGCCAATGGCCATGGAAGTGGGACGGGACCTCGGGGTCTCCGGGGCAATGGGATACGGCAAGACTTCGCAGCTCCAGCCCGCGGCCATGGTTGGAACCTCGCAGAGCTGAGGCCTTCACGGCAGCCCTCAGCAACACTCTCTTCCTGCTACTCTTTGTGCTGGGGGTTCGCCAGTATGGCATTCGGGTCTGCCATTTACCGGCGACATCTACTCGCTGGCCGTCTTGGCCGAGCTCCCCTATGTCTACATGAAAAAGTAGAGCCAGCTGTACTATGAGGTACAGCCTGACCTACCTCGGGCAGGGAGGGCTCGGGCCTTCCTCCTGGGTGGGCTGACGCCTGTGGGTGTGAGCTGTCGGGACCCCTCTCCGTGTGCCCACAGCTTGGAGGGAGACCCGCTTCCCAGGCCGGGGGTCGAGGTACTCGCGCGGCGCCGCCGCGGGGTTGGGGGAGAGCCCCGCTCAGCCGCGAGCCCTTACCACCTGACACCAGCTGGATCCCGGAAGGAATCTCGCGTCCCCGAGGACCACGAGGAGCCGCTCCCGCGCCTGCGCAGTGGGCCCTGGGGCTCGCGCAGGCCGCCCCGTCGGGAGTGGTAGGCGCTACCTTCAGCGCGCCCAGCCTTTGGCGCCTACGGAGGCGCGCGCTGTGCGTAGGTTAGCTTCCACCCCTCGCTTCTCTAGAAAGCCAGGCGTCCGATTTATAGGACCGAGTTAATGGTTAATAGGAGGTCGTTGTGTGTTTGCGTTTGAGAATGGCTGGTCTAGGCGTCTGCCGAGAGGCTGAGAGAGCACAGGTGAAGGCCTCTGGGAAATGACCGTGAAAGAGAGAATGAACTAATGAGTGAAAATCAGTGCGGAGTCGCAGTGCCGTGCTGTCTGCCCGGAGCCAGGAACGTCCCCGCAGCAAACACGGAAACTGCGCCGGCCGTGGGCCAGCCTCCCTTGCAGTGCGGGCGCCCAGGGGCAGGTCCTCTGGTCCTCCCCCTTTTACAGAGGAGGAAACTGCGGCACAGACCTGCTGAGTGACTTTCAGGCAGCCACGCCGCTGCGAACTAGCAGGGGAAAGGCCAAAACGCTAGCTTGTGTTTGGAAGGGTGTCCTGACCTCGAGGAGGCAGAAGTTTCCAGAACACTGGCACTAACCCGGCTCACTCGTTTCCTTTTTTTTTTTTTTTTTTGGTCTGTGTTGGGTCTTCGTTTCTGTGCGAGGGCTTTCTCTAGTCGCGGTGAGCTGGGGCCACTCTTCATCGCACTGCGCGGGCCTCTCACTGTCGCGACCTCTTGTTGCGGAGCACAAGCTCCAGACGCGCAGGCTCAGTAGTTGTGTCTCACGGGCCCAGTTGCTCCGTGGCATGTGGGATCTTCCCAGACCAGGGCTCGAACCCGTATCTCCTGCATTAGCAGGCAGATTCTCAGCCGCTGCGCCACCAGGGAAACCCTCACTCGTTTGCTTCTGAATCCATTCTTTTATAGGAAACGACCAGCCAGGCTCTGCCAGGTGCTGGGGATAAAGTGGTGAAGAAGGCAGTCACAGCCCAATTTTAGGTAGTTACAGTCTAGCCAGAGAAAAAAATTAATCTAACGATCGACCACAAATTATGTTTTGAAGGAAAAGTACCGCAGGGCTGTTTGGCAATTGCGGTGTTTCAGGTTTGGGCTTACATCCGTATTTAAATCAGCTTTTACAAGAATTATTCTAGGTTTCTGCAGTTCCCTGATGGTATATGTCGCTAAAGGGAGGCTGGGCTTAGATAAAGCAAATTGTGTAATTCTTAGATATTATTTTCCACCCTCCAGTTCTTCAGGAATTGAGTGTATTTCCATGATTTCCATGGAATATATTTGATCTCTGGTGTACAAAGCGTCATTAATATTTAGAGAAATCATAAGATGTGAAAGCACAAGACGAGAAATTGAGTCCTCTTTCGTCAGGTAAAACTTGACCTTTACTTGTCTGAATCTTAAGTTTTCGTGATATGCGTAATGGTAATAATAATAACTGAACACAGTTAAGTGCTACTCAAATGTTCTTTGAGTAAATGTTAGTTATTAATTACAGAACAACTTATTAGGCCTACAAAGTAGAAAGTGTTTTTAGACCAGTTATGTGAAAAGGTGTCATGCAGAATAGGAAATTGTTTTTCATACATAGATATTTGAACTGAAAGGAACTCTGTATTTACTATGAACATTCTTTTGGGAGAGGGGTAATTTAGTCTCATAATACATTGCAAATTATAAATGTGCTGGAAGACTGTCATCTTGGCATAGGTAGACCTGGTACAATGGATAAAAATTTGGCATGAGTAACCAGTTTTATTGCTGGTACAACTATGTGAGGTAACCATAGCGCTTTGCAAAGAGGGCTCTTTACTATAAATCGAATAGGGTTGCTATTAGGGGCAAGAGAGACAAAGGAAAAAGAGAAAGGAGCAAAAATGAGAAAGGATGTATGCATTGAAGACATTGTTGCCTAACTCTGCCTTAGGTTGTTTTCAAGTTAAGTCTAACGTGTTAATCCTTTAAGCTACTTGCTCTTTATCTTAGTTGTGAAACACCCCTACAGGTCTTCCGTTGTCTTAGGTATTTTCCAATTTTGACCAAGTCTCAAAGTTGGTATGAGTTGTCAAAATACTATACCTTTTTAGGAAGTGGGAGGAGACTATTATCTCCTGTACTTCTGGAAGGTTGTAGAAAGTTGTTTGAATGGCTTATTTATAAATAGAATCTTATTTTTCCACTATCTTATGTTATGATTTGGAGATGTGTGCTCACAAAAAAAAAAAAAAAAAAAAAGAAAACCGGAACTTTAAAAATGCTTTTGAGAAATGACAGTCATTTCAGGTGACACTTACATTTATGAAGTCTGTGAATCCAGTTTTCCTTTATACTTCTTGAAAGGATGGCAACCAGTCCTCAAGTCTTATACATTCATTTTAAAGGCAATCTTGAATAGAAATGTACCACATTGAGGATTACCACTTCCTTGGAGATTCACTCTGAATGTGCAGTGGCTTTAATCTTTTAATTCTGGATCTTCCTACTCTGCCATCTTCCCAGAATCCTCTCCCCCACCCCCCTTTGATCTTAACCTAAAAACTAACCTCTTACCATAGCTTACAAGGCCCTCTAAATCTTACCCAGTGGTTCCCACCCTTGTTTATAAAAACTGAGTAAGTTTTTTTTTTTCTGAGATACTGATGATCGCACACCATTCCTAAAAGTTTAATATTATCCTCATATCTTCCTACTTTATCTTTTACTCTGTCTCCGATCTTATTCCCTGTTTCTTAAACATGCTTTACAGCTGTTGTGGTAAATATTTAACAACTGGTAGTTCTCTGGGGGGGAAGAAAGTCCTGATTTGTAGCATTTACAAAATTCCACTGTGTAAATCTTCCCAACATGTCTACTTTCTATCTACCAATGAGATATCACTGAACACAAAGTATTTGGGAAGAGATGCAAACAGTGGCTTGCATGAGCTGTTATGAGCAGGCTCCATCATGCCACTGATACTATGACTGTGCCCCTGGTCTCTATGCCTGAAAACTCTTTAATGTCCCCCCAGTGCCTTTCAATCTTCAGATCTCAAGTTAAAATTTATTTCTTAAAATAGCTCTTTCCATAGTTCCTGGCAAGGCTACATCTTTGTTACATATACCTGTGCTGCACTGTACACTCTGATTATTACTCATATCTTATGCTAATGTTTGGTTTCGAACTTCCCTATTCATCCTCCAATGAGAGTAGGGACTGTGTGTCTTTTATTCATCACTGTATCGCTGCCACTGTATTAGTTGTGGCCTGCCATGACACAATACCATAGACTGGGTAACAAACAACAGACATCTATTTTCTTATAGTTCTGCAGACTTGAAATTGGAGATCAGGGTGGTAGCATGATCAGGTTCTTGGGAGGTCTCTCATCCTGGCTTGCAGACAGCCACCTTCTCATTGTGTGCTCACATGGCACAGAGAGGGGTAAGGGTAATGCAGACAACTCTGGTGTCTCTATAAAAGGGTACTAATCCCAGTATGAGGGCCTACACTCATGACCTCATCTAAACCTAATTATTTCCCAAAGAACCCATCTACAGACACCATCACTTAGGGATTAGGGCTTCAACATTTAAGTCTGAATGAGGCTGAATTATTTGATTACCCTTGGAAATCAACTGAGCTCAGCACCAGCTCACAAGATTACATACCTGCCTTACAGAAAGGCCCAGCATTCCTTGACAGCTCCCCAGGTCTAGTGTATGTGACAGTACCTTCTGATTTCTCTAGGGTTCTGTGGAGTTGCCTTTGCATTCCTGGGTCTTGTCCTGGGCCCAACTTTCAAGAGACCAAAGGACAAATAGCTTAGTGATCCTGTCCTACCTTGGCATCACCTTTTCTCCTTTTCAAATCCTCAGGTCTGGCTGTTGGGTGTTCTGGCATTTCCAGAATTCCAGTCACGAGTGCTTGAGTAGGCAGCTCTTCAACAAAGGTGATCTTCATTAGCTATGCTTGGGAAGGGATCTGGCTATGTCATAAGAGCTGTGTGGCATTCACCTGCCACCTTACAAGCTCATTTCCCATTCAGTTTTGAAGCTCCTACTATTCTTTACGGGACCTTCAGTAACTTCCTATATCCAGATAGAAGGACTGATAATTCTCATTTTCAGAGAAGAAATAATTGACTAGACCTGGATCCAGTGACTTGTGAGCTTATTCAGGCTCTTGTTATTTCTTACTTTTGTGATTGCTATGTTCTTCTGACAGAATGCTGTTCATTTTTAGAGATGTGATGTGATATCACATTCCAGGAAAGCTTTCTCTATCTGGATTAGATTAGAACATAGCCCCTGTGCTACTCAGAGGGTACCATTTATTAAAATGGATTCCTTTTTTTTGCAATCATATTATCACCTTTTTAAAAATTGAAGTATAGTTGACATACAATATCATATTAGTTTTAGGTATACAACATAGCAATTTGACATTTATATAGGAGGGATTACTATTTGAGTACCATGATAAGTCTAGTAACCATCTGTCACCATACAAAGTTATTACAATATTATTGACTATATTCCCTATGTTGTACATTATATCCCTGTGACTTATTTATTTTATAACTGGAAGTTGTACCTCTTAGTCCCCTTCACCTATTTGCCCAACCCTCCCCATCCCTTCCCCTCTGACAACCACCCATTTGTTTTCTGTATCTATGAGTGTTTCTGTTTTGTTTTGTTTGTTCATTTGTTTTTTAGATTCTATGTGTAAGTGAAATCATACAGTATTTGGCTTTCTCCATCTGACTTATTTCACTTAGCATAATGCCCTCTAGGTACACCCATGTTTTCACAAATGGCATGATTCCATTCTTTTTACGGCTGAGTTATATTCTATTGTCTATATATACCACATCTTTATTCATTCATCTATCGATGGCCACTTGGTTCTTTCCGTATCTTGGCTGCGGTAAATAATGAACATAGGGGTGCATATATCTTTTCAAATTAGTGTTTTTGTTTACTTCAGATAAATATCCATAAGTGGAACTGCTGGATTGTATGGTGGTTCTATTTTTAATTTTTTGAGGAACCACCATACTGTTTTCCTTAGTGAATGCATCAGTTTACATAGCTTCCACAGTACACAAGGGTTCTCTTTTCTCCACATCCTTGTTATTTGTTGTCTTTTTAATGATAGCCATTCTGACAATTGTGAGGTGATAAATCATTGTGGTTTTGATTTGCATTTCCCTGTTTATTAGTGATGTTGAACATCTTTTCATGTGTCTATTGTCCGTCTGTATGTCTTCCATGGAAAAATGTTTGTTCAGGTCCTCTGCCCATTTATTAATCAGATTTTTTTTTAATACTGAGCTGAGTTTTTTAGATATTAACCCATCATCAGATATATATCATTTGCAACTATCTTCTCCCATTCAGTAGTTTGCCTTTTTGTTTTGTTGATGGTTTCCTTTGCTGTGCAAAGGTTTTTAGTTTAATGTAGTACCATGTGTTTATTTTTGCTTCTGTTTCCCTTGCCTGAGGAAACAAATCCAAAAAAACATCACTAAGAGTGATGTCATGGAGCTTACTGCCTATAATTTCTTTTAGGAGTCTTATGGTTTCAGATCTTACATTTAAGTCTTTAATACATTTTATTTTGTATATGGTGTAAGAAAATAGTCCAGTTTCATTCTTTTGCATGTGGCTGTCCAGTTGTTCCAACACCATTTATTGAAGAGATTGTCTTTTCCCCCACTGTATATTGGCTCCTTTGTTGTAAATTAATTGATCACACAAGCATGGGATTATTTCTGGGCTTTCTATTCTGTTCCATTGATTTATGTGTATGTTTTTGTGCCAGTACCATACAGTTTTGATTACTATAGCTTTGTAGTATAGTTTGAAATCAGGGCACGTGATACCTCCATCTTTGTTTTTCTTTCTTAAGATTGCTTTGGCCAAAATGGGTTCTCATTGCCATTTTTCTTCATATCATAAACACTTATTGAGCACCTACTATACTTTATTCTATGTTAAATGTTACAGGGGAGAGCAAAATGGATGCAGTTCCTGTGTGAATGGAACTTTTAGCTAAGGCATTAGATAGTAATCAGATATTCACACTAATAAATTCATAAACTAAAACTGAAATGGTGAACTAAGGAAAAGTATGTACACTCTTTGAAATCAAATAAGAAAGAAACACAGCCTAGACTCGGTGGTTGTCTGGAAAGGCTTCTCTAAGGAAGCAACACTTAACTGAGATCTAAGAATTGAGTAAGAATTAACTGCGAACAGAGAAGATACAGTAACTTTGGAACAAGGAAATAACATGTGGAAAGGCCCTGTGGTAGAAAGAACATGCAGATTCTGACAAACTGAAAGAATGCCAGTGTAACTGGAGTTCAGAATGGGAGCGAGAGCATGGTGAGAAATGAGACTGGAACAATAGTCAGGTGCCACTTCATACATAGTTTTGTGGACTATATTAAAGGTTTTGTATAGGACTTGGCCACTGTTGGCTACATTTAAGTAGGCAAGAAACTACTTTTACAATTTTCCTAGATCTACGCATGAGCCAAGCTCTCCAGGAAGTTCCTAGAGTTTCCCTCTTTATGGAAACAATTAATCTCATCATTGTCCTGGCAAGCCTGAGTAGGAAAGATGAGGCCCAGATTTATAGTACTTGGCTCAGGGCCCTACAAGAGACAAAGGCAAGACATTTGTTAGCTCTGTCAACCACTTATGTGCAGCAACTGTTACAGGAATTTTCAGACGCTTTTCCAAAACTGGATCCAATCCCCAAACTGGGTTAAGTTATCATAGTTTGGATGAATATTAGTTATCTATTGCTGTGTAGCAAATTATCTCAAAACTTAGCTCTGAAGAACAATATAGCACACAGTTTCTGAGAGTAGGCTATCTGGGAGATGCTCAGCTGGGTGGTTCTGGCTCGGGGTCTCTCTTGAGGTTGCTGTCCAGCTCTCAGCTATGCCTACAGTCATATCCAGGCTCAAAGGGAGCTAGAGAATCCAATTCTAAACTCACTCATTTGGTTGTTGACAGGCCTCCATTCTTCACTGGCCGTTGGTCAGAGACCTACATTGCTTGACACACAGACTCCTCCATAGCCTGCTTGAACAGCCTCATTTCATGGCATCTGGTTTCCCACAGAAGAAGTGATTCAGGAGGGAGAGAAATGTGAGCAGGTAAGTGAAATAGTGCCCCCAAAGGAAGCAGGACTTGTATCTAGAATATATTAAGATCTTTACAGCTAAATAGTAAGAAGATAAGGTATCCAATTAAAAACGGAAAAAATAGTGGAACAGGAACTTTACAAAAGAATATAAACAAATGGCCAAGATACTCAATTATCACTATTAATTAGGGAGATAAAAATCAAAATCTATAATGAGGCACTGTTACAGTATCATAAGAATGGCTAAAATTATAAAGGCTGAAAATAGCAATCTGTCAAGGTTGTGTCGAGCAAGTTAAATGAACTGAAGTTTATGCTGGGAGTGTAAAATGACAAAGCCATTTGTAAACTGGCATAGTCAGGTTAGTTGTACAGACATTTACCATACAAGTTCTAGCTATTTATCCAAGAGAAATGATTTCAGCTCTTCATAGAAACACTTGTACGTGAGTGTTCATAAGTGTGTCATGCATAATAACTAAAGCTAGAAACAATACATGTGTCTGTCCAACATTTGGTATACATTGGAATGCTACCTAATTCTTTCTCCCCAGTCCTTTGGAATTAATACCTGATTAATCCCCCAAATAGTTATATACTGATATATGCAACAATAAAAAACAATCTCCCAAACATGATGCTGAGGGACAGAAGCTAGATAAAAGAGAGTACATATTATATATCTATTGAAAAATGAATCCACAGTGATAGAAATCACATCAGTGATTGTGTGATTTGGTTGATATTGATTTCAAAGTGGCATAAAGAACATACTGGGATGATGGAAATATCCTATACATTTTTGTGGTATTGTTACGTGGTTTATATGGCATATTCTTGGTAAAATTCATTGAAATAACATAGTTTAAAGTATATAATTTTATATTTATACCTTATTAAAGTTGTTTATAAAGGTAAGAAAGAGTTAAAACTGTGTAAACTGAAAAGCTTTAGAATGCAAGGGGTAGTTCACAGAAAAAACAATAGTATTTGGAAACTTTATTGCCCTCTCTTAGTCTTTGCAAGATCAACCACAAGACAAAGATAATATATATGAATAATATCATGAATCATGTTAATTTCATATCCATAGATTTATAGCTAAATAGAGATATAAATATTTTTACCTCAGGGAAATACTTCTTCTATTATTTAACAAATATTTTTTGGAAAGAATCACATAATAAGTCTCATAGAAAAATCTCAGTAATTTTCCCAAGTAAAATAATTATGGAGATCACTTTATGTAACCTCAGGGCAAAAAACCTGGAACAGGATAACTGACATATAATTTTTAAAGCTATTTTAAAGATAGAAATGCTCTTCCTAACTTTTGAGACAAAGTGGAAATCAAGACAAAAATTATAGACTATTTAAAAAATGAGATCTTTACATCACATGTCACATGGTTAAGATGAACTTAGAGATCAAAATCAGAGCCTTATATAGTTTCATAATTTATTTATTAATAACAAATATTTATTGAAGGGCTACTGTGTTCTAGAAATTTCTCTATGCTTCAGGGACATAGATAAAAAAACATGTAACTTCATTCATAGTGTTACATGCTGGTGGAAGTGCATAGACCAAAAAACCACTATAAATATATAATATTTAAGATAGTGATAAGTTCTTTGGAAAAAATAAAGCTGAGTAAGGTGGATAGAGAGTGATCAGAGAAGGGATGCCTTTTTGCATATTGTGGTAAGGAAAGCCATCTCTGAGAAGGTGATGTTTCAGCAGAGTTCTGAAGGAAAGGAAGGAATCAATCATGCAGACATTGAGGGAATAGCATGCTAGGCAGAGAAAATAGTAAGTGCAAAGACCCTGAGGAAGCTGGGAGTGGAGCAAGCAATGGATTCGTTGACAGGAAGGGAGATTAGAGAAATTATATGGGGTCAGATCATTGTAGTACCTTCTAGGCTACCATTAGGACTTTGGCTTACTCTGAGGAGGTGGGGAGCCTGTGGAAGGATTTGAACAGAGGATAGACACGGTATGAGTTATATTTTTAAAAGATCATTCTAGAATTATCTACATAGCAAAAAGAGTAGAAACAGGGAGATCGATTGGGAGGTTGTTGTAATAGTTCAGGTAAAACATGATGGAGACTTGGTCACTACCTGCTCGGCATTTTAGTAAGTGCATTGCAGATATTCTATGATCATAAACATGATCAGGATCTAATCAGTTAGGTAGAGGTAAATAGTTAACTAATCTTAGTTAACTATTAGTTAACTAACTAATAGTTAACTAATTAGTTAACAACTAACCAAGAAAAAGAAGCGGTAAGCAATTTAATTCAATAATTCAACACAGAAATCTAGAAAGAGACCAGCTAAACAAAGTTTTTAACAATCACGTAGGTTAAGGGAATTAAGTGGGCCAGGAAGATATTAATGAATTAGAAACCAGAAGGACAGTGGAAATGAAAAATAAATATTAAAGCCAGTGCTTTGAAAAGTTCAATAAAATAGAAATTGTTGTTAATTTGAATGAGGAAAAGGAAAAGGGAAAATACAGATATACTACATCCAGAATGAAAAAAAAAGATATAACCTCAAATATGAAGATTTTAAAATATAATGAAAAAGTACAATTTGCTAATGCATGCAAAAAATTTAAAATTAAACTGTTTTCAAAAATATATGTAAATCAAAAATAGGTAGAATAAAATAAAACAATAGTAATATTGAATAACCAGGACAGAAATTGAAAACCTTGCTAAGAACTATGTTATAAAAAGAACTCAGTGAGAAAGTTTCACAGGTGAATTACATCAAGCTTAAGGCACAGAAAGTTTTCATGATCTAAAACATAGAAAAAGTTCAAAAGTTTGCCAACTCATTTAATAACACTGGCATAGCCCCAATTCTAAACAGAACAAAGGGAGTACAAAATCCTAAATAAATCACAAGCAAATTGAATTTAGAACTGTATTTTAGTACATATCCTCTGACAAAGCAGTTTATGAAGTAGCAGTATAGTGATTTAAGAGTGCAGACTCTGGAGTCAGATAGCCTAGGAAATGGTTTGCATCTTGAGATGGATCTGATAGCTGTATGGCTTTAATCAACTTATTTAATCTCTCCATACCTCGGTTCCCTTATGTATAAAATAGGCCTAGTTGTTGTAAAGATTAAAAGAGTTAATATCTGCAATGCACTTACTAAACTTGTAGTAACCACTCAAAAAATATTATCTGTTAACAATAGTTTTTATTTTTAGAAGTGTGTTAGTCATATTAATAAGTCAAAGAAAACATAATTTTTTTAGATAACAAAAGATATTTGATAAAACTTAATATCAATTTATGATTTAAAAAAATCTTTGAATATCCAGTAAGAAGAGAGTTTATTCATATATATATATATATATTCAGTATATTCTTGAGTATGGAAGAAGTACTACTTCATATAATAAGAACACAAATAAGAAATAAGATTTGCTATTATTTATGGATGATAAAACTGTCTACCTGGAAAGCCCAAGCAAATCAAAATCCAATAGGATGGGGCTTCCCTGGTGACGCAGTGGTTGAGAATCTGCCTGCCAATGCAGGAGACACGGGTTCGGGCCCTGGTCTGGGAAGATCCCATATGCCGCGGAGCACCTGGGCCGGTGAGCCACGATTACTGAGCCTGCGCGTCTGGAGCCTGTGCTCTGCAACAAGAGAGGCCGCGATAGTGAGAGGCCCGCGCACCGCGATGAAGAGTGGCCCCCGCTTGCCACAACTAGAGAAAGCCCTCGCACAGAAACGAAGACCCAACACAGGCAAAAAATAAACTAATTAATTAATTAATTAAAAAAAAAAAATCCAATAGGATTTTTTTAAAACTGGTAATTATCCTAACTTCCCTTTGCAAAAATAAATGTGTGAGCATTGCCAAGAGCATGTTGAAAAAGAGAAATATAAGGGCACCTTTGACCTACTAGTTGTTAAACTGTCTTACCGGTGTATAAACATATCAATAGAGGAGAAAAAAAGGCCAGAAGATGATCAGCAAAGATAAGAATCGTGTTTCAGATCAATGTGGGACAACTTGGTTTTTTTAGTAAATGATATTGGAACAAGTAGACATAACCTGATCAGTAATAAAATATATCACCCCTTTGTGGGTGTAACCACTGTATTGTTTCTGAAATACATCATATTGTCAGGGGATGTTTGCAGAGTCAGTGTGGGACCTAACATTGGGGAAGTGATACCAGAAGCCATGGCTTATTGGGAAGGGTGCATTAATTCTCTAAAAACAGTTCTTGATTTATATGTATTTCTCCTATAGTTCTATCAGTTGTTTTACCAGAGAGTTGAGCACAAACACAAAAGAGACTTGACTCCATTCATTCAATAAATATTTATTGAGTACTGCCTTGTGCCAGGCATGCTGTTCTGTGTGTAGGGGATTCAGCAGATTAACAAAATAGCTATATTCCTATCCATGTGGAACTTACACTGTTCACAGCATAGGGTATGAACAATAAACCAAAAAAGTAAACAAATATATACGATATAGTATATAATGAGGGATAAAGAGGAAAAAAAAATAAAGCAAAGAAGAAGAGGGTTGGGGTGTGTTGGCAGCCTGAGGTACAATTTCAGAAAGGATTTCCCGGGTAAGCCACATTTGAATAAAGATCTGGAGGTGGTGGCGCCGCTGAGGAAGAGCATTCTGCAGAGAGGTACCAGCAGGTGCAAACACTTGAGGATGTTGGTGTTGGTGGATACAGAATGAGGGGTAGAAAGAAGGCCAATGGGAGGGAGAAGTAGAATGTGAGACCAGATGGTAGTGGGACTGGTGATGAGAGAAAGGGAAGGGAAATTCGGACCCTGTAAGCCGTTGCAATGATCCAGGTGTTTGTTTACTCCTTGAGATGGCTTGTCAATGGAATATTTTGTGCCTCCCAGAGACATGGTCAGATCTACGTTTACGGCTGAGTGTAATCCTCACATTCACTTCCAGTCATTCTCTCACACACAAAAATTGAGTAATGCCTCCAAACGTGTGCCCACTCCCAAACCACAGGCACTCACAAAAGGACACGGGCACAGGGGCATTGACATGTCATTCACCCTCAATCGTGCCAGAAGCGCGCACGCATGCGTGTGTGCACCCGCGGGCACATCAAGATGAAAATAAACTGCATTCATGAAACCTGCACTGACTCAAGAATAAGCCTGCACGGTAACAGCCAATTATCAGCGCCTCCACCGTCCTACACCCTGTCCAACAGGTTTCTGGATCTCTCTGTCAGAGCTACTGCTCGAAGCCCTCCTGGAAGATCCGAGGTCCTGGCTTACTGTACACAGCGGGTAGAGTGCAAAAAAAGAAGCTTCTCACTGTCCCCAGAATCACCGCGTCTGAACGCACAGCGCATGATCCACAGCAGCCTGAGAACTTCCAGCGCGGCAAGCACTGCATCGGCATCAGTGGCCGGTGGAAGAAAACAGAGCAGGTAGGTGTTTCTCCCAGGTGGAACCGAAATTAGCCTCGGGTGTGCCATGAGTGACCCAGGCCTCAGGGTCCGGAAGCCTCAATATTTCCTTCGACACGCTTGTCTTGTGCCACATTTCTTACCTTTGTAGGAGTGTGGTCTCCGGGCTCAGGACACCTAATTTCCAAGATGTCCTTGTTCAGTTTTTCTCCTTCTTAATCCCAGGTGCGGCAGTGCTGCAAGGGAATAAAATCTCAGAGCTGGGGAACTGGGTGCCTGAAATTCCCTCTCCTCAGGGCAGACTGACAGGCCAGCGGGAGACCCCAGGAATGAAAGAACTGGTTGGTAGCGCTCAGGTGCACTTGGGCACAGAGCCGGGAAAGGCAAGATGTGCAAGGGAAGGGCTCAGGATGGTGGATTGCAGGCCCAGTGCATCCTGGAGTCTAGAAGGAGAAATCCGAGGGCTGAGAACCAGACCGGGGTTTGGGGGCTCAGCAGTTAGGGTCCTGAGCTCTGGCCTAGGCTTTCCCTGAAGAGTTGCAAGACCAAGTTGGCGAACGCGGCAAAGCAGATACTGTGTGGCATGTAAATTGGGCTCTGCCACTTTAGACTTGCAAGTGAGTCTTTAAAACTCAGGTGACAAATAACTTTTGCCTAAATGACTTCCAAGACCTGAGGTTTCTGACATATCAATCTTTTGAAATCATTTGTAAGTATGTATGTCCGTGGATTGCCTTTTCCTATTGAGAGAACCACAGCTTTCACCAGTGCAGTGGTGACTGCAGAATGTTTAAGAAAGGACAACTTTAGAAGCCAAATTTGTAACCATGTCACTTTGTGGGCTCAGAACTCTACCTCTGAGTGCCATGTGGGCCTTCAGCCTTCAAAGCCTACATTGGTTCCTCACTTTGAAATCTTTGCAGGCTACAAACAAAGGGCTGGTGGTGTGAGACAGGAATCATCAGGGTCTGTACCCAGAGGGTTCTAACTTAGCCTCCAGCACTTTCAAACTTTACTTTAAAAGTCAGTCCCTCCAGATAGGGAGGGACCGAGATTAACTTATCCCTCAATTACTCTGAATTTCTAAGAAGTCCCTGGGACTGGGACAAATTTAGAAAACAAAAAACAAAAAAAAAAACCTTTTCTTTGGCACTTAGCACCATGTGTTGCACGTCAGGTGGCACTCACCCAGTGTTTGTTGAATGAGTGGAAATTAATTTCCTCTGGCAGATTTACCAGCCAACCTCACTGCTATTTTACGGCTCTAATCCCAACCTGTGGAGAATTCGGACCTAGTTAGGCAGAGCAACATTTGCTTGGATTCTGAAATTGTGAGTGCAAATAAACACTTTCTAAAGTCTAGGGCCTCCTAGTGTGAGATGCAAAACCATTCTCCTCTGAGCCCATCCCTGATTTACCAAGTGAACTAAAAAGTTTAGACCTTAGCATGTGTAGTTTGTTTATATTGCATCCAGCCCTCATTGAAACTTCTTAGAACTGAAGCACTAAACAGAGCATGATCTAGTGAAAGTCACCAAGGAAAGTACTGATTTTAAAATAGTTACTTGATTATTTGGCACTTGGTTGGACAATCTTATTTCATAACAATTAAACCGGGGAATCAGCATGAGGTAAAAATAATCTAGTTTGGAAAAAAAAATTTTTTACAACATTCTGATAAACTCTAACTGCTGTGATATTTCCATTCTTTTAAATTAGATTCCTGTGCTTTTTTATTTAAAATTTTTTAGAAAGATGATTTCTCAGGCTATGCCAGAGACCCATGTCTGGTTGAAAATTCTTTTTTCAAGTTTTTTCCAGTTTTATTGAGATATAATGAATATACGAGATTGTATAAGCGTAAGGTATACAGCATAATGATTTGACACACGTGCATCTTGAAATGTTTATCACAATAAATTTAGTGAACATCTGTCATCTCATACAGATGGCTGAGAAATCTTCTGTGAACTTACATGTAGTTAAAAAGGTTATACCTAAATGTTTACTCCTTTAATTATATACATTTTGTGTATGAAGTAGACTCAACAACAACCATAAAACCACAATAGTGACAACCTCAGGAGCAGTAGCAACACAAATTCATTCTCCTCAGCCTGGGGGAAGTTCAGACATGTCCAATTCACTGGAGAATTTCAAATGAAAATTCATTGGACTGGGTTCTGCATGTAAGGAACTTGGAAGTCACTACTTTGTCCTAACAACAAGTAAAAAGCTGAAGAGACTGGAAAAACAACTCTTCTGGAATCCTTAAGAAACGTGAATACAAAGCAAGCCTTTGCCCCCAAGACTGAGGAGACAGGCAGTGGGTGATGGCTTACTGGTGCAGAGATCACAAGGGGAAACCTCAGTGGGAACAAGTGCTGGAGCCAGTGCTATGGTAGGAAAACCTGAACTGTAACTGAAGAACTGCTGGAGACACAGCGTGGACAACTCTGAGAGTTAAAAACTCCGGGGGCACCCAGTCATAAGGGGTCGCCTACAATTGTGTGAATTTTAAGTCCTGGTGCTCAACAGGTTCTCACAGTACATAGGGGAGAAATATACCCTGGTGGGATTTGCCTCTACCAGCTGCACTTGGTTCTCACAATAGATAACAGAGAAAAATCCCCTTGTGCATCCAGAGAGGGAGGGGAAAAGAACCATTTGGAAATACACCAAATCACTATGTTCCTAAGAAGGCCTGCCCTCAGGAGACACCACTTAACCAGAGCCTAACCTGAAGGCATATTATCATGGCCAACCAACCAGGGGAAGGGAAATCCCCAACTACAGTCAGCTCTAGCCTTCCAACTGCCATTAAGGAGCCTAGGACCAAGGACCAGTGGATTTTTAGCTTAGACAAAGAATCAGAAGGGCATTCATGGCAGCAGGACCGAAGAGGATACCACATCCATGGGGGCTTCCTGGCTTCTCGTTCTTGAATATGAGAGGGCCTAGCTGACTTTCCTACAGAGCTGAGTTGACTTGCCCTTGGGGTGCTCTTCCCAACCACACAGGAAACTTCCTTGCAGCAGGTACAGGAGAGTTTCCTTCCAAAGTCCAGAGGCCATTTCTACGGTGACTTCAGCTGCCAGGAAAAATGCTGAGTGTGGTAAACCAGGGCCAGGCTGGTCACTCTGAGAGGTGGACAGGCTCAGCAGTTAACACCAAGGAACTACTCTGGGTTGGTTCCTCTGAGATGATTAAAATTCTCCCTTGGTTCAGAGCCATCCAGAATGGCTCTCCTCTCCCTGAGTAAGAACAGTGTTCCATGGAGAAGAGGGAGAGAAACAGGAATCTTCTCACTGTATGAGGAAGTTCCTTACACAGACAGCTCCTTTATGGGCTCTGTTGGCAAACCATACCGTGCACATGAGGGGACTTCCTCTGTAGCTGAAGTCTCCTGGGATTGGGAAGAGTGTGACTTTGGGGTCTTTTACAACTGGATTTGAGTCCTGCCTTTGCCACTCACTTATGTCCTTAAGCAGATAATAATCTCTCTGAGCCACAGTTCCTCAACATGTATAACATATATTATGTTAAACACCAGACACATTGCTTGGCACGAAGGAGGTACTTAAGAGTGGTGGCTATTATTTTATAACGAAAGCTTATCTAACTATATCAGCGCAATATGATAAGTGAAATCAATGCACACTCCTCTGCCTTCTTAAGAGGAAGGCAATCTGTAAGTGTTTAATTCTCAGAATAAAACCGATTACCAGAGCCACAACAGAATGAATTTGCCTTTCCCAAACCTCTCAGATACATACCTGTCCATGGTGCAGGCTCATTGCTCAGCAGGATTAATGATAATTTATATTAAATACCTGGCACATTGCCTGGCATGGAAAAGGCACTCAAGAGTGGTGGATATTATCATATAACAAAAGTTTACCCCTACCCCTGAAGTGCCAAATCATATCAATTTGTATGGAAAACTAGTAAAATGCAGTGCATACTACTCTACTTTCTTAGATTAAACTGAATACAATTTAAATCCTTTCTTGAAGGTCACTGACACTATCATAAAATTATTACTTAATACGCTGGCGTGAGACAGTGCTGCTCCCAGGGTTATGAGATGTGTAGGGCCAATAGCCCCAAACTAGACAATATCATGCTGTCAGTTCTTTTTGATGTCTAATATCTATATAATTTTTGGTTATTCTCTTTCATTTCTTCCCAACAAGTTGTCAACTATCCCTTCTTGCTGATGTCATTGTGACTGTATTTAGCAACAGTCTACCCACTTGCATTTCCATTTGGTGTGCAGTAAAGCTAACAAGAAAGCAAAACCAACAAAAACCAAACTTAGTATACTGGTATAGGAACAAAGAACCTATAGATACTAAGTCAGACCCTGTAAAACTGGTCAAGCAATATAAAAAAGGTCTCTGTGGTCATCTGCTCGGTTAATCTGTACTCAAGAGAGCAGAAATAAAGCTTGTCAGAATTATATGTAAACACAGAGCAAACAAATCCTGAGTAAGCATTTAGGAGTGCTTTTCATCCTGTATAGGTCTTTTCACTTTGTATAACTGTAACTCTATACCCATTACACTATAACTCTCCATTCCTGGCAACCACCATTCTACTTTCTGTCCCTATGACTTTGAGTACTTTAAGTACCTCATATAAGTAGAATCATTTGCCTTGTTTTATTGACTTCTTTTGCCTAACATGAGGTCCTCAAGGTTCATCCCTCTTATAGCATATGTCAGAATTTCTTTCCTTTTTAAGGCTGAATAATATTCCACTATATGTATATACATTTTGCTTATCCATTCATCAATTGATGGATACTTGTGTAGCTTCCATGTTTTAGCTATTGTGAATAATACTGCTATATACATGAGTGTACAAATATCTCTTTGAGACCTTGTTTTCAGTCCTTTCAGTATATACCCAGAAGTAGAAATGCTGGATCATATAGTAATTCTATTTTTAATTTTTCTGAGGAGCTGTCCTACTGTTTTCCACAGTAGCTATACCTTTTTACATAAAGGCTATACATGTACAGCAGCTGTACATTCATTTACATTTACATTGTGCACTAAAAGTGTACAAGAACTCCAATTTCTCCATTCTTACCAACATTTGTTATATTCTGGGTTTTTGAATAGTAGCCATCCTAATAGGTGTTAGGTGGTATCTCCTTGAACTTTTGATTAGCATTTCCCTAATGATTATAGTGATGTTGTACATCTTTTCATGTGCTTATTTGCCATTTCTGTATTTTCTTTTCAGAAATGTCTATTCAAGTCCTTTGGCCATTTATTGATGCTTGGTTTTTTGTGGTTTAGTTTTAGAAATTCTCCATATACTCTGGATATTATTTCCCTTAGCATATATATGATTTACTCTATTGATAGATTCTATTGATGAAAAATTTTTCTAAATTTTCATGAAGTCAGAGTTGTCCATTTTTTCTTATATTATCTGTGCCTTTTTGTGTCATATCCAAGAAATAATGGCCAAATCCATTGTCGCAAAGCTTTCCTCTTATGTTTGCTTCTAAGAGGTACATTGCTTTAGGTCTTAACATTTAGGCCTTTGATCCATTTTGAGTTAATTTTTGTACAAGGTGTTAATTAAAGGTCTAACTTCATTCTTTTGCATGTGGATATCCAGTTTTCCCAGCACCAGTTGTTGGAAAGACTGTCCTTTCCCCATTAAATGGTCTTCACCTTCTTGTCAACAATCATTTGATTATACATATACAAGGGTTTATTTCTGGGCTCTACTATTCTAAAACATTGCTCTTTATGAATGGCCTTATGCCAGTACCACACTGTTTTGATTGTTGTAGCTTTGTAGGAGGGTTTTTTAAGTGATATGTTAAAGTTTATTTTTATCGAGGTTTAATTGACATGTAACATTAGTTTCTGGTATATAAGATAATGATTTTGATATTTGTATATATTGCAAAATGATAGCTACAAGTCTAGTTAAAATTCACCACAGTATATAGTTACAAATTTTTTTTTCTTGTGATGAGAACTATTAAGATCTGCTCTCTTAGGTCTTTCAAATATATAATATTTATTATATTATTAACTATAGTCACCATGGTGTATATTACATCCCCATGACTTTTTAATTTCATATATGAAAGTTTGTACCATTGAACCCCTTTACCCACTTTGCCCATTCTCCAACCCCCACCTCTGGCAACCACCCATATGTTCTCTGTATCGGTGAGCTATCTGAATTCTTTCACTTAATACAATGCCCTCAAGGGGTTCATCCATGTGGTCACAAATGGCAAGATTTCATTTCTTTCTATGGCTGAGTAATATTTCATTTTATATATATATATATATATATATATATATATATATATATATATATATATATAAATGTGTGTGTATGTATACATAAAACACATTACACATTTTCCTTATCCATTCATCTATCAGTAGAAACAGGTTTCTTCCATATCTTGTCTATTGTAAATAATGCTGCAATGAACAAAGGGTTGCACATATTTTTTCAAGTTAGTGTTTTTGTTTTCTTTGGATAAATACCCAGAAGTGGAATTGCTGGATCAAATGGTAGTTCTATTTTCAATTTTTTGAGGAGCCTCCATACTGTTTTCCATAGTGGTTGCACCAATTTAAATTCCCACCAATAGTGCTGAAGGGTTCCCTTTTCTAACAGATGTGAGTGATATCTCATTGTGGTTCTCATTTGTATTTCCCTGGTTAGAGATATTGAGCACCTTTTCATGTATTTATTGGCCATCTATATGTCTCTTTGGAAAAATGTCTATTCAGTTCTTATACCCATTTTTTAATCGAATTGTTCTTTTTATTTATTTATTTTTTTGCTATTAGGTTATATGAGTCTTTATGTATTTTGGATATAACCCCTTATAAAATATATGATTTGAAAATATATTCTTCCATTCAGTAGGTTGCCTTTTCATTTTGTTTTTGGTTTCCTTTGCTGTGCAGAAGCTTTTCAGTTTAATGTAGTCATATTTGTTTATTTTTGCTTTTGTTTCCCTTACCTGATGAGACATATCTAGAAAGATATTGCTAAGACTGATGTCAAAGAGTTTACTGCGTATGTTTTCCTCTAGGAGATTTATGGTTTCAGGTAGGCATTCTCATCTTATTCCAGATATTAGAGGAAAAGCTTTCAGTTTTTTGTCATTGACTATGGTGTTGCTGTTGGTTTTTATATATATCATTCATTATATTTAAATAGTTTCCTTCTACCCCTAGTTTGTTGAGAGTTTTTATCAAGAAAGTGTGTTGAATTTGGCCATATACATTTTCTGTATCAGTGGAGGGAGTTATGTGTGTTTTTTTCCCTTCATTCTGTTATTGTGGTTTAGCCAGTTGATCAGTTTTCATATTTTGAATCATCCTTGCATTACAGAAATTAATCCCATTTGGTCATGGTGTATAATCTTTTTAATATGCTGCTGAATTCAACTTACTAGTATTTTGTTGAGGGTTTCTACATCCATGTTCATAAGGGATATTGGTCTGTAGGGATTTTTTTCCTTGCAGAATCTTTCTCTGGCTTTGGTAACAGGGTAATCTTGGCCTCATAGAATAGGTTAGGATATGGTCCTTTCTCTTCATTTTTTTGGAAAATTTTGAGAAATATTGGTACTAGTTTTCTTTAAATGTTTGGTAGTATTCACCAGTGAAGCCATCAGATCCAGGGGTTTTCTTTGTTGGAAAATGTTTGATTGCTGTTTCAATTTCCTTACTAATTATAGGTATATTTGGATTTTCTATTCCTTCATGATTTAGACTTGATAGGTTTTGTGTTTCTAGGAATTTGTCCATTTCTTCTAGGTTATCCAATTTGTCAGTGTACAATTTTTCATAACTCTCTTATTATCCTTTTTATTTCTAAAGAATTGGTAGTAATGTCCCTGCTATCGTTTCTTCTTTTTTTTTTTTTTTTTAGAATCAATGATTTTACTGAGGGAGATAAGTTACTCAAATGTTAACGGGCCGTAGGCAAAGGGAAAAAACACATTAAAAGTCTCAGGTGTGCTGGTAGAGGAGAGAGAGTACTAACAGCTCTGCCCAACCAACATTCCGGATCCAGGGCTTCTGTACTTCTCTAAGGCTCTATTTCTCGTGTGTCATTTTCCATTCAAAGGATTCTGGAGACCAAATATAACGGGATTCCTTCAGCTACCAACCAAGAGTCTTTGGGTCTTCTCTCAGCCAAGGCATCCAGTGAAAATATGATCTATTTTTCAGAGTCCTCTGGAGGATTAAAAAGTCTCTTTCACGTTGTGTTGCCATGCTCCTTGCTCTTGTTCCTCTTTTCCATGTACTCATTCTTCAAGCATTTTCTCATCTCCTGATCAAGATCATTGCAATGACCAAAAAGTTTCAGAATGCTGTGCCTACTGGCAGCCACACCCAGAGAGCAGAAGCAGTATTCCCCAGTGAAGACTCTGCACCCAAAAGCCAGCAGCCTGGACGCCAGAGCTGGGACAGCTCTGGGTGGCCCTGCTATCATTTCTGATTCAATAATTTGAGTCTTCTCTTTTTTTCTTAGTCCATTTAGCTAAAAGATTGTCACTTTTGTTGATGATTTTGAAGAACTAGTTTTGGATTCATTGATATTCTCTACTGTTTTTCTAACCTCCATTTTATTTATCTCTGTTCTAATCTTTATTCTTTCCTTCCTTCTGATAGCTTTGGGTTTAGTGTGTTCTTTTTCTATTTCTTAAGTTATTAAATTAGGTTGTTGATTTGAGATCTTTCTTGATTTTTAATGTAAGCATTTAAGGCTATAAATTTCCCCCTTAGCACTGCTTTCACAGCATCCCATAAGTTTTGGTATTTTGAATTTTCATTTTCATTCATCTGTAAGCATTTTCTAATTTCTTTTATAATATTTCTTAGATCCATTGCTTGTTGCAAAGTGTGGTTTCATTTATACAAGTTTGTGATTTTTTTTTTTCTGTTACTGATTTCTAACTTTATCCTATTGTGATTGGGGAAGATACCTTTTATAATATCTATCTTTTTAAGTGATTGAGACTTAATTGGTGGCCTAACTTATGGTCTACCCTGGAAAAAGTTCATGTGCACTTGAGAAGAATGTGTGTGCTATTGTTCTGGGTAGAGTGTTCTATAGATATCTATTAGATCTAGTTGGTTTATTGTGTTAAGTACTCTATTTCCTTATTTATCTTCTGTCTGGTTGTTCTATCAATTATTGGATGGGAATTTGAAGTCTTCAACTACTACTAGGACTGTCTATTTCTACCATCAGTTCTGTCAGCTTTACTTCATATATTACACTGATCTGTTATTACATGTGAAAATGTTTATAATTATTATATCTTCTTGCTGTATTGAGCCTTTTATTAATATAGGATGTCTTTCTTTTTCTCTTGTAACTTTTTTTGATTTAAAGTCTATTTTGTCTGCTATTAGTATAGCCACGCTTGCTCTCTTTTGGTTACTATTTGCATGGAATATCTTTTTTTATCCTTTTACTTTTAACGTATTTGTGTCTTTGGATCTAAAGGGCGTCTTTTGTAGATAGCCTGTAAGTTAACCATGTGTTTTTATCCATTCCGCTAATCTTTGTCTTCTGATTGGAGTATTTAATCCATTTATATTTAAAGTAATTACTGATAAGGAGAGACTTATTTCTGTCATTTTGCTATTTGCTTTCTAGATGCCTATAGCTTCTCTGTCCCTCATATCCTGCATTACCTTCTTCTTTTGTGTTTACTTGATTTTTTGAAATATATGCTTAAATACCTTTCTCATTTCCTTTTTTAAAAATTTTTATTTATTTATTTATTTATTTTTATTTGTTTATTTTTGGCTGCATTGGGTCTTCTTTGCTGTGCGCGGGCTTTCTCTAGTTGTGGCGAGTGGGGGCTACTCTTTGTTGTGGTGAGCGGGCTTCTCATTGCAGTAGCTTCTCTTGTTGTGGAGCATGGGCTCTAGGTACATGGGCTTCAGTAGTTGTGGCACACGGGCTTCAGTAGTTGTGGCTTGTGGGCTCTAGAGCACAGGCTCAGTAGTTGTGGTACACGGGCTTAGTTGCTCTGTGGCATGTGGGATCTTCCCAGATCAGGGCTCAAACCCGTGTCCCCTGCATTGGCAGGAGGATTCTTAACCACTGCACCACGAGGGAAGCCCCCCTCATTTCCTTTTTGTAATTCTATAACTATTTTCTTTGTGGTTGCCATGGGGATACATTTAATATCCTATACTTATATACTCTAATTTGAATCTACACCAGCTAAACTTCAATAACATATAAAAACTCAGCTCCTTTACTTCTCTATCCCTACCCCTTTCAGTTGTTGATGTCACAAAATTGCATTCTTTACATTTTGTGCCCCGAAACATGACGTAATAATAATTTTAAATGCATTAGTATTAAATTATGTAGAAAGCAAAATGTGGAGGTATAAACCAAAGTTACAATAATACTAGCCTTTATAGTTTTTTAATGTATTACTATCTCAAAATATATAGGAAGCTAAAAGTGCAGTCACAAACCATTGTTACAATAATACTCACTTTTATAATTGCTTTATTGAAATCTTATTTCTCCACACACTTTCTAGTTACTGTCTAGTGTCCTTTCATTTCACCTTGCTGGACACCCTTTAGCCTTTCTTGTAAGGCAGGACTGGTGGTAACAAACTCCCTCAGTTTTGTTTATCCCTCATTTTCAAACAAAAGTTTGCTAGATATAGGATTTCTGGTTGACAGTGTTTATCTTCTAGCACTTTTTATGTACTGGCCCACTGCCTTCTGGCCCACAGTTTCTAATGAGAAATCTTCTGACTGTGTTATTGAAAAGTCCCTGTATGCAATGATTTGCTTCTCTCTTGTTACTTTCTAGATTCTCTCCTGGCTTTTGGCATTTTAAAGTCTGATTATAATGTGTCTTGGTGTAGGTCTCTTTGAGTTCATCTTACTTGGAATTTGTTGAGTTTCTTGGCTGTTTATATTTATGTCTTCCATCAAATGTGATGGTTTTCAGCTTTATTTTTTCAAATATTCTTTCTGCTCTTTTCTCCCTTTCTTCTTCTGGGACATCCACAGTATGTATGTTGGTCCCTTTAGTGGTTTCCAGCATGTTTTTTAGACTCTGTTTAGTCTCCTTTACGCTTTTTTCTTTCTGCTCCTTAGTCTCAATAATTTCCATTTTCGGATCTTCAAGTTTGCTGACTCTTTTCTTCTGATTGCTCAAATTACCTTCAAATCTCTTGTAAATTTTTCATTTCAGTTACTGTACTTTTCAGTTCCAGAATTGCTTTTATAGATTCTTTTTAGATTTTCTAATATCTTTATTGCTTTTCCCATTGTGTTCACACATCATGTTTTGTTTTGTTTTGTCTTGTTTTGTTTTTTTTTGGCGGTGCCTCACGGCTTGTGGCATCTTAGTTTCCTGACCAGGGAATGAACCCAGCTCCTCGGCAGTGAAAGCGTGTAGTCCTAACCACTGGACCGCCAGTGAATTCCCCACACATCATTTTCTTAACTTTCTGCACATCACATCTTCCTTTAATTCCTTGAACATTTCTTTCTTTCTTTCTTTTTCTTTTGGGGGGAGGTGGGGTAGGAGCTGTGCCACACGGCACGGGGGATCTTAGTTCCCTGACCAGGGATCTAACCTATGCCCCCTGTATTGGAAGCATGAAGTCTTAACCACTGGACTGCCAGGGAAGACCCGAGCATTTCTAAGATAGTTGTTTTAAATCTTTTTTAGTATATCTGCCATCAGGTCTTTTCCAGGAACGTTTGTTGATTTACTTTTTCTTTTGAATGGGCTATATGTTCCTGTTTCTTTGTATGCTTTCTGATTTTTTGGAACACCAGACATTTGAATCTAATAATATTATAACTCTGGAAATCAAATTCTCCTCCTTCCTCAAGGTTTGCTGGGGTTTGTAATTGTTTTTGTTTCATTGTTGTTAGTGTAGGCTGAATCTGTGCTGAGGATCAACCTGAGGCATAAACTTAAGGTCTTCCTCAGGTCTGTCTTCTGAATTTTTCCCTGGGCATGCGTGGTCACTTATTTCCCCTGTATATGCAGTTTTTTTGAGTATCCTCGTCTTTAATCTGTTTTCCAATGGGAAAAATAGAAAAATGAAGGGGGCAGAAAAAGAGTGCTGGCCCTTTAAATCTTTTGGCAGTCATTCTGGCAGAGAAAAAGAGTTTGCAACAATGACGGGAGATGCAACAACAATGACCCTCAGACCCACCTACTTGCCTGAACCTCTGTGATAAAACCAGCAATCAGCAATCAGAGCACAGATCCCTGATACTTGCGGAACAGGGTCCTTTTGGTCCACTCTGGCTCCCACAAGCTGTTTGCAACCTACTCCAGGAACACATGCACAGCTAACTGCCATATACCTGGGGATGGGAGATTGGTAGCTGCGACGGTGCTAAGAGCTGGAATTGGCTAACATAAACCGCAGTTTTCAGTCCAAGTCTTCCCTTTAGAGTTGCAAGCCTTCAACAGACTCCAGAGTTCCAGAGTAATTACATTAGACAGGTTTACCAGCACAGTTGTTGGCTATGTGGGGACACAGATACCTGGTATTTCCTACTCTGCTATCTTCCCAGAACCCTTCTTCATGGTCTTTAGTAACGACAGCCAAACAAGTTAGAGCTGGGTGTGAATGAAGAGCCTACAGACATTGAGAACATAGTAATGGTTGGGATGGCAATAATGAATTGTTGTGGTACCTGTTTCAGTTATCCAGAGGCTATTTTCTTGGTCTCTTCTTCTCAGCCTTGTTTGGTTTAAGGGAGGTCATCAGGCAGGGGACACCTGATGAGTGGGTGTTTTGTAGTTTCTTTCAGGAGGCACAATCATGGTAAAGACAAAGTCTGTAGTGTGAGAAGGGCTCTGTGATCCAGACCGCAGTCGTATGAGGAGTATGTCCCTGGATAATAGGGCTCTGAGGACATGAGTAGAAATTGTGTTCCTATTACTAGACAAATATCCTTGTAGCTGGTGTGATAACAACTAACTTTCAGATGTCAGATCTTGTATTGATTTCTATAATGCAAAGTCACTTTTTGGCAACAAAGACCAAAAGGATCTTCTAGGTCCTTTGGAAACCCCTTAGCCCTGGGCCAGTTGTTCTCAGCACACCTTAAGCAGTAAGCAGTAGTCCCTCACATTTAAGCAATCAGTGCCTAACTTCTCTTCAGCACCAATAAGTGCCATCCACAGCAAACCTCCAGTTAAAATAAGAATGTGAAGAATGGGCTCATGGAAGATCCCAGGGGCTGAGCAGAGACCACAGGTTAGAGAATTGTTGTTTTCTTCTTTTCCTACTTTGTCTTGTAGTCAATCTGGGACAACTTTTCCCTTTCACCTTTGTCTCAGGTGTTCAAGAATTTTCATTGGCCAAAATACTACTAAGAAATCCTTTCTGCTCTCTCTCTAGGAAGATAGAGATGCCAGGTTCCTGCAGGTGATGAAGTAGGATAAGGGCGAGGTTGTCGAGAAAGTTTATTCCTACTTCTGCTTGATATAATTACAACCCAGATTATCTGTTTCTTTTATATCAGACTATAAGTACTATTAAAGCAGGAATGGTATCTGCCTATTTCACCCCTGTATCTAGTGCTTAGAGTGTAGTATATGCTCAAATAAAACTTTTGAATGAATGCATAAATTTCTACTAGGATTAAAGAATATAAGAAGGCCAGTGTGACAATTCTCAACACAATTTCGGGGAACCCTGCTTAGTGCACTATAGGAGTGGGGAAGACATGAGTTAAAAGCCTTCTAGATATTTCTAGGAGGTTCTGAAAAATGCCGAGTAGTAACAAATCAGTCTTAGGAGAAATCATCCTTTCAGTAAGTCACTGTAGTATCCTTCTAGTTTTCAAAGTTGTAGCAAACATTGAAAGAAAGCAAGCTGATCTAGGAGGCAGTCATTTCTGTACTAAAAAGAAAAGATCAACCAAATACTACTGGTCCTGTTCAGTGGCAATTCATGTTGACATTTAAAGGAAATACAAATATTAAAATATCAAGAACCTCATAAGCATATGCCCTAGGAGTATTATTCCATTTTTTAATTCTAATGAAAACATGGAAATGGAACTTCACCTGATTCAGCTCAAAGGATATTACAATAACCTAATATGATAATGGCAAAAGAATGTATCAGAATCTTGGCTTCTACTAAAGAACAGACATCACCTAGTAGGTATTCCTCACAAAAAAAGAAAGCCAGGGAAAAAAATCTGATGAGAAAAGTGACATCAAAATGTTTTTCAAATGCTAAAAGTTGAAGTTTAAAAAAATCTCCTAAATTTTGCCCTAATGCTACAATTTCCAAGAGGTCTAAAGAATTATTATATCAGCATCATCTGGGTATTGATAAAGACACATATTCCTATTCAGAGGTCCCACTCTATGCCAAATGAATCTGAATCTCCAGGAGTCAGGTCTGAGCATTGAATAGTTTCTACACTCCCCAGGTGATTCTGATGCAAGCCAGTTTGGAGAACTAACTCTAAAATGTTAGAGTCTTCACAATATATCTTTCTTTTCCTTCATCTCAGTAGTTGAAGTCAGCTTCCTGCGGCTTCCTGTGATTTCTTTTACCTACTAGCAAAATTTCTGTGTTTCCTTTTATCTACTAATTGCTTACCTTAAAATGACATTTAATCAGAGTGTGTTATCTTATAGAACCATGAAATTGAGGTGGGAGAAGCATGGAGAAGAAACAACATAATATTTTGGTTCTCTCCACGTTGGTTCTTTAGATCTTGCTTTGTTATATTAGTTCAGGTATTCTCTCAGACAGAACAACAGACATAGAAATATTCAAATGCAAATCTGTATGTAACACACATCCCTGGCATGAAAGATCCTAGGATACAGTTTTTTGGAAGGGTATCACAGCTCCTTGGATTGAGCCTTGACTGAGGATTTTCCTACTGATAAGCTTGACATGAAGTTCTTGGCCCAAAGCTTTAGATAGATTTTAATTAAGAGTAAGAATCTAGGCTTATAACAGAGATCTAGGTTCAAATCCCAGCTGCAACACTAATGTAAGTTTAGAAAAAATTGCTACATTTTTGTTCAAATTTAATTGTGATTTAGAAAAAATTTGTTTCATCTTTCCACATCTAGATTTTATTAAGTGAAAATCTCTATCTCTATACACTATCTCCTATAGAATAATAATACTAACAGCTGGTAATCGTTAGTGCTGTGTTAAATGAAAGGTGAATAGGAAAACAACTTTTTCTTATCCATTAAAGAAATATTGGTGATCATGCAACTGCCATAGCTTCTAGCCATAATAGGGAGTAGATTGAGTATTACATCTCCAGGAAGAAGACAAACTGATGGTTCTAGTAAAATATTTTTTCAGAATCAGATCAAAGGAAAAACAACAAAATTTAGATATCCTTGTTTAAAAAGTCAGCAATACCATTTTATTATGAACTGTCTACCTTAGCTGAAGAAGGTATCTTTTGACTGTGGCAGATTGTATTTTCCAGTATTGGCTGAAATAATATTTCCCATCCCATATGTTTTTTAAAATCTTGCCATATTCCCATTAAGGGAATATGTGTTAGTTATGACCCCACAGTTATGTACTTTACTGACATTACAGAATTCTCATATCAGTTCCCTGGTGTATTGCTCAGACTAAGGGTAAAATTACTCTGATTATGTAAACACACGTCAGCTAGGGGTTAGGGTAGGTGGCCAGGGTGCAGGTAGGTGGTGGGGAAAGTCAGCAATAGAGAATGAAATTAGCCTCATATTTTCTGTGACTCAGATGGAAATACGATAGACAATTAGGAATTTAATATGATCAAACCATGCATCTTACTATAGATTTGATGTTTTCATGTTCTTGTACCATGTTTCATGATAGGAAAGTTTTAATTTGAAAACATGACTAAACAATCACTCTGAAAAAATTTTCATGACCAATAGAAACAAAAAAGAAATGATACTAATAGTAATCCCAAGTATTAATCAACAAAATATAAAGAAAGTGGGCCACGTACGTTCTCAGTGAGCTCATATGAAATCCTCAGAGATTAAACTTTCAGTGTATGCAATCTTCCTACTCTGTCCTCTGAACTCCCAGAGCATGCAATCATTTGGTCAGGAAGTCTGTGTTCATGTCCACAGTGTCACACATTTTGCCTGATGCTAAGGACAGAGCGGTGACAGATGCTGTCCTTGCCCTCTGAGTTCATGTCATCAGTATAGTTCATATCATGTCAGGTTGTGGCTCACTGTATATGTGTTAAGGAAGGGCCCAGGTCTTCTTCACATTCATGCACAGTAATCAATTTTAATTGTAGCAAAAAGTTTAAATGGTAATTTTTTCTTGAAAATATGGTCAGGGGAATAAAGGGAAATGAGATTAGATAAAAAAGAATCCAAATTGTTGCACTTAACAAGGTACCAACGTTTCCTGATTGACCACCATGTGCCAAACGTCATTCCAAGAACTTTGTATATGTTCCATTGTTCAATCCTCACCCCAATCCTGTAAGGCAGGAAGGAAACTAATCTCACTAAGGTTTACAGAAGTTGATTCCTTACACCCTTCTGACTCATCCTCCCCACTGCAGCCAGGTGACCTGGTCTGGTCACTCATTGGCTTAGCAGCCTTCCATGACTCTCCACTGGCCTTGGAATAATGTCTAAAACCCTCAGCTGACTACTATTGGATCTGGTGTTTCTCAAAGTCTCCAGCCTCATTTCTTGCCTCTCTTTCTCCTACTCTCTTCTCTCTTGGTATAATGCTTTTCCTTCAGTTCCTTAGCACTCACCATGTCCTTTTTCATATCCTGCCTTTCCACAGGCTCTTTTCAAGTTTGGAATGCTGTTCATTAACTGTTGAATGAATGAGTGAATGAATAAGGGGTATTGGAGGTATCAGGATAGGATCCTGTTCAGGAGAAAGATTAGGAGTAGTAAGGGGATTAGAGACTTAATCACGAAATTCTGATAATAGATGAGTTCTTGTCGATCGCAAGATGTAGCACATCTAGAACCCAGATCTTGGTTTCTTCTCTTTACTAGAGCCTGCTCTTCCTTCAAGCCTCAGCATTAGTGCCACTTTCTCTAGGAAGCTTTTCGATTCCCAAGGTAGTTAAAACCCCTGCTGTGTGCCAGAGAGCTACCTATATACACTTACCTTCTATAATGCTCATTATACTTTGATGACACACATTTTTATGTCTTTCTTGTTTGCTTCTCTACCCCCAGCACATAGCATTGTAAACACTACTGGTGGTTATTCGCTCTATGTATTGATTTATTTAAATTACACACAATGACACCAGAATATACAGTTGATTCTCATTGGTTTGGTGTTTTGTTTGGCCATTTGTGTCTTTCACATAGCATTGTGGAGTGGTTGGAGATTTTCTAAATCCTCTACCTTCTCTTCCAGGGTGATTACAACTGGTCAGGGATTGGAGCTACCCTCAAGTATAAAATGATATTATCTAATTAAATAAGAGAATTAAAATAACAATGATTCTGATTCTCTAAATGTCCCTCTGGGCACATGCTCTGTTGGAGCACATGTCTTTATTTTCCTTTCTTTTACCTTCTCATCTCTTCACTCTTTTATGGCTAATACCTATCCATCTTCTACATGTCAGCAGGGCTATCACTTCAGACAATGTGCACCTAGGCTATCTAAATGACAATCATATTCCCAGTGTCAAGTAAAAGGGTACTTGACAAATGGTAGGAGCTCAGTAAATGCTGCTGAATAAAAGAGTGAGTGAGTGAGTAAATGAAGGTGTGTTGGGGAGATTCAGGGTAGGATATTGTTCAGGGGAAAGATCAGGAGTAAAGAGATGAGGAAATCAATCACAAACTGATGTTGTGTTCTTTGACATTTAAACTTTTCAAAAGATGAAGCACACCTAGCACCCAGATCTTAGTCTCTCAATATCATTCTCTAGTAAAATGGAGCAGAAAGCCTTAAAGAAGTGGCTGATTCTAAGGCTGGGGCAGGTAAAATATGAACCTGGAGCATCATGTAGGGCTAGAAAATAAAGAAGTGTTCCAGTGGCCATAAGTGTGGGCTGAACTTAGTGATTCTCATCTAACAGACAGAATATGGAAAAGGAACCAGAGTAACTTTAGTAACAGGGGAAACCTGGCAGACGCTACCTTAACCAAGTGATCAAGGTTAACATCACCAGTAATACATGTTGACATCACGGACTCCCTGATGTGATACGATGAGAAACATACCTCTCTTCTGAGGTATTCTTCCAAAGAACCGTAACCTCAGTCTAATCACAAGAAAGCATCAGATAACCTAAGCAATAGCTGACTAGTGTATTCAAAATGTCAAGGTCGTGAAAAACAAGGAGTGACTGAGAAACTGTAAAAGAGTCAAAGGGGACTACGGAGATATGACAACTAAATGCAGCATGGTTTCCTGGAACAGAAGAAGGATAATAGTGGAAAAACTGGTAAAATTTGAATAAAATCTAAACTTTAGTTAATTTCATTCTACCACTGTTAATGTCTTCGTTTGATAAATGGGCTGTGGTTATATAAGATCTTAATACCATGTGAAGGTGGTTGAAAGGTATATGGGAATTCTGTACTATCTTTGCATCTCATCTGAAAAATCTAAATTATTTCAAAATCAAATTTGAAAAAAAAGAGGTTGTACACGGTTTGACTGCAGTGTCCATTTAAGGGGAGTGTAGTGAGGGGAGCAGGGAAGTTTGCCTGACTTGGGGTCCATGAATTCTTGGCTCTCTAGCAGTGCATACACCACTACCCTTAGTGCATAGTGTTTTCAGTTTTATGGAAAGATTTCACACTAAGCACATTTGACCCTCTCCACCAAGAGGAAGGATGGGGTAGGAAGGTGTTTAGGTTCATGGGGACTAGGGTGAGCTTTTCCCAGGACCTTGTGTTAAAATGTGTAATCTCACATATAATGTCTGAGATCAGGCATCTGTAGAGACCTAAGTGAGACTCTAAAAGGAACTGATCTGAAAGAAGACTGTGACATCATTAATTAACACACTAATGAAAGAATCACACAGAGGTGGTAGGCAACCAAGTCCAGAAAAAGGACAGCCAAACTGAATTAGTCACCATGTTTGCAGCAAGGACCAGGGGGATGTAGGTGCAAGCTGTGTCTCATAAACCAAGATAATAGGATCTTCTCTTCGGTAAAGATCAGTGACTCAGGCTGTTATAGCTCCTGTGCCCTGATTCTGTTCTCTCTAAACAAGTTACTAAAGCATGAAGAAAGAAAATTGATTACCTATGTACTCTGCTAGATAATTTAAATGCTTAATGTTTTTTAATTCTCTCAAAACACTATGAAGTAGACATTATTGTCCCTGTCTTACAAGTGGGAATGAGAGACCCATAGAGAGATTAAGCTACACACTTGGTTACAACGTAAGTAGCAGAGCTGGGATTCAAACCCAAATGTATCTGATGCCCTGACCCAATCTCTAACCAGACCCATTGGGTGAGTACAGAGGAAATGCCCTACAGCCCCCCTGTGCTCTTTAATCATCCTACCTGATGGGAATTCCTCCTCTCTGGGGTAGTGTTTTGGTGCACTCATTGTTTAAAGGCCAAAACCCCAGTTGCCTTTAGTAAATTTATTTATTTATTTATTTTTGGCTGCATTAGGTCTTCATTGCTGCGCGCGGGCTTTCTCTATTGCAGCGAGCGGGGGCTACTCTTCATTGCGGTGCGTGGGCTTCTCATTGCGGTGGCTTCTCTTGTTGCAGAGCATGGGCTCTAGGTGCGCGGGCTTCAGTAGTTGTGGCACGCAGCCTCAGTAGTTGTGGCTCACAGGCTCTAGAGTGCAGGCTCAGTAGTTGTGGCACACAGACTTAGTTGCTGTGCAGCATGTGGGATCTTCCCGGACCAGGGCTTGAACCCGTGTCCCCTGCATTGGCAGGCGTATTCTTAACCACTGCACCACCAGGGAAGGCCCCCCAGTTGCCTTTTTGTTTTGTTTTGTTTTGTTTGTTTGTTTTTTAATTTATTTATTTATTTATTTATTTTTGGCTGTGTTGGGTCTTCATTTCTGTGCGAGGGCTTTCTCCAGTTGTGGCAAGCGGGGGCCACTCTTCATCGCGGTGCATGGGCCTCTCACTATCGCGGCCTCTCTTGTTGCGGAGCACACGCTCCAGACGCGCAGGCTCAGTAGTTGTGGCTCACGGGCCCAATTGCTCCGCGGCATGTGGGATCTTCCCAGACCAGGGCTCGAACCCGTGTCCCCTGCATTAGCAGGCAGACTCTCAACCACTGCGCCACCAGGGAAGCCCCCCCCAGTTGCCTTTTGAAGACAACAATCTCTATAGTGAATGGACAAGAGGGTTACTCCCCAATATCCATTTCCCTTTCTCTTGGTACTAACCCTGATTATTGTTGGGTATTCTTGCCAACCCTGCCCAGCCCAAGCACTTTGGCTGAAGCTGACTCCACCCCTGGTCCTTGGCGAAGGACATCTGATTCAGACCAGTGAGACTACTTTCTGGTCACACATTTTAGTGACAGGGTGTGCATGCAAGCAAAATTAGGTGAAGAACCATAGGATTTCTTTGCTAGGAGCCTCTGAGAAATATGGCTCTTTGCTTTTTGTTGGTGGAGGGCAGGGTTCAGAGATTTTTTTTTTTCTGGGAATGGAATGAGGAGTCATGTAGCGCAGGGGTATGGATGAGGAAGCAGGTTGTTGCTATTTAGTCCCAGTGAAGTGAAGTCAGCTTTTGGAGAAAGTGCCATGTGCATCAGACAGCTCAAAATAAACCAAGCTTTTGGTGTTCCCACCTTCCTCATGAGCTAATAAATCCCTTTTATTATTTAATCCAATTTGAGTTGGATTTTCGCTTACTTGCAGCTGAAATCATCTTCACCGAAAACTTCCAAAGTAACTTTTTTGAAAGTCAGTCCATATAATTTATCGTTCATATCAGGACCACTTTGATAGAGTAAGGGAGAGCTATTAATCATCACATGCTGGCAACAGGTGAATCCATCCTTTGTCCAGGATGGCAATTGGGACCATCCTGGACAAACGGGGTGTGTGGTCCCTCTACCACTGAGGCATATGCTACTTGCAGTTCTGTCAGTGAATAAGCGGTGAACCTTTGGATGAGCACTCTGCTCTATGGATATCAGAGGTTTTTTTTCAATAAAATAAAATATAACATTCTGTGAATCTAGGTAGTTTCTCCATAATCTGTAATGTTCTGAGCTCCCTTGCTGCCTTGGAAGTCAGAAGGTAGGAAGAGGCAAGGAAGGATTCCCCTACAGGTTTCAGAGGGAGCAGGGTGCTGCTGACACACTGATGTCTGATTTCGACCCTCCAGATCTAAGAGACAATAAATTTCTGTTGTTGTAAGCCACCCCGTAGTTGGTGGTACTTGCATACAGCAGCCCTAGGGATCAAATACAGGAGTTAAGATGTTGGTCTCAGATTTCAGGGCTGCCCACTCCTACTTTAAACACATTTTTCTTTCATTTTATGCTTCTGCTTAAGGTTTTGTTTGAAAAGCAGGGTTTCACTGGAAAAATGAACATGAAACCACAGGTTTAGAGCTTTGAGAGTGTATAAGTTGGACACTTTCAGTTGCAGATAACCAAAGCCGAGGTCAAATGTCCTAAATAACCAAAGAATTTATGGGTCCTATAATTATAAAAGTCTAGAGAAGATGTAAGTTTCCGGTGCAGTTTGACAGAGACATTGACCAAGGCTCTGACTCCATTTCTCTGCAGTTTTCTGGAGAGTTGTCATGTAATGGTTTCGTCCTCGGGCTGATCCTGTAGTGGTGGCAAAATGGCTGCATAGTTCCAGCTTCACCTGACAGCACACTACGCAGAGTAGGGAGGAACAACGTTGACCGGGTATCCCCAGCCAAGGCCTTGAGGTTCTCACTGATTGGACCACACCTGAGCCTGCATTGATCATCTGACCTGTCTGGATCAGCTGTGACAGGAGGGAAGGGTTCACCCTGATTGGCTTAGCCCACTCTTTCCATTAGCTTTTGCTACATAAAAAAAATACTCCAAAACTTAGTGTCTCAAAACCACAACAATTTATTAGTTCGTGAGTCTGTGGGTCAGGAATTTGGGCAGGGCTCAGCTGGGATGGCTCACTCTCTTCCATGTGGTGTTGGCTGGGCTCACTCATACATTTAGGGTCATTTGGTAAGTCAGCTCGGGGCCAGCCAGTCCTGGATGTTGTTGGTCCTACGTCTGCCAGTCATCTGGGTTGCCTCGGTTCTCTTCTGTGTGTCCTCTCCGCCCATCCAGCTGGGGCATGTTCTCATGCACATAGTACCTCGTGAAGGTGAGAACAGAGGCTCAAGGACCCTTGACATCCAAACTTGAGACCTGTGTGACATAATTTCTGTCACATTATATTGGTCAAAGCAAGTCCCCACCTCTTGATGGGAAGATCTGTAAGAATTAGTGATGGTTTAAAATCATCACACCCATCCTTACAGCTGGGGGAAAGAGAATCATTGTCACCCAAACCACAAAGCTGAACAGAATGGACATTAGGGAGAAAACTGGCCAGAGGCTGGAGAAGAGGCTAAAAGGTAGATTGAAATTAATTGTGAGGGGCTCTGTATGCCTTGCTAAGTGGACTTTATCTTCTAACTTGCGGTTCTCACCCTTTTTCTGTGACAACATAATTAATGATTCTAATGCATTATCATTAGAAAACGTGATTTAAAAGTGAATCACGGGCTTCCCTGGTGGCACAGTGGTTAAGAATCTGCCTGCCAATGCAGGGGACACAGGTTCGAGCCCTGGTCCGCGAAGATCCTACATGCCACGGAGCAACTAAGCCCGTGCGCCACAACTACTGAGCCTGCGCTCTAGAGCCCATGAGCCACAACTACTGAGCCTACGTGCCACAACTACTGAAGCCCATGCGCCTAGAGCCCATGCTTTGCAATAAGAGAAGCCACTGCAATGAGAAGCCCATGCACTGCGAGGAAGAGTAGCCCCCGCTCGCCGCAACTAGAGAAAGCCCACACGCAGCAACGAAGACCCAATGCAGCCAAAAATAAATAAATAAAATAAATAAATTTTTAAAAATAATAATAATTTTTTAAAAAGTGAGTTACCATGGCTGTTTTTCTCAACCTGAAGACTGGACATGAATAATGTTTCCTAGGGGGGCTGCATGCTCCTTCCTCTTGGGGAGTGGGGCTGCTTTGGTTGTAACTCACTGTTCCAGGCGCTGGGGAGCCACTGATGTCTTGTTCCTAAGTGCAAGGGAGATTTCTGCTCTGAGACTCAGTCTTAAGCTGCTCCTGTAACAGCTCTGAGTTATACTCACACACCTTTCATTTCCCCCAGTGTGCACATATGCCACTAGTTTGGGATTTTCCTCTTTCCAGCAGCACACGATTCCCAGAAGCAACATTTCTTCCTGCTGGCCAAGTCCTTGGGGCCCAGTCTGCTTTTTCCTGCTTTCTGGCCTCGATTAGGACAGCCCCACTGCATACAATGTGTTTGGATATCAACCAGGAGAATGGCCACCATCCAATTCTCTTTCCTCCCAGAAATCTCCTTCTTGCAACTGATGTGGTCTCCAGTGACCAAGCAACATGAGCTTGACCATATTGACAAGGAGATCTTGTCAGTGCCATCTCTGTGGCATCTGAGCTACAGTTCCAGTGAGTGTCTTGCCATGTGCACATATTTATCTCTGCTGCTGGGCTGTACACAACTTGTAGAAGAAACATGGGATTCACCTCGTTTGTGTTGAAAATATTTACTGAATGAGTGAATTAATAATGGATGAATAAAAAGGATAACCCTGAGCAGCATCCCTCTTGATGGAAAAGTTTATGGACATGGAAAATGTTCCCTGATCAATGACTCCTCAGAGTCGTGGTTTCCAGGAAGGCACCAGTGCCAGGTGGTATCAGGCATCTTAATCTCGGCTCCCCCCATACACTAGTGGAGGACACCTGAGCCCAGAGCAAGGGTTTGGAACAGAAATTCCCTCTTAAACTGAGTAGGAATAAGGCTCCAAGGAATCTTTTCAGACACTAGAGAAGAGCAAGGGTGAGTTTGTGGAGGAAGAGTGGGAACAGGGGGAAGAGGAGAAGGATGTAGGAAGTGAACAGGGAAGAGCAACCCCCATCACCTCCCCTGGAGCCTGTCCTAATAGGAAATCCCACCCTGGAGCCTGCAGCCTGGGTTCTGTAGGGCTCTTGGCTGCACCTCCTTACCAGGGGTGTTTAGTTTACATGAAGGACTTGAAGCCTTCAGTGTCTCTCACTTAATACAGCAGCTGCTTCAACACCCACTGCATTTGGGCAGCTCATTTCTGGTCCTTCATCCCATTAGAGCAGCCCTTGCTCACCTCTATTTGTCTAAGGAGCCTGGGTGTCTGCTGGAAAGGGAGGTATTTAGAGAAAATTATTCAGTTAGAACCAGGAGGGGCAAGGGCAGTTTCTGCCATTGTGTGACAGGCTAATCCCAGGACAGCTCAAAATGGCTGGGATTGTTCAATCAAGCAGTTAAGGGATGTGGCCTGACTGGAGCTTCAGCAGCAGCCCTAGGACAAGGAGGAGGCACCTGAGGAGTAGGTGATGGAGGATATGGTGGGGGTGGAGCAGAGTAAGGCAGATCTGGTGGCCCTCATTCATGCCTGCCTTTCAGGGACTTCTAATACATTGGTTCTCAACTTTGGATGCTCATTGGAATCTCACGGGACTTCTGCAAAATACTGATACCCAAGTTCCACCTTCTTCTCCACATTTTGATTAAATTGGTCTGGTTTGTGGCCTGCGCATCAGGTTTAGGAAGCTCCGCAGGTGAGGAGGCTGTGAAAGGAAATGGAGAGATCTTATCATTTCATAGTGGACAGCTGGAAGGACACCTCCAGAGCAAGGTTCTCAGGTGAAGCAACAGGCCATAAGGGAAAGGTCACCTATCCAGATTACTGACAAAGAAAGGGTTTTTTTTTTTTTAATCTCTTTTATCTCTTGAGTTCCCAGGCTAGTTAATTTTTCCAGTTACTCTCTTTTTCCCCACTTACTAGTCATGTGGTCTTGATGAAGTATCAGTTTCCTTACCTATCAAATGGGTATTATCACCTAATCTACTCATTTCCTATTATTGCCATGAAGATCAGAGTTCATGAAGATGCTGTGCATACAGTATTAAGGCAAGAGAAGAAACAGCAGAGATGTTTCTCCACTCCATGGCTTCCCATGCCATTTCATTTGCACTTAAATGGCAAACTCTACTCAGATCTACAGACTCCATTCCCATGGCGGGGTTCCTGCCTACATCTCCAAGTTCAACTGCTGCCATTCCGCACTGTGTTCACCATGCTCTAGACACACTGGCTTGCTCTCTAGCCTGGGACACACTGAGTCCATCCTTCCCTGTGCAGTTTCTATCTCTTCCACCTGGATTGCATGAGTGCTACATTTTCCTGTGTAATCTGTCTTTTCGTGTGGTTTTGTCACAACTAATTTTAATGGCTGTGGGCAAAGCAGTGACTGGTCAGTATGGAATTAGAAACAAGAAGTATGGAGTTGTGAGTAAAGAGGAAGGAGAGTTATAGAACAGATGATAAGAGGGGAGTGTGGAGTCAAAACTTAACTTTTGCCATGGAAGAGAGACTTGAGCACATGTATGTCTCTCAGGTAGGAGACAAAAAAGGGACATACGTGATGTGGAGGAAAGTGGGATAACTACAGCAAATTCCCTAAGCCCCTTTTAAATGTAATATCCCTTTAAAGAGATAAGATATTTGACTCCTTAAGATTCGGGTTTCCACTTAGTTTCCTTTTTTTACCCCTACCACTTTGTGCCTTCTGTAGTGTAGTGCAAATATCTCCTTATCTATCTGTGCGTAAACTGTGAGCTCACTGGGCAGAGGGGAGCGGTCTTAATTATGATTGTATCCCAGTGCTGAACACAGAATACAGTCTCCATAATTAATGAATACATTTATCTGTTGCCTTTTTGTCTAAGTGACATGGGTACCCTGAAGCAGCATGAATCCTCAATAAATGAGTAAGAAGGAGCTATGAAAAAGAGGTGGCAATGAAGTTAGAGTGATGTGTAAATGCCAGAAAGAAACTTTACCAACTTCGTATTTTGAAGAGAAGAAGCAGGAGCAAACACAGTCTATTTTTTCTCCTCCCTTATAAGTCCTTGTCTGGTATATTTTACAGAGTTATAATCAAAACATCTACATAATTGGATATTTTGTTTCATGAAAGAGTGTTTTGAACATCTCCTTGCTGTATCTCATATTCTTCATAATTATTATTTTGAGAGATGCAGAATATTCTGTCCAGTTAAGGTACTGCAATTTCCTTCACTGTTTTTACTGTCTATTGTTGGACATTTAGGTGTTTTCAATTTCTACTGTTTTAGAGAATGCTAGAATGAAGAGCCTCATACATAGGAATTTGCCCTTTTTAAAAAAAATTATCTCCTCAGTTTAAATTACAGTGAATCAAATTACTGGGTCAAAGGTTATGAATATTTTTATGATTCTCAATACATACTGCCACATTCCTGCTTTATATCCACTGTCAAAGATACTCATCAATTTCACTGTAAACAATGGTACTGCCCCACGCCTTGAGCACCTCTGGCCCCTCCATGACCACGCCCTGCCGGATTTCAGATACTCAGACTCCACCTTTACTTTCACCTACATTGGCGGCCCCAAAAGATGGGCATGTCTAAAATATCTTGAGGAGGACCTTCAAGACGGCAGAGGAGTAAGACGTGGACATCACCTTCCTACCCACAAATACATCAAAAATACATCTACATGTGGAACAACTCCTACAGAACTCCTACTGAATGCTGGCAGAAGACCTCAGACTTCCCAAAAGCCGTATGGCTGACAGGGTCTTGGTGCTCTGGCCGGGTGTCAGGCCTGAGACTCTGAGGTGGGAGAGCTGAGTTCAGGACATTGGACCACCAGAGACCTCCTGGCCCCACATAATATCAATCGGCAAGAGCACTCCCAGAGATCTCCATCTCAACACTAAGACCCAGCTCCACTCAACAACCAGCAAGCTCCAGTGCTGGACACCCCATGCCAAATAACTAGGAAGGCAGGAACACAACCCCACCTATTAGCAAAGAGGCTGCCTAAAATCATAATAAGTTCACAGTCACCATAAAACACTCCACCAGACGTGGTCCTGCCCACCAGAAAGACAAGATCCAGCCTCATCCACCAGAACACAGGCACCAGTCCCCTCCACCAGGAAGCCTACACAACCCACTGAACCAACCTTACCCACTGGGGGCAGACACCAAAAACAAAGGGAACTATGAACCTGCAGCCTGTGAAAAGGAGACCCCAAACACAGTAAGTTAAGCAAAATGAGAAGAAAGAGAAATATGCAGCAGATGAAGGAGCAAAGTAAAAACCCACCAGACCAAATAAATGAAGAGGAAATAGGTAGTCTACTTGAAAAAGAATTCAGAGTAATGATAGTAAATATGATCCAAAATCTTGGAAATAGGATGGAGAAAATTCAAGAAACATTTAACAAGGACCTGGAAGAACTAAAGAGTAAACAAACAATAATGAACAACACAATAAATGAAATTAAAAATTCTCTAGAAGGAATCAATAGCAGAATAACTGAGGCAGAAGAAAGGATAAGTGACCTGGAAGATAAAATAGTGGAAATAACTACCGCAGAGTAAAGAAAAAAGAATGAAAAGACTTGAGGACAGTCTCAGAGACCTCTGGAACAATATTAAACACACCAACATTCGAATGATAGGGGTCCCAGAAGAAGAGAAAAAGAAAGGGACTGAGAAAATATTTGAAGAGATTACAGTTGAAAACTTCCCTAATATGGGAAAGGAAATAGTCAATCAAATTCAGGAAGCTCAGAGTGTCCCATACAGGATAAATCCAAGGAGAAACAAACCAAGACACATATTAATCAAACTATCAAAAATTAAATTCAAAGAAAAAATACTAAAAGCAGCAAGGGAAAAGCAACAAATAACATACAAGGGAATCCCCATAAGGTTAACAGCTGATCTTTCAGCAGAAACTCTGCAAGCCAGAAGGGAGTGGCAGGACATATTTAAAGTGATGAAAGGGAAAAACCTGCAACCAAGATTACTCTACCCAGCAAGGATCTCATTCAGATTCAGAGGAGAAATTAAAACCTTTACAGACAAGAGAATTAAGAGTTAAGAGAATTAAGAGTTAAGAGAATTCAGCACCACCAAACCAGCTTTACAACAAATGCTAAAGGAACTTCTCTAAGGACAGAACACAAGAGAAGGAAAAGACCTACAAAAGCAAACCCAAAACAATTAAGAAAATGGTAATAGGAACATACATATCGATAATGACCTTAAATATAAATGGATTAAATGCTCCAACCAAAAGACATAGACTGGCTGAATGGATACAAAAACAAGACCCGTATATATGCTGTCTATAAGAGACCCACTTCAGACCTAGGGACACATACACACTGAAAGTGAAGGGATGGAAAAAGATATTCCATGCAAATGGAAATCAAAAGAAAACTGAGTAGCAATTCTCATATCAGACAAAATAGACTTTAAAATAAAGACTATTATAAGAGACACAGAAGGACACTATATATTGATCAAGGGATCAATCCAAGAAGAAGATATAACAATTGTAAATACTTTTGCACCCAACATAGGAGCACCTCAATACATAAGGCAAATGCTAACAGCTATAAAAGGGGAAATCGACAGTAACACAATCATAGTAGGGGACTTTAACACCCCATTTTCACCAATGGACAGGTCATCCAAAATGAAAATAAATAAGGAAACACAAGCTTTAAATGACACCTTAAACAAGATGGACTTGATATCTATAGGACATTCCATCCAAAAACAACAGAATACACTTTCTTCTCAAGTGCTCATGGAACATTCTCCAGGATAGATCACATCACGTGTCAAAAATCAAGCCTCGGTAAATTTAAGAAAACTGAAATCATATCAAGTATCTTTTCCAGCAACAATGCTGTGAGACTAGACATCAATTACAGGAAAAATAACTGTAAAAATTACAAACACTTGGAGGCTAAACAATACACTAGTAAATAATCAAGAGATCACTGAGGAAATCAAAAAATACCTAGAAACAAATGACAATGAAAACACAACAACCCAAAACCTATGGGATGCAGCAAAAGCAGTTCTAAGAGGGAAGTTTGTAGCAATACAATCCTACCTCAAGAAACAACAAAAATCTCAAATAAACAACCTAACCTTACACCTAAAGCAATTAGAGTGAGAAGAACAACAACAACAAAAAAAAAAACCCAAAGTTAGCAGAAGGAAAGAAATCATAAACATCAGATCAGAAATAAATGAAAAAGAAATGACGGAAACAATAGCAAAGATCAGTAAAACTAAAAGCTGGTTCTTTGAGAAGATAAACAAAATTGATAAACCATTAGCCAGATTCATCAAGAAAAAAAGGGAAGACACTCAAATCAACAGAATTAGAAATGAAAAAGGAGAAGTAACAACTGACAGTGAAGAAATACAAAGGATCATGAGAGATTACTACAAGCATAAAGTGGACAACCTGGAAGAAATGGACAAATTCTTAGAAAAGCGGAACCTTCTGAGACTGAACCAGGAAGAAATAGAAAGTATCAACAGGCCAATCACAAGCACTGAAATTGAAACTGTGATTAAAAATCCTCCAACAAACAAAAACCCAGGACCAGATGGCTTCACAGGTGAATATTTTCAAACACTTAGAGAAGAACTAACACCTATCCTTCTCAAACTCTTCGAAAATATAGCAGAGGGACGAACACTCCCAAATTCATTCTACGAGGCCACCATCACCCTGATACCAAAACCAGACAAAGATGTCACAAAAAAAGAAAACTACAGACCAATATCACTGATGAACATAGATGCAAAAATCCTCAACAAAATACTAGCAAACAGAATCCAACAGCACATTAAAAAGATCATACACCATGATCAAGAGGAGTTTATCCCAGGAATGCAAGGATTCTTCAATATATGCAAATCAATCAATGTGATACACCATATTAACAAATTGAAGGATTAAAAACCATATGATCATCTCAATAGATGCAGAGAAACTTTTGACAAAATTCAACACCCATTTATGATAAAACCCTCCAGAAAGTAGGCATAGAACTTACCTCAACATAATAAAGGCCATATATGACAAACCCACAGCCAACATCATCCTCAATGGTGAAAAACTGAAACCAGTTCCTCTAAGATCAGGAACAACACAAGGTTGCCCACTCTCAACACGATTATTCAACATAATTTTGGAAGTTTTAGCAACAGCAATCAGAGAAGAAGAAGAAGAAATAAAATGAATCCAAATCGGAAAAGAAGTAAAACTCACTGTTTGCAGATGACATTAAACTATACATAGAAAATCCTAAGGATGCTACCAGAAAACTACTAGAGCTAATCAATGAATTTGGTAAAGTAGCAGGATACAAAATTAATGCACAGAACTCTCTTGCATTCCTATACACAAATGATGAAAAATCTGAAAGAGAAATTAAGGAAACACTCCCATTTACCACTGAAACAAAAAGAATAAAATACCTAGGAATAAACCTATCTAAGGAGACAAAAGACTTGTATGCAGAAAACTATAAGACACTGATAAAAGAAAGTAAAGGTGATACAAACAGATGGAGAGATATACCATGTTCTTGGATTGGAAGAATCAACATTGTGAAGATGACTGTACTACCCAAAGCAATCTACAGATTCAGTGCAATCCCTATCAAACTACCAATGGCATTTTCCACAGAACTAGAACAAAAAATTTCCCAATTTGTATGGAAACACAAAAGACCCCGAATAGCCAAAGCAATCTTGAGAAAGAAAAATGGAACTGGAGGAATCAGGCTCCTGGACTTCAGACTATACTACAAAGCTACAGTAATCAAGACAGTATGGTACTAGCACAAAAACAGAAATACAGATCAATGGAACAGGATAGAAAGCCCAGAGAAAAACCCGTGCAGAGTGGTCACCTTATCTTTGAAAAAGGAGGCAAGAATATATAATGGAGAAAAGACAGCCTCTTCAATAAGTGGTGCTGGGAAAACTGGACAGCTACATGTGAAAGAATGAAATTAGAACACTCCCTAACACCATACACAAAAATAAACTCAAAATGGATTAAAGACCTAAATGTAAGATCAACACTATAAAACTCTTAGAGGAAAACATAGGCAGAACACTCTATGACATAAATCACAGCAAGATCCTTTTTGACCCACCTCCTAGAGAAATGGAAATAAAAACAAAAATAAACAAATGGGACCTAATGAAACTTAAAAGCTTTTGCACAGCAAAGGAAACCATAAAGAAGACGAAAAGACAACCCTCAGAATGGGAGAAAATATTTGCAAACGAAGCAACTGACAAAGGATTAATCTCCAAAATATACAAGCAGCTCATGCAGCTTGATATCAAAAAAACAAACAACCCAATCCAAAAATGGGCAGAAGACCTAAATAGACATTTCTCCAAAGAAGATATACAGATTGCTAACAAACACATGAAAGGATGCTCAACATCACTAATCATTAGAGAAATGTAAATCAAAACTACAATGAGGTATCACCTCACACCAGTCAGAATGGCCATCATCAAAAAATCTAGAAACAAATGCTGGAGAGGGTGTGGAGCAAAGGGAACCCTATTGCACTGTTGGTGGGAATGTAAATTGATACAGGCACTATGGAGAACAGTATGGAGGTTCCTTAAAAAACAAAAAAATAGCACTACTATATGACTCAGCACTGCCACTACTGGGCATATACCCTGAGAAAACCATAATTCTAGAAGAGTCATGTACCACAGTGTTCATTGCAGCACTATTTACAATTGCCAGGATACAGAAGCAACCTAAGTATCCATCAACAGATGAATGGATAAAGAAGATGTGGCACATATATACAATGGAATATCACTCAGCCATAAAAAGAAACGAATTTGAGTTATTTGTAGTGAGGTGGATGGACCTAGAGTCTGTCAAACAAAGTGAAGTAAGTCAGAAAGAGAAAAACAAATACCGTATGCTAACACATATATATGGAATCAAAAAAAAACAAACGTTCTGAAGAACCTAGGGCAGGATAGGAATAAAGACACAGACGTAGAGAATGGACTTGAAGACACTGGGAGGGAGAATGGTAAACTGGGACGAAGTGAGAGTGGCATTGACATATATACACTACCAAATGTAAAATAGATAGCTAGTGGGAAGCAGCTGCGTCGCATGGGGACATCACCTCAGTGCTTTTTGACCACCTAGAGGAGTGGGATAGGGAGGGTGGGAGGGAGACTCAAGAGAGAGGGCATATGGGGTTATATGTATACATATAGTTGATTCACTTTGTTATACAGCAGAAACTAACACAACATTGTAAAGCAATTATACTCCAATAAAGATGTTAAAAAATAAGTAAATAAAAAATTTTAAAAACATAAAGAGCTGTCTTATACTTCAAATGTGAAAGCAACAATGCAAAAACACAAGGAACATGAAAAATCAAGAAAGTATGTCATCCTCAAAAGATATCAATAATTCTCCAACAACTGAGCTCAAAGGTGTGAAACAGCATGATCTAGCTGATAAAGAATTCAAAATAGCTATTTTGAAGAAACTCAGTGAGCTAAAAGAAAACTCAGTAAGACAATTCAATGAAATCTTAAAAAATATATATATGATCAAACAGAGGTTTTTTTCAAAGAGACAGAAACCCATAAAAAAGAAACAAATAGAAATTCTGGGGCTGAATAATTCAAGAAATGAGATGAAGAATGCAATTGAGAGCATCTGTAGTAAAGTAGAGCAGATGGAAGACAGAAAAAGTAGCTTAGAGTTTGAAATAACACAGAGGAAAACAGAGAAAAAAAGAATTTTAAGGGTGAAGAAAGATTGCACCATCAGTGGGAATCCATCCAAAGGACAAATGTCAAAATAACCAGGGTCCCAGAAGAAAAGAGAGATAAGGGGAAGAAGGTTTATTTAAAGGAATAATAGCTGAGAACTTCCCAAACCTGGAGAATGACTTGTACATCCAAGTTCACGAAGCTAATAGATCACCCTGTATTCTCAGTGCCAGAAGACCTTCTCCAAGACACATTATAATAAAACTGTGAAAAATCAAAGATAAAGAAAGAATTCTAAATGTAGCCAGGGGTAAAAAAAGAGTATAACCTACAAAGGAACCCCCAATAGGCTATCCGCAGATTTCTCGGCAGAAACTCTATAGGCCAGGAGAGAGTGGAATGATATATTCAAATAGCTTAAAGATAAAAATTGCCAACCAGAATACTCTATCCCCAAAGTTATCCTTCAGGTATAAAGAAGAAATACTTTCCCAGACAAACAAAAGTTGAGGAAGTTCATCATCACTAGAACTGCCTTGCAAGAAATGCTAAAAGGAGTTCTCAAAGCTGAAATGAAAAGACAAAAATCAGTGACATGAAAACATGAAAGTATACAGCACACTGGTATAGGTGAAAAAAATATGCAGTCAGACTTAGAAAACACTAATTCTATAATAGGATGGCGGGTTAACCACTTAATATAGCATAAAGGATAAAGAGTATTAAAATAACTGTAGTTACTATAATTTGTTAATGAATGTACAATGTAAAGGAGGTAAATTGTGAAATCAAAAATATAAAAAGGAGAAGTAAAAGGGTAGAGCCTTTGAAGGAGGTTGAAGATAAGTTGCTATCAGCATAAAATGGACTGTTTTATCTATGAGATGTTTCACGTAAGCCTCACGGTAATGACAAAGCAAAAATCTAGAGTGGATTCACAAAAGAAAAAAAGAGGGGAAACAGAGCATCCCACTATGGAAAATCAACAGTTTACAAAGGTAAGTAGAAACAGAGGGAAAAAAGAACAGTGCAAATATAAAACAACCAGAAAGCAATCAATAAGATGGCATTACTAAGTCCTTTCATAGCAATAATTGCCTAAATATAAAATGACTGAATTCACCAATCAAAAGGCAAAGAGTGGCTAAATGGATAAAAAAGAAGACCCAACAATATGCTGTCTACAAGAGACTCACTTAGGCATTAAGGACATACATAGGCTCAACGTGAAGAGATGGAAAAAGATATTTCATGCAAGTGGAAACCAAAAGAGTATCAGACAAAATAGACTTTAAGTGACTATGTAACAAGAGACAAAGAAGGTCATTATATAATGATAAAGGGGTCAATTCATCAAGAAGATATAACAATTGTAAATATATACTCACCCAATATCAGAGCACCTAAATATATTAAGCAAATACTAACAGATCTGAAGGCAGAAATAAATAATACAATAATAGTAGGGGACTTCAATAACTCACTTTCAGCAATAGATAGATTATCTAGACAAAATCAACAAGGTGACAATGGATTTGAACCATATGTTAGACCAAATGCACCTAACAGATATCTTTAGAACATTCCATCCAACAGTGGCAGAATACACATTCTTCTCAAATGCACACAGAACTTTCACCAGGATACATCATGTTATAGGACAGAACACAAGTCTCAGTAAATTTAAGAAGATGAAAATCATACTAAGTATCTTTTCTGACCACAATGGTAAGAAACTAGAAATCAATACAAGAGGTAGCTGGAGAATCTGCAAATGCGTGGATACTAAAGAACACTCTCCTGAACAACCAATGGGTCAAAGAAGACATCAAAAGGGAAATAAAAAATATCTCAAAACAAATGAAAATGGAAACACAATGTACCAAAACCTATGAGATGCAACAAAAGAAGTTCTGAAAAGGTTTATAGCAATAAATACATATATTAAAAAATGAGAAAGATCTCTAATAACAACCTAACTTTACATCTCAAGGAACTAGAAAAAGACCATATTCAGCCCAAAGTTAGCAGAAAGAAGAAAATAGCACAGATCAGAGTGGAAATAAATGAAATAGAGAGCAGAAAAACAATTTAAAAAGATGAAAGAAACTAAGAGCTAATTTTTCAGAAAGATAAACAAAATTGACATACTTTTAGTGAGTCTATGAAAAAAGAGAGAAGACTCAAATAAAATCAGAAATGAAAAAGGAGATGTTACAACTAATACAACAGAAATGTATAGGATCACAAGAGACTGCTATGAATAATTATATGGCAAAAAGCTATATAACCTAGAAGAAATGAATAAATTCCTAGAAACATATGGCCTACCAAGAATGAATCATGAAGAAATAGAAAATCTGAACAGATGAGTAAAAAGATTGAATCAGTAATCAGAAACCTCCCCAACACAGAAAACACCAGGACTAGATGCCATCACTGGCAAATTCTACCAAACATTTGAAGAAGAATTAATGCCAGTCCTTCTCAAACTTTTCCAATAAATTGAAGAGGAAGGAACACTCCCAAAATTATTCTACAAAACCAGCATTACCCTGATACCACAGCCAGATCAGGACACTGCAAGAAAGAAAACTATAGACCAATATTCCTGATGAATATAGATGCAAAAATTCTCAAAAAATATTGGGTTGGCCAAAAGTTTCCTTCGGTTTTTAAAGTAAAAATAAAAGACACATTTTTCATTTTCACCAAGAACTTTATTGAACAACATATTCACCGTGTTGTCCCCCTACATTCTGCCATTTTCCAGGCAGCTTCATAAGTCCATCTTCCCAAAACTTTTTATCTTTATGAGCAAAGAACTGTTCCAGGTGCCTCTTACAGTCTTCCAGGGAATTGAAATTTTTTCCATTAAGAGAATTTTGTAAAGACCAAAATAAATGGAAATCCAAAGGTACAATGTCTGGTGAATACGGCAGATGAATCAGAACTTCCCAGCCAAGCTGTAACAGTTTTTAACTGGTCATCAAAGAAACATGCAGTCTTGCGTTATCCTGATGGAAAATTGTGCATTTTCTGTTGACAAATTCTGGATGCTTTTCATTGAGTGCTGCTTTCAGTTGGTCTAATTGGAAGCAGTACTTGTTGGAATTAATCATTTGGTTTTCTGGAAAAAGCTCATAATAGAGGATTCCCTTCCAGTCCCACCCTGTACACAACATCACCTTCCTTGGATGAAGACTGGCCTTTGGTGTGGTTGGTGGTGGTTCATTTTGCTTGCCCCACAATCTCTTCCATTCCACATTATTGTACAGTATCCACTTTTCATCTCACGTCACAATTTGTTTTTAAAATGGAACATTTTTGTTACGTTTAAGTAGAGAATCGCATGCAGAAGTACTGTCAAGGTTTTTTTCGCTTAACTTACGTGGAACCCAAACACCAAAGCGATTAACATAACCAAGCTGGTGCAAATGATTTTCGATGCTTGCTTTGGATATTTTGAGTATGTTGGCTATCTCCCGCGTGGTATAATGTTGATTGTTCTCAATTAATATCTCGATTTGATTGCTATCAACTTCGACTGGTCTACCTGACTGTGGATCATCGTCCAGCGAGAAATCTCCATCACAAAACTTCACAAACCACTTTTGACACGTTCGATCAGTCACAGCACCTTCTCCATACACTGCACAAATCTTTTTTTGCGTTTCAGTTGCATTTTTACCTTTCTTGAAATAATAAAGCATAATATGCTGAAAATGTTGCTTTTTTCTTCCATCTTCAATATTAAAATGACTACACAAAAATTCACCAATTTTGATAAGTTTTTTTTTAAATGCACGCTGATATGACAGCTGTCACAATACAATCTAACAAAATTGTTTCAAATGGAGTTAAAGACAACTAAGTGCTACTGGAGCCATCTTATGGAAAAAAACAAATGAACTTTTTGGCCAACCCAATATTAGCAACCCAAATTGAAGACCACATTAAAAGGATTATACACCATGACCAAGTGGGATTTATCCCTGGGACGCAAGGATGTTTCAATGTACACAAATCAATAAATGTGATACAACACAGTAATAGAATGAAAGATAAAAATTACACAGTTATCTCAATAGATGCAGAAAAAGCATTTAACAAAATACAGCATCCTTTCACAATAAAAATCTACAACAGATTGGGTGTAGAAGGAATATGCCTCAACATAATAAAGGCCATAGATGACAGACCCACAGCTAACATTATACTCAGTGGTGAAAAATTGAAAGGTTTTCCTCTAAATCAAGAATAAGATAAGGGTGGCTACTCTCACCACTCAGATTCAATGTAGTACTAGAGTTCCTAGCCAGAGCAATTAGGCAATACAAAGAAGCAAAAAGCATCCAATTCAGAAAGAAGAATTGTCATTATCCACAAATGATATGAGCTCATATGTAGAAAATCCCAAAGACTCAACCAAAAAACCCTTGTCACTAATCAACGAATTCAGTAAAGTTGCAGGATATAAAATCAATATACAGAAATCAGTTGCATTTCTATACACCAACAGTGAAACATCTGAAATTTTACAAAACCTATCCCATTCACAATAACATTTAAAAAAAATAAAATACCTAGGAATAAAATTTAACTAAGGAGGGGAAAGATCTATATAACAAAAACTACAGGACTTTGTTGAATGAAACCAAAGATGACAAACAAATAGAAAGACATCCTGTGCTCATGGATCAAAAGAATTAATATTGTTAAAATGTCCATACTACCCAAAGCCATCTATATATTCAGTGCAATCCTTTTCAAAGTCCCAATGGCATTTTTCACAGAAATGTTTTTTAAAAACTTAAAATTTGTATGGAACCACAAAAGACTCCAAATAGCCAAAGCAATCATGAGAAAGAACAAAGCCAGAGGCATCATGCTTCCTGATATCAAACTACACTACAAAGCTCTAGTAATACTGGCATAAAAATGGAATACAGAGATCAGAATGCAACCCTCACATAAACAGAAAACTAATACTTGACAAGAGTGCTGAGAACACCCAATGTGGAAAGTCTCTTTAACGAATGGTGTTGGGAAAACTGGATAACCACATGCAGAAGAATGAAACTGGACCCCTATCTTATACCAATCACGAAAACTAACTTGAAATGGATAGAAGACTTAAACATAAGACCTGATACTGTAAAACAACTAGATGAAAACCTAAAGAAGAAGCTCCTCAACATTGGTCTTAGCAGTGATTTTTTGGATATGATGCCTAAAGCACAAACAACAAAAGCAAAAATTAACAAGTGGAACTACACCAATCTTAAAAGCTTCTGCACAGCAAAAGAAACAATCAGCAAAATCAAGAGACAACCTACAGAATAGGAGAGAATACTTGCAAACCATCAATTGGAAGAGTTAATATTAACAATGTATAAAGAACTCATAAAATTCAATAACAAAACTCAAACAATCCAACTTAAAAAATGGGCAGAGTAACTAAATAGACATTTTTCCCAAGAAGGCATACAGATGGCCATCAGGTACATGAAATGATGCTCAGCATCACTAATCATCAGGGAAATGCAAATCAAAATCATGAGATATCACCTCACACCATTCAGAAGACAAGAGATAACAAGTATTGGCAAGGATGTGGAGAAAAGGGAACCCTTGTGCACTAGTTGATGGGAATGCAAATTAGTGAAACCACTATGGGAAACAGTACAAAGATTCCTCAAAAGATTAAATATAAAACTATCATATGATCCCACTTCTGGATATTTATTCAAAGGAAAAGAACTCACTGTCTTGGAAAGGTATGTCATCCCTATGTTCACTGCAGCATTATTTGCAATAGCCAAGACATAGAAACAACCTGAGTGTCCATCGATAAATGAATGGATAAAGATAATATGAGATCGATAGATAGATCTCACATTACTAAAATGTAAATATTATTGTCTTGAAAAAGAAGGAAATCCTGCGATCTTTGATAATAAGGCTGGACCTTGAGGACATTATGCGAAGTGAGGTAAGTCAGTCAAAGAAGAACAAATACTGTTGATATAACTTATATGTGGGAATCTAAAAAAGCCATACTCTTAAAAACAGAGAGTAAAATAGTGATTACCAGGGGCTGGGTTATGGAGGAATAGATGTTGTTTAAGGGTACAAACTTGCAACTAGTAGATAAATAAAACCTTGAGAGCTAATGCACAGTGTAGTGATTATAGACAACAATACTGTATTATAGACATCAACTTAACTAAGAGAGTAGATCTTAATTATTCCCACCACAAAAAAGAAATGATAATTATGTGATGTGGTAGAGATGTTAGCTAACACTACAATGGCAATCATGTTGCAATATATAAACGTATCAAATCAACATGTGTACACCTTAAACTTACACATGTTGCATGTCAGTTATATCTAAATAATAAAACAAGAAAGTTCTCAAATCAACAAACTAATTCTACAACTCCAAGAACTAAAAATAAAAACAAACTAGGGAATTCCCTGGTTGCCTAGTGGTTAGGATTCCAGGCTTTCAGTGCTGTGGCCTGGGTTCAATGCTTGGTCAGAGAACTGAGATCCCGCAAGCCACACAGCGCAGAAATATGCCAAGAAATATTATTCAGCCTTAAAAAGGAAGGAAATTCTGACATACGCAACAATGGATGAACCTTGAGGACATTATGCTAAGTGAATAAGCCAGTCACAAGAAGATGAATACTGTATGCTTCCACATATATGAGGTAATTAGAATAGTCAAATTCATAGAGACAAAAAGCAGAATGATGTATTGTCAGGAGCTAGGCATAAGGGGAAGGGGAATTTAGTGTTTAATGGGTATAGAATTTGAGCTTTGCAAGATGAAAATAGTTATGGAGATGGATGGAGGTTAGGGTAGCACAAAATTATGAATGTATATAATACCACTGAATGGTACAACTAAAAATAGTTGATAGTAAATTTTATGTGTATTTGACCACAATTTTTTTTAAGTTTTTTAAATGGAAGGAATCACCAGTGTTAGGTATTAAAGATAAGTTAGCACTGACCTGAGACTTTCTTTGGTATAAAAAGAAGGATCAAAACCTTTAGAATGCAGAACAAATACAAAAAGGTAATTCTTGATTTGGGCTCTTTTCTAGATCTTCATCTTAAGAGACTGGTTTAAGGCTTCTTTTCCTGTTCCTTACCCCTTTTTGATTCCAACCCTTCTCTCTGCTCAATCTCAGTGTACAATTTCCAAACTTCTTCTCATTGTGCAGTCTCAAACAGGCACACTTACCTCTAACAGCTTGTATAAGGAATCTGTGCATCATTCTCTTTTTTTGTAAAATACAGGTATTAAGTTAATTAGCATCCTCTAAGTACTGAGTGCTATGTGAGGCACTCTGAAGGCTATAAAGAAAAAATAAACAACCCCTGCCCTTAAGGTTCTTAGAATATATGAGAGGAGACATAAATGTCCACCAACTATACTATCATATAATCTGAGCTATAATCATAATGTGGTTAAACCTTGCTGCTCTAAGTGTGGTCTTCAGTCTAGCAGCATTGGCATAATTAGAGTTTCCAGAATTGCAGAATCTCTGGCCCCAGCCTGCTCCAGGTTTGAGAATTCATGAGAATGATAACTTGGGCTCAAGTCCTTGGTTCCAGCTTCCTCTAACTTTGTGTTACTCCTGAGGCTGTGAATAAGAAATGCCCGAGGTATACAAGAGATAAGGATGTAAGTTGGGGGACTTAGCAGCCTATTACCTCTCTTGTTTTTGCACAAGGCTAGCTTGATAGAGTGAGATGTCCAATAAGAGAAAGGAGCACTGAACTGTGGGCTCACAACATTTTTACCCTCAGCCACAACAGCAGATAGAAATCATTTATCTACTGTGTATGTCTATAATTTTACTATTTGGCAAGTCACATCACTCATGCCTAATGTCCAAACTTTGGGGCTTGCAACTCATGCCCTGGGATAATAGCCCCTTGTGATGTTTAGTTTTATGTGTCATCTGGGAAAGGATATAATGCACAGTTATTCAATCAAACATTAATTTAGGTTTTAGCTGGGAAGGTGTATTTTGTAGTTCTATAATAGGATAACTTTAAGCAAAGATTATTCTCAATAATGTGGGTGAGCCTCACCCAGTCACTTGAAGGCCTTAAAAGTAAACACTGATATTTCCCTGAGGAATAAGAAAGTCTTCCTCCAGACTGCAGTGCTGATGAGAGTAACATCACCAGGATGGCGACATAGGTCACTCCTGACTTCGTTACCCCCACAAGAAGAACAACTAACAACTATTTGTGAACAAAGACACCACTGAGAGAATCCTAGAACATGGTGGTGAGGCTGACGCACCCACACTGTGCTGCGGAGACCAGGACACATGACATCAGAAGGGTAAGAGGAATGGCTACATGCCAACTGCATTACCCCTCCCCCAGGCTGGGGCAGCACCATGCTGAGAGGTCTCCCCTGAGCCTGCAGTTCCTCCAGTGGAAAAGAGAGCCCACGGTGGCCATCCAGATCTCCCGGCATTAGGGGTCCCTTCCTGGGAGCCCCCACTCTGGTCTTGCCCACAGGGATTATGGGGGAATCTGTGGGGCTTGACTACTGGGAATCTGATTGTGATGAAGAAGGAGGAAGTCCAGCTAGAGACTTAATAGTAAAGAAAATATGATTTCTTTAAAACCCCAACAATCAATACCTAGTCTTGGCTGCAGAAATGTGGTCTCACTCATAGCGAGTTCTCCCTGGAGGGTCAGCCCAAGTATGAATCTCTTGATCTCTTCTCTTCACCAGATGAATCAAGAGAGAAGAGAATGTGAATTCTACTCACACTTGGAAAAATTTTCTAAGAGTCAAAGTGATCCAAAGATAGACTGAGCTAAGTCAGGAGATAGTGACATCCAGTTTTCGAAAATAAGCTAGTAGACCACTCAGGGTGTTATAGAATAATTCAAGCATGAGGGTTGGTCTACATGATCTTAATGGTTTCTTCTCACCATAAGAATCTTAGAGGCAGAAAGAATGATGTGAAAGAGTAGCTATAGGATGGAGAGCATTGAGAACTCAGAGAGAGAAATAGGCTGCTGGTAAAAAGCATTCAATAATGAGGAAGAACAGAAGGACTTAATTTTGTTTGGAGTGGAAGCAGCTTATGCCATTGCACCTAATATGATCTGGGCTTGGGAACCAGGGGAAAGAAGTCTGACAATGCATCCTTTCTGGGAACTGTGACTTCCAACTTGACTCAGGTCTGCTCATCTTGAAAGTGCTTTCCAGATTTTGTGACTGAACCAAAGTTATCAGGGTTTGGATGGATGTTAGTTATCTATTGCTGTGGGGCAAATCACCTAAAAACTTAGCAGCTCAGGAGAACAAATATCTATTATCTCACACAGTTTCTGAGGGCAGGTTATCTGGGAGAGGCTCAGCTGGGTGGTTCTGGCTCAGGGTCTCTCTTGAGGTTGCTGTCCAGCTGTCAGCTAGGTCTGCAGTCATCTCCAGCCTCAAATGGGGCTGAAGAATCCACTTATTTTATTTTTTCAATTTTTATTTTATAGTGGAGTATAGTTTATTTACAGTGTTGTATTAGTTTCAGGGTTATAGCAAAGTGATTCAGTTATACCTATACATTTATCTATTCTTTTTCAGATTCTTTTCCCATATAGGCTATTATAGAATCTTGAGTAGAGTTCCCTGTGCTATACAGTAGGTCCTTGTTGGTTATCTATTTTATATATAGTAGTGTGTATATGTTAATCCCAAACTCCTAATTTATCCCTCTCCCTCACCATTTTCCTTTGGTAACCATAAGTTTATTTTCTATGTCTGTGGGTCTATTTCTGTTTGTAAGTAAGGTCCTTTGTAACTTTTTTTTTTAGATTCCACATATACGCGATGTCATATGGTATTTGTCTTTCTCTGTCTGACTTCACTTATTATGATAATCTCTAGGTCCATCCATGTTGCTGCAAATGGCATCATTTTATTATTTTTTATGGCTGAGTAATATTCCATTATATATGTACCACATCTTCTTTACCCATTCATCTGTTGATGGACATTTAGGTTGCTTCCATGTCTTGGCTATTGTAAATAGTGCTACAGTGGACATTGTAGCATGTATCTTTTCAAATTATGGTTTTAGAGAGTCCACTTCTAAATTCACTCATTTGATTATGGACAGGACTCCATTCCTCGCTGGCTATTGGCCAGAGACCTTCATTCCTAGACACATAGACCCCTCCATAGCCTGCTTGAATGGCCTCATGACATGGCATCTGGCAGCCCACAGAGGAAGTAATCCAAGAGAGGGAAACGTGAGCAGGTGAGTGAAACAGTACCCGTAAAGGAAGCAGGACTATTACCTAGAATATAAAAGATTTCCTACAACTGAGTAAAACGAACAAAAGCTGCCCAATAAAATATGGGCAAAGTATTTGAACGAAAATTACACAAAAGAAGATAAACAAATGACCAATAAACACATGAGAAGATATTTAATTTTCACTAGTCATTAAGGAAATAAAAAGTAAAACCTACAATGAGATACTATTCCAGAGTCATAAGAATGGCTAAAATTAAAAGACTAAAAATACCAAGCATTGTCAAGGATGTGCAGAGCAAGCTGAATGATCATACATTATGATCAAGTAACTTATACCTTATGTAAGTTGATTTTAAAAATAAGAAAAAAGTTCAAAATATGTAAACTAACATTTTTTAGAATTGCAAGGGATAGGTCACAGAGATAGAATAATACTTGGAAACTTTATTGCCCTCTACCCAGACAAAAAAAATATATATGAATAACATAATCACTTTAATTACATATAAACAAAGATATATGTGTAGATAGTTACAGCTACCAAATTTTATACCTGAGGGAAAATACTTCATTTTCTGATATCTTTTAATCATTTATGGGAAAGGATCATATAATAAACCTCATAGAAAATCTCAATTAATTTCCCAAGTCAAAAATTAATAGATATTACTTTCTCAAACCTCAGTGCAAAACCTGGAACTGAATAAGTGAAGTATAGTTTTAAAAGTTATTTTAAATTTTAAAATACTCTTCTATATAACTTTTGAGTCAAAGTGAAAATCAAAACAAAAACTATAGACTATTTTAAATATGAGATCTTTACATATCATAACATGTCAATGGTTAAAGATGAACTCAGAGAACTAAATTAGAGCATTACATAGTTTCATAATTTACTTATTAACTCAACAAATATTTATTGAGGGCCTATCGTGTTCTATGGAATTTTCTAAGTTCCAGGGATATAGCCAAGGATACATGTAACTTCCCTCATAGAGTTACATGCTGGTGGAAGGACACAGACAAAAAAAGAAAAAATATATAATATATAATATTTTAGATAGTGGTAAGTTCTGTGAATAAAAAGTTAAGCTGAATAATCAGGAGATAGAGAGTAATCTGAGAAGGAATGTAATTTTATATATGGTGGTCAGGAAAGTCTTCTCTGAGATGATTCATCAGGGTTCTAAAGGAAGGGAGGAAATCAGGCATGCAGACTTTTGGGGAACAGCATTTTAAGCAAAAAAATAAATAAAAATAAGTAAATGCAAAGACCCTGAGGAAGCTGGGAGTGAAACAAGCAATGGGTTATTTTGCAAGAGAGCAGAGACATGATATGCCTCAGATCATGTAGTACCTCAGACACAGAAGGAACCAGAGAGTTGACTACAACACAAAAGAGAAGAAGACTTAACTCCATTCATTCAAAAAATATTTATTGAGTACTGCCTTGTGCCAGGCATACTCTTCAGTGTGTAGGGGATTCAGCAATTAACAAAAGAGCCATATTTCTGCCCATATGCAACTTACACTGTTTACAGGATGGGATACACATAACAAATTAAATAAAATATATATTATGATAGTAGCTAATAAGTGGTAAAGAGGTGAAAAGAAAAAAACAAAGAGGGACTTCCCTGGTGGTCCAGTGGTTAACACTCCGTGTTTCCACTGCAGGGGGCGTGGGTGACTCAATCCCTGGTCAGGGAACTAAGATCCCGCGTGCCATGGGGTGTGGCCAAAAGAAAAAAAAAAAAAGGAAAGAAAAGGTTAGATTGGGTTGGCAGGGTGAGGTACAATTTTAGAAAGGATAGCCAGGGTAGGTGACATTTGAATAAAGATCTAGAGGGGGAATTCCCTGGTGGTCCAGCGGTTAGGGCTCCACGCCTCCATTGCAGGGGGCATGGGTTCAATCCCTGGTCTGGAAACTAAGATCCCACATGCCACGTGGTACATGCTGCTTGGCAGGGCCAAAAAAAAAAAAAAAAAGATCTGGAGAACACGGGGCCATAGGATAACAATTCTTCAGAGAGGTACCAATACCCCTGATCTGGATGAGGCAGGGCGCCTCACCTGGAGCCCTCTGTCTTCTGCTTCTTCGCCAGCTCAAGGGCCTTCCTGTCCTCACAGTCATACACCATTGCAGCCAGTAGGAGGCGGAACTCCTCCCCAGTAAATGTAGCAGGATCAAAACGACTATCAAAGGCTGACCTAGGGAGGGGAAGCAAGCCCAACACCAGTTCTGAGCCCCTACCTAACCCCTTCCCAGGATAAGCAGCCAGGTTTCCTGGTTTCTGCAACTTCCCCTGAGGTTGTGGCTGCCCCAGCTCTCAGTGGACAGGGCATAGGCCAGTGTCCATCCAAAAATGCTCCTTCACCAGGATTTAGGCTCTGGTGTGACCTAAAAGAAGTGGTTTGCTCCAAGTGGATCATATAGGCTTGTGAAAGCTGATGGTTAGATTTTCAGGAATTTTATGAGCTTAGTGTTAAATATAGCCATTATTAAAAATTAAGTGATAATGATAGTTTGAATCTGAAAATCATTTCACTTTAATGTAATTTGAATGAGGGTGAGAAATTAGATGTATAGGTAACATATCAGATTTAATAACAAATTTATTGGCAAAGTAGTTAGCAGATAGGATGCAATCTATTTCTCAAATTGTGGTTAAATTAGTAAATAGGTTTGCTGAAGATACAAATATTTGGTAAAAAGCAATGTTATATGAAATTTACAATAACGAGTACTGTATATCTTATGTGTGTTTGTACACTGTGTGCTACACATCTTTGTCTCATAAACAGTTTATGATAAACTTATATACATGTTTACATTCATACATTACCACTCCCCCCACCCACAACCCCACCAAGAGCCAGATGCAGCACAGCACAACTGAGAACATAGAATTTTATGATCCAGGGACAGAGGGAGGTGGGAGCGCTCCTGGCAGAGCTGTCTCACCTGAATGGCGCTGAGTGGAGCATGCCTGCCTGGTACAAGACCAGGATGCTGAGGACCAGGAAGGGGGGGAACTTCCAGAAGCCCATGACGACTCTCTGCAAGGGAAGAATAACAGCACCTGGAGCAATAACAAATTCCATGAGCCCACAGACCCAGGCTCTGCTCCTGCCTCTGCCCCTAACTCCCTGGCGTCCTGGCTTCAGGCTGGACGTCTCACTCCGCTTCACCATCGTTCCCTCCTCAGGCAAGTGGACTGCTGGAAGATCCAGTAAGGCTGCAGCATGCTTGGTTTAGCAAAGAAACCTAGTGGGACAACTGGGTGAGGAGGTCTTGGTCCATAGCCCCCGCCCCATCACTCCACTCACTCTCACATACAACCTGTTGGTCAGGACTCCTGGAGGACAGAGTCCGAGTACCTGTCACCACAGCTTTTCCCACTGTGCAACCCAGAGCTGTCCTCCTGGTGCTGGGCTTTTGCACATACATGGAGGGGGGAGGGGATTACCGAGGACAAATTTCTGCGGTTGGAATCCCTGAGAAACTGAAGAACCACATTCTACTGCTCAGCTGCTCCACACTTCGGTAAAGAGTACCCTGCAAGAATCAAGCTGGAAGAGTCTCAAATTGGGACCCAGGACTTAAACTGGGAAAAAAGTTCCCAGAACCCGCAACGGGGGCTTGCGTTTAATGGCTGCCTGCCCCTCAGTCACTGCACCTATTTGCCACCCGCTTGTGCTGGCCCAGGTTCCGAAGCATTTCCCGCGGTCCGCTGGGCACAAGACGTGATCCGTGAGAGCACCATCGGCACAAAACTATTCCTGTGTCCAGATCTGCTTGCAGTGCCAGGGGAGCTCCAGCATCCCAAACTGACCTAAGCACGTGTGCTGCGGGAAAGGAAACTGGAGCCCGCCTCAGCGCGGGGAGAGTGAAGCAGGGAGTGCGTGAACTGAGACCATCCAGTGTTACCTGTGGAAGGAGCCTGGGATGCATTGCAGAGTAATGCAGGTTGTGTGAAATGACCTAGACAGAAGTGAGCGTAGCATTTTGAGACTGGAAGAGATCAGCTAAGAAAAAGTAATGGAGAGAGAGAAGGAAGAGAGGGGAGAGAGAGAAAAACAGAATCCCAGCTAAGCAGGAATCTCCGGGCTTACCTGGCAGCAGGAACCAGGTGGCTTGGAGCAGAGGAGGGAGCAGTGGCAGTAGCTTTGGCTTCAGGCGATGGCACTGTGGCAGAAGTGGCAGTGACACTCGAGCTGGGCAGTGCGTCTGATGCCTCCTAACACCAGCGGCTGCTCTTATTCCTGCTGCTCTGGGTCTGGGGTGGTCCAGGAGCTCTGGGCAACCAATGAGGGGAAGGATCTGAGCCCCAGAAGGATTGTGTCATCACTTGCGTCCAGAACCTGGAGCATCCAGAAGGACCACCCCACTTGTATTTGCATTGAAGTCATTGATGGCGGGGGCGGCAGGGGACGTGGGGGGGTTGGTGAGGACCAACGAAAAACACGAAAAGTGAGTAGGAATTTGAGGACAGTTTGACGTCATGGTTAACTTCAGCTGTTCGGTTTCTCGGGTTTTTAACACGCACGTGTCCCACTCCATCCCCAGCTGTGCGATCTTGTCGGGCAGAGTCCAGCATTACAAGGAACCCTGTCTCCCCTAGGTCTGACCGCAGACCTCCGTGGAAGTGCAGCTTCGAGGGTTAATGCACAGTAGAGTTGATGATTCTGTGCCCAAGGAGGGGGTCTGATTCAGGCAGCTGGAATCACGCACAGGAGGACAGGGCGTGTGGGTATCAGACACAGGGGATCAAGAACTTTGTCACACTGGAACTCTGTTGCAGCTGTGCCTTTTCCAGGTGGAAACATCGTGGGCTAGTAACTTCTAGTGCCTCAGTATACTTATCTTTGAAATGGGGATCATATTCTCATCTTGAAGGAATGTTATCATTAGTAAGTATGTACCTGTTATCTGCCCAGGTGGGGATCTAGAAGTGCTTACCAGGGAAGTTCATAGGGGATTCCGTGGGATCGCAACCCATCTTCCCAATCAGCACCCTGTGCAGCTGCCTGGAGTCATGCTGGTTGGTCCATCATGTGGGTTAAGGAGGGGCTGGATGCACTGCTGGGCCTGAGCAGGGAAGTGCAAGGCTAAAAGCTTCCAAGCGGACCTCTAGCCCCACGCCTCCTCCCCCGCCATTCATCACCTAAAGTTGAGCCTCCTTCTCGAACCATTTGCCCAGCTGCCCCTTGCTTCCGGCTGCTGTTTGCCAAGATGTTCCAGTGACCTGTGATTCCAGCCCTGCACCCACGTCTACTGCAATTCAGTCCTCTTCTAGAAAGCCCGCCAAGCTTGATGGTGCTAAAGAGTCCAGCAGAGTGCAATTTCGCTCTCACTTCAGTCATACTCTTACGCACACACGAACTCAGTACGTTCTCCAGACATGTGCCCACTCCCAAAGCACAGGCACTCACAAAATGACACTGGCGCTCAGGGGCATCCAGGTGATGCTCACAGTACCGCCCTAAGTATGCTCAGAGCGGCATGGTTAGGACCTGCGTCCACGAAACCTGCACCGACCCTCAGTAAGTGTGCTCTGTAAAGCCCAATTACTCAGCACCTCGACCCGCCTACACCCTGCCCAGCACGTTTCTGGATCTCTCTGTCGGAGCTCCTGCTCTAAGCCTTCCAGGAAGGTCTGAGGTGCTGACTTGCTGTCCTCAGCAGATAGAATGCAGAAAACGAAGCTTCTCACTGTCCGCAGTATCGCTGGGTCTGAGCACATAGCGCAAGATCCAAGCAGCCTGTAGAGACCCTCCAGCGCGGCAAGCACTGCGGCGGCATCGCGGGGCGGTGGAATAAAACACGGATCCCAGGTAGCTGGTTTTCTCAGGCGGAACTGAAACTAGCCGAAACGAGCCACGAGTGACCCGAGCCACAGGTCCACGCCCCAGACCTCAGTGTCAAGAAGCTTCAGTGTTTTGTTCGACACGGCGGCTGCCTCGCGGCACATCTCTTCTCCTTGCAGGTTGGTGGTCTCCGGGCTCAGGACACCTAACTTCCAAGATGCCCTTATTCCAATTTTCTGCTTCTTAACCGCAGCGGTGGCACTGATGCAAGCGAATAAAACCTTGGGGCAGGGGAACTGGATATCTGAAACTGGCTCTCCTCAGGCAGGGCGGTGGGGGATCCGGGGAATGGAATAACCGGTTGGAAGCGCGCAAGTGCGCTTGGGCGCAGAGCCGGGAAAGGCAAGATGTGCAAGGGAAGGAGTTCAGGATGGCGGATCGCGGGTTCAGTGCACCTTGGAGTCTCAAGGCAGAAATCGGGGGCTGAGACCCAGACCGGGGTTAGGGAACTCAGCAGCAAGACGAAATTGGCGAACGCGGCAAAGCAGTTACTGTGCGGCATGTAAATTGGGCTCTGCCACTTAAGACTGTTGTAGGCGAGGCTTTAAAACTCAGGTGCAAAACACTTTTGCCGACATGACTTCCAAGGCCTGAGGTTTCTGACGTATCAATCTTCTGAAATCATTTGTAAGTACGTGTGCCGGGGAATTGCCTTTTCCTATTGAGAGAACCATTGCTTTCACCAGTGCAATGGTGATGACAAAATGGTTAAGAAAGGACTACTTTAGAAGCCGAATTTGTAACCATGTCACTTTGTGGGCTCAGAACTCTACCGCTGGCTGCCACGTGTGCCTTCAACCTTCAAAGCCTACATTCATTCCCCCTTCTGAAATCTTTGGTGGCTACAAAGGGCTAGCGGTGTGAGGCAGGATACAGGGTCTGTACCCAGAGGGTGCTAACGTAGCCTCCAGCAATTTCAGCTTTTCTTGAAAAAGTCTCCCCAGATAGCGAGGGACTGACATGAACTCATCCATCAAGTACTCTGAATTTCTAATGAGTCCTGGTGCTGAGCTGGGGGCAAGGTAAACAAAAAGAAATCTTTGGCACTTAGCAGCATGTGTTGCACACCAGGTGGCACTCACCCGATGTTTGTTAAATAATGGAAAATAATTTACTGTGGCAGATTTACCAGCCATTCCTACCGCTGTTACAAGAGTCTTATCTAATCCCAGCCAGCAGAGAATCCGGACCTAGCAAGGTAGCGCAGCTTTTCAATAGGATTTCAAAATTGTGAGCTCAAACATTTGAGACACTCCTCTCAATTTATTTGACATGCAGAGTTGGTTTCCCCATGGCAGTTTCCAGGAACAAGACAGAGAAAGGAAGGTTAACCCTAGGGTTCTTTCGAAAGTCTAAAGTCTCCTAGTATGAGACACAAAATCATTCTCCTCTGAGCCCATCCCTGAGTTACCAAGCTTCCCTGGTGGCGCAGTGGTTGAGAATCTGCCTGCCAATGCAGGGGACACGGGTTCGAGCCCTGGTCTGGGAAGATCCCACATGCCGCGGAGCAACTGGGCTCGTGAGCCACAACTACTGAGCCTGCGCTTCTGGAGCCTGTGCTCCGCAACAAGAGAGGCTGGGACGGTGAGAGGCCCGCGCACCGCGATGAATAGTGGCCCCCGCTCGCCGCAACTAGAGAAAGCCCTCGCACAGAAACGAAGACCCAACACAGCCAAAAATAAATTAATTAATTAATTAATTTTTTAAAAAATGTTTTGACCTTACCATGTGCACATTGCTTATATTGCATCCAGCCCTACCTGAGGCTTCTTTTAGCTGAAGCACTAAATAGAAATCAATCTTGAGAAAGTTGGCAAGGAAAATACTGATTTAAAAGTAGTTACCTAATTATTTGGCATTGCATTTTGCAGTCTTATTTCATAACTTTTAAACCTGGAAATCAGATTTAAAAGTTTAAAAGGTTTAAAGGGTGGAAATAATCTAGTTTGGAAAAAACATTTTTTACAACATTCTGATGAACTCTAATTGCAGTTGTTATCGCCATACTTTTAAATTAGATTCCTTGGGAGATTGGGATTGACATATATACACTAATAAGTATAAAATAGATAACTAATAAGAACCTGCTGTATAAAAAAATAAAATTAAAAAAAAGAAAAGAACAAATAAATAAATTAGATTCCTGTGCTATTTTTCAAAACTTTTTTCAATTGAATTATACTTGATTTACAATGTTGTGTTCGTTTCTGCAGGCAGCAGTGTGATTCAGTTATCTATATAAATACATATAAATATGTATGTATATGTATACATTCTTTTTTATTTTCTTTTCATTATAGTTTATCTCAGGATATTGAATATAGTTCTCTCTGCTATACAGTAGGACCTTGTTGTTTATCCATTCTATATATAATCCTTGCATCTGCTAACCCCAAATTCCTAGTCCAACCCTCCCCACCCCCTTGGCAACCACAAGTCTGTTCCCTGTGTCTGTGAGTCTGTTTCTGTTTCATAGATAGGTTCACTTGTGTCATATTTTAGATTCCGTGTATAAATGATATAATACGGTATTTGTCTTTCTCTTCTTGACTTCACTTAGTATGATAAACTCTAGGTCCATTCATGTTGCTATAAATGGCATTATTTCAGTTTTGTTTTTGGTTTTTTTTTTTGGCTGAGTATCCTGTGCTTTTTTATGAAAAATTTTTAGATAGATGATTTAGCAGAGTGTGCCAGAGACCCATATCTGGTTGAAATTCTGTTTTTTCCCCCAAACTTTTTCCAGTTTAATTGAAATATAATTAACACATACAGCACTGTATAAGTGTATGTGTCCAGCATAATGATTGGACTTACATATCATGAAATGATTATCACAATAAGTTTAGTGAACGTCTATCACCTCGTATAGATGGTTGAGAATTCTGTGAGTTTCCATGCATTTAGAAGACTTATACCTTTAATTCTATACAATTTGTGTATGAAATAGACTGAACAACAACTAAATCACAACAGTAACAACTTCAGCAGCAGTAGCAACAACACCTGCAATAATTCATTCTCCTCAGACTACGGGAAGTTCAGAGCCGTCCAATTAACAGGAGAATTTCAAATGAAAATTCATTGGACTGGGTTCTGCGTGTAAGGAACTTGGAAGTCACCACTTTGTCATAAAGAGTAAAAAGCTGAAGAGACTGGAAAAGAAACAACTTGTCTAGGATCCTTAAGAGAGGGAACAGAAAGCAAACCTTTGCCCCCAAGACTGGGGAGACAGGCAGTGGGTGATGGCTTACTGGAGCAGAGATCGCAAGGGGAAACCGCAGTGGGAACAAGTGCTGGAGCCAGTGCTGTGGTAGGAAAACCTGAACTGTAACTGAAGAACTGCTGGAGACACAGCATGGACAACTCTGAGAGTTAAAAACTCCGGGGGCACCCAGTCATAAGGGGTCGCCTACAATTGTGTGAATTTTAAGTCCTGGTGCTCAACAGGTTCTCACAGTACATAGGGGAGAAATATACCCTGGTGGGATTTGCCTCTACCAGCTGCACTTGGTTCTCACAATAGATAACAGAGAAAAATCCCCTTGTGCATCCAGAGAGGGAGGGGAAAAGAACCATTTGGAAATACACCAAATCACCATGTTCCTAAGAAGGCCTGCCCTCAGGAGACAGCAGTTAACCAGAGCCTAACCTGAAGGCATATTATCATGGCCAACCGACCAGGGGAAGGGAAATCCCCAACTACAGGCAGCTCTAGCCTTCCAACTGCCATTAAGAGCCTAGAACCAGGGACACAACTTCAGTAGATTTTAAGTTAGACAAGGAAGCAGAAAGACATTCATGGCAGAATGAAGGAAGGGATATCGTGTCTGTGGAGTTTTCCTGGCTTGTCATTCTTGGAAAATGAGAGGGCCTAACTTTCCTACAGAGCTGAGTTGACTTGCCCTTGGGGTGCTCCTCCCAACCACACAGGGACCTTCTTTGCGGCAGGTACCAGGAGTGTTTCCTTCCCAAATCCAGAGTCCATTTCTAGGGTGACTTCAGCTGCCAGGGAAAATGCTGAGTGTGGTAAACCAGGGCCAGGCTGGTCACTCTGAGGGGTGGACAGGCTCAGCAGGTAACACCAAGGAATTACTCTGGGTGGGTTCCTCTGAGATGACTAAAATTCTCCCTTGGTTCAGAGCCATCCAGAATGGCTCTCCTCTCCCTGAGTAAGAACAGTGTTCCATGGAGAAGAGGAATAGAAACAGGAACCTTCCCACTGTACGAGAAGTTCCTTACACAGACAGCTCCTTTATGGGCTCTGTTGGCGAAGCATACCGTGCACATGAGGGGACTTCCTCTATAACTGGAGTCTCCTGGGATTGGGAAGAGTAAGGCTTTGGGGTATTAAACAACTGAATTTGGGTCCTGCCTTTGTGACTCACTTATGTCCTTGAGCAGATAACAATCTCTCTGAGCCACAGTTTCTCAACATGTAAAATAGGGAGTAACAATATTTTATGTTAAAATATTTTATGTTAAACACCAGACACGTTGCTTGGCATGAAGGAGGTACTTAAGAGTGGTGTCTATTATTATATAACAAAAGCTTATCTGACTGTATCAGCTCAATTAGATAAATTAAGTAAAATCAATACACATTCCTCTGCCTTCTTAAGAGGAAGGCAATCTGTAAGTGTTTCATTCTCAAAATAAGTCCAAATTGCCAAAGCCACAGCACAGTGAATCTGCCTTCCCCAAACCTCTTACATACCTGCCTGGCCATGATGCAGGCTCATTGCCTAGCAGGGCTAATGACAATTTATAATGAATATTTGCCACACTGCCTGGCATGGAGCAGGCACTCAAGAGTGGTGGCTACTATCATCATTATAACAAAACTTTATCCCTGCTCCTGCAAGTGCAAAATCATATCAACTTGTATGGAAAACTAGTAAAATGCAGTGCATACTCCTCTACTTTCTTAGAACGAATAAACTGAATACAATTTAAATCCTTTTTGTGACCACCTAGAGGGGTGGGATAGGGAGGGTGGAGGGAGATGCAAGAGGGAGGATATATGGAGATGTATGTATATGTATAGCTGATTCACTTTGTTATATAGCAGAAACTAACACACCATTGTAAAGCAATTATACTCCAATAAAGATGTTAAATAAATAAATAAATCCTTTCTTGAGGATCTATTGACACTATCATAAAATTATTATTTAGTGTGCTAGCATGAAGACAGTGCCGCTGACAGGGCTATAAGATATGTAGGGCCAATAGCCCCAAACTAGACATAATCAAACTGTCAGTTCTTTTTGATGTCTAATATCTATATAATTTTATGGTTATTCTCTTTCATTACTTCCCATCAGGTTGTCAACTATCCCTTCTTGCTGGTGTCATTGTGACTGCATTTAGCAACAACCTACCCACTTGCATTTTCATTTGCTGTGCGGTAAAACTAACAACAAAGTAAAAGCAACGAAAGAAAAACTTAATATACTGGTATGGAAACAAAGAGCCTATAGGGATTAAGTGAGACCTGGTAAATACTGGTCAAGCAATATAAAAAGGGTCTCTGTGGTCATCTGCTCAGTTAATCTGTACTCAAGAGAACAGAAATAAAGCTTGTCAGAATCATGTGTAAACACAGAGCAAACAGATCCTGAGTAAGCATTTAGGAGTGCTTTTCATCCTGTATTAAGTCTTTTCACTTTGTATAACTGTAACTCTATACCCATTAAACTATAATTCCCCATTCCTAGCAACCTCCATTCTACTTTCTGTCTCAAAAGGCAGAAAAGGAGTGGAAGATAAAAATAGCAACCAAGAACAATGCAACAAATAAGAAACAGTCACAAATGTAGTAAATATTTATCCAGCTATATCAATAAACACTTTGAATGTCAGTGGTCTGAATGCACCAATTAGCAGACAGAAACTGTCAGAGTGTATCAAAAATCGGGACCCAGCTATATGTTGTCTGCAAGAAACTGACTTTAAATATAAAGACAGACACAGATTGAAAGTAAATGGGTAGAGAAAATATACCATGCTAACATAAGAAACAGGGGTAGCTATGTTAATTTCAGACAGAGCAGACTTCAAGGAAAGGTATCAGGGATAAAGAAGGGGATTACATAATAATAAAGGGGTCACTCTCCAAGAAGACATAATACTCCTTAACATGTTTGTGCCTAAAAAAAAAGCAACAAAATATGCGAGGGAAAAACTGATAGAACTGCAAGGAGAAATTGATGAACCCACTACACAGCTGCAGACTTCAACATCCTTCTATCAGAAATGGATAGATACAGCAGGCAGAAAAATCAGTAAGACCCATTTATGATAAAACCCTCCAGAAAGTAGGCATAGAACTTACCTCAACATAATAAAGGCCATATATGACAAACCCACAGCCAACATCGTCCTCAATGGTGAAAAACTGAAACCATTTCCACTAAGAACAGGAAGAAGACAAGGTTGCCCACTCTCACCACTATTATTCAACACAGCTTTGGAAGTCTTAGCCACAGCAATCAGAAGAAAAAGAAATAAAAGGAATCCAAATTGGAAAAGAAGAAGTAAAGCTATCACTGTTTGCAGATGACATGATACTATACATAGAGAATCCTAAAGATGCTACCAGAAAACTAATAGAGCTAATCAATGAATTTGGTAAAGTAGCAGTGTACAAAATTAATGCACAGAAATCCCTTGCATTCCTATACACTAATGATGAAAAACCTGAAAGTGAAATTAAGAAAACACTCCCATTTACCACTGCAACAAAAAGAATAAAACACCTAGGAATAAACCTACCTAAGGAGACAAAAGACCTGTATGCACAAAATTATAAGAGACTCATGAAAGAAATTAAAGATGATACAAATAGATGGAGAGATATACCATGTTCTTGGATTGGAAGAATCAACATTGTGAAAATGACTCTACTACCCAAAGCAATCTACAGATTCAATGCAATCCCTATCAAATTACCAATGGCACTTTTACAGAACTAGAACAAAAAATTTCACAATTTGTATGGAAACACAAAAGACCCCAAATAGCCAAAGCAATCTTGAGAAAGAAAAACGGAGTTGGAGGAATCAGGCTCCTGGACTTCAGACTATACTACAAAGCTACAGTAATCAAGACAGTATGGTACTGGCACAAAAACAGAAATATAGATCAATGGAACAGGATAGAAAGCCCAGAGGTAAGCCCATACACATATGGTCACCTTATCTTTGATAAAGGAGGCAAGAATATACAATGGAGAAAAGACAGCCTCTTCAACAAGTGGTGCTGGGAAAACTGGACAGCTATATGTGAAAGAATGAAATTAGAACACTCCCTAACACCCTACACAAAAATAAACTCAAAATGGATTAAAGTCCTAAATGTAAGGCCAGACACTATAAAACTCTTAGAGGAAAACATAGGCAGAACTCTTGCAGAACACAGCAAGATCCTTTTTGACCCACCTCCTAGACAAATGGAAATAACAACAAAAATTTAAAAATGGAACCTAATGAAACTTAAAAGCTTTTGCACAGCAAAGGAAACCATAAACAAGATGAAAAGACAACCCTCAGAATCAGAGAAAATATTTGCAAACGAAGCAACTGACAAAGGATTAATCTCCAAAATTTACAAACAGCTCATGCAGCTCAAGATCAAAAAAGCAAACAACCTAATCCAAAAATGGGCCGAAGACCTGAATAGACAGTTCTCCAAGGAAGATATACAGATTGCCAACAAATATATGAAAGAATGCTCAACATCATTAATCATTAGAGAAATGCAAATCAAAACTACAGTGAGATATCATCTCACACTGGTCAGAATGGCCATCATCAAGAAATCTACAAACGATAAATGCTGGAGAGGGTGTGGAGAAAAGGGAACACTCTTGCACTGTTGGTGGGAATGTAAATTGATACAGCCACTATGGAGAACAGTATGGAGGTTCCTTAAAAATCTAAAAATAGAACTACCATACGACCCAGCAATCCCACTCTTGGGCATATACCCTGAGAAAACCATAATTCAAAAAGAGTCATGTACCACAATATTCATTGCAGCTCTATTTACAATAGCCAGGACATGGAAGCAACCTAAGTGTCCATCGACAGATGAATGGATAAAGAAGATGTGGCACATATATACAATGGAATATTACTCAGCCATAAAAAGAAATGAAATTGAGTTATTTGTAGTGAGGTGGATGGACCTAGAGACTGTCATACAGAGTGAAGTAAGTCAGAAAGAGAAAAACAAATACCATATACTAACACATATATATGGAATCTAAAAAAAAAAAAAAAAGGTCATGAAGAACCTAGGGGCAAGACGGGAATAAAGACGCAGACCTACTAGAGAATGGACTTGAGGACACAGGGAGGGGGAAGGGTAAGCTGGGACAAAGTGAGAGAGTGGCATGGACATATATACACTACCAAATGTAAAAAAGATAGCTAGTGGGAAGCAGCCGCATAGCACAGGGAGATCAGCTCGGTGCTTTGTGACCACCTAGAGGGGTGGGATAGGGAGGGTGGGAGGGAGGGAGACGCAAGAGGGAAGAGATATGGGGATATATGTATATGTATAACTGATTCACTTTGTTATGCAGCAGAAACTAACACACCATTGTAAAGCAATTATACTCCAATAAAGATGTTAAAAAAATTAAATAAATTAATTTTTTAAAATGATGTTAAAAAATAATCTAATTTAAAAAACAAGAAAAATCAGTAAGGACATAGTTGAACTAGGCAACAACATCAATCAACTGTATATAATCAACCTCTATAGACTACTTTCACAATAGCAGAACACACAGTTTTCTCCAGCTCACATGGAATGTTCACCAAGATAGATCACATTCTGGGCCACACAACAAACCTTAACAAATTTAAGAGAAAAGAACTCATACAATCTTTGCTCTCAGACCACAATGGAATTAAACTAAAAATCATTCACAGAAAGCTACTGGTAACAAATGTACCACTCAGGTGGGGGATGTTAATAATGGGGGAGGCTGTGCATGTGTGGGCACAGGAGGTATGTGGGAAATCTCTGTACCTTCCTCCCAATTTTGCTGTGAATCTAAGACTGCACTAAAAACATAAAGTGATTTTTTTTAATTGTTTGTACTGTGTAAAGAAGGGGAGAAGCCCAAGCTTTCCATCAGTGATCTATGCAGGTGGATCTATGCAACATTGGAGGAGGGGAACATCAATGTTTAATTATGCTAGAGATAAAATTGTCTGAAAAATGTTGCATGTACTGTGAGTATGAAAATTATATAAAAATCATATTGAAATAGAACAAAGCAAAAAGTTATTAATATTAAAACTATGAACAATTGAGGTCCAGCTGTGTGTCAAGCACTATGTATATGTTCTCTCTTATACTCTCAACACTTTAATAAGATGGATATCATTATCTTTGTTTTATAGGTGAGGAAATAACAAGAGAATTCGGCTTGACTTGATTGTATTTTCAAGGTGCCATTGAGGCTCTGAGATGCTGGAACATGGTTAATCTGCTGCAACGTCAGGTAAGAGGTCTGGTCCTCTGGCCATGACGTTGAGTCAGAGGAGGACATAGGCATGTCTTCCTGCTTCAGGGCTAATGTGATTTGTAGTACTAGGCATGAATTATTTACAGTTCCTGTACCAACATTTGGGAGATTGACAACTTTGCAGCAGGAAAATGTCAGTGCTGCCACTTAAGTAAATTGCTAAAAAATAAAACCAAATCAGACCCATAACAAAATTCATAAAATAACAATTTTAAATGCCTCAAAGTTCAAAGAAACAAAATTCTAATAACTTCTTAGAATTAATTCTAATAACTTCTTAAGTTGGTATTATGCATTGTTTCACCTTGTCTGAAATCGTGGTTGTTTCAGTAGAGTGTTTTGTTTTGCCAGTGGAAGCAGTGGAGGAAAGGGGAAGGGGAAGAGTGCTGGGATTCAGGAGATAAGGTTCTAATTCCTACCTGTAACCCTAAATGATGTGACTTTGAGAAAATCGTTTGGACCTCTATTTCCACATTTGTCAAACAAATCTCTTGGATTGAGAGGTTTTGAAGTTTCTTTCTAATTCTGACATTCTACAAATTTGCTGTAAACTTCATGCTATCTTTAACAGTATCTTTATTTAACACCAGGATACTCACTATCTGGCTTCCTCCATTTGCCCTGGAAGGTACCATTGTCTACTGAAAGAACAGCTGAAGGGGTCAACATGAAGGAGTAAGGAAAGTCATTCTATTTAAGTGATGTAGTTAGAAAAGTCTCCTCCCACCACCAGCTGCTCAATATGAGGAGGGGAGGATTTTCAAAACAGATAGGAGGAAGAGGGGGACAGATACCTTGCCCTTGTATCCCTGACACTAAAGGATGTAGTATTGCCCTCTGAGAGGGGAGAGAAAGCTTGCTGCCTGGACTGGCAGCATGATATTTTTCTCTTTGTCATGAAAATGGATCTACAACTGACTCCTAGTCCTTGCATGGATGCCATGCTTTCTCCAAGTTGTCAGCAGATGCTTTGTAATGGGTCTGCTTGGTGAGTTCACCTATAGCCTAAAGCATGTATCTAATCGAGCCTGAAAAAGAAAGAAGAAATGAATAAGACCAATTTCCTAAGAATGATTATGGTCTCTTAGGGAGGTAAGACTCACACAAATGAAATAATTAACCAACAAGGACCCACTGTATAGCACAGGGAACTATCCTCAATATTTTGTAATAACCTATAAGGGAAAAATCTGAAAATATATATATATATATAATTGAATCACTTTGCTGTGCACCTGAAACTAAGACAACATTGTAAATCAACTATACTTCAATTTAAAAATAAATAAAAATGAAGAACAATAAAAGAGAATAAGCATTGTTTTCCTATTGCTGCCATAGCAAATTATCACTACTTTAGTGGTGTAAAACAATACAAATTTATTAACTTACACTTCTGTGGCTAGAAGTCCCACATCCAACGTGGCTCTCACTGTTCTAAATTCTTGGCAGGCTTGTGTCCGTTCTGGAAGTTCTAGAGGAGAATCCATTTCCTTCCTGTTTCCTGTTTCTAGTGGCCACCCGTGTCCCTTGGCTCATGGCCCCTTCCTCCATTTTCAGAACCAGTAACAGCGACTTGAGTCCTTCTCACATCACCTCACTCCAACCTCTGCTTCCCTCTTCTACTTGGAAGGAGCCTTGTGATTTTATTGGGCTCACCTGGATAATCCAGGCTAGTCTCCTCATCTGAAAGTCCTCAATTTAATCACATCTTTAAAGTCTCTTTTGCTGTGTAAAGTAGCAAATTTGCGTTTCCAAGGATTAGGACGTGGATGTCTGGGGGCGGGGGTCCTTATTGTGCCTACCATAATAAGTAAATGTTGGGCTGACTGGCAAGGACAGTGAATGCTGGGGCTTGGAGAAAGAGGCTGCCATGGGCTGGAGCACTGAGGAAGTCGCCCAGAGCAAGTGGGCCAGAGCCAGAAAGTGGCTAAATAGAGGGGAAGTAACAGAGTGCCTGAAAAGAGAGTGCATCTAGTGGGGTGTGGGGCAGGGGGTGAGGAGACCACTCTTTATATCAGGTGCCATCCTCTGTCCCTTTTCTTGAGAATGGTGCCTCCCTGAATCTACGACCTGTATGGCTGGCTGCATTGAAATCTCAAGTATCAGATGTTCCTCCTCTAGCAACTTCCAGTTTGTGTTCTTCAATATTCCTGTTCATATGTGCTACAGAGCAAGGGGGGCTATTGAGCGAACTGTTGCCACATTTGGTGAAACTCCAGTAGAGGTGGGAAACGGACTGCTTTGCATCACGTAACTCCAGGCCTTGACAGGTTATTGGTTAGGATGCAGTTAAATCCTGAAGTTGGTGCTTGAACTTTGAGCCCCATCCCTTAGATACTTCTACTAGATCCCTTTGACAATAACCAAACAACAAGGCTTTTATTTTTTATTTATTTATTTTTAAGTACCTTTTTTTAAAATTTATTTATTTATTTATTTATTTTTGGCTGTGTTGGGTCTTCGCTTCTGTGCGAGGGCTTTCTCTAGTTGTGGCAAGTGGGGGCCACTCTTCATCGCGGTGCACGGGCCTCTCACTATCGCGGCCTCTCTTGTTGAGGAGCACAGGCTCCAGACGCGCAGGCTCAGTAGTTGTGGCTCATGGGCCCAGTCGCTCCGCGGCATGTGGGATCTTCCCAGACCAGGGCTCGAACCCGTGTCCCCTGCATTGGCAGGTGGATTCGCAACCACTGCGCCACCAGGGAAGCCCCAACGAGGCTTTTAATTAAGTGAGGATTGTATTAAAGCCCACCTGAAAAAACCCACTTTATTTTTTTAACCTGTATCCAGTATTTAATGATACATGCAGGTTGGGCAGGCAATAGGGAATTGTTAACACATGGAAGATGCACGTGAGCCCCGGGACTTGTCACTGCTCGAACTTGGAAAAATTTTCTAATGTGCCCGTGCTCCCAAGAGACATGTGATCATTATTTAGGTGTCAGGCTTCTGGAGCTTTGATGTATGATTCTCTGATCCTTTGGTGGGACTGCCAACTGCCATTAAAGCCTAGAACCAAGAATACAACATCAGTGGATTTTTAGGTTAGGCAAGGAATGAGAAAGGCATTTATGGCAGAAAGAAGGAATGGGATATCGTGTCTGTGGGGTTTTCCTGGCCTCTCATTCTCGGAAAATAAAGGGCCTAGCTTATTTTCCTGTAGCATGGAGGTGACTTGACCTGGAAGGCTGCTTTTGATCTTTTTTAATCTCTTAATCATTTATGGGAAAGTATCATACAATAAACCTCATAGAAAAATCTCAATTAATTTCCCAAGTCAAAAATTATTAGATACTACTTTCTCAAACCTCAGTGCAAAACCTGGAACTGAATAAGTGAAGCATAGTTTTAAAAGTTATTCTAAATTTTAAAATACTCTTATATAACTTTTGAGTCAAAGTGAAAATCAAAACAAAAACTATAGACTATTTTAAATATGCAATCTTTAAATCTCGTAAATATGTCAGTGGCTACAGATGAACTCAGAGAATGAAATCCGAGCATTACATAGTTTCATAATTTACTTATTAACTCAACAAATATTTATTGAGAGCCTATCATGTTCTATGGAATTTTCTAAGTTCCAGGGATATAGCCAAGTATACATGTAACTTCCCTCATAAAGTTACATGCTGGTGGAAGGACATAAACAAAAAAAGAAAAAATAATAAATATATAATATTTTAGATAGTGGTAAGTTCTGTGAATAAAAAATTAAGCTGAATAATCAGGTGATAGAGAGTAATCTGAGAAGGAATGTACTTTTGTATATGGTGGTCAGGAAAGTCTTCTCCAAGGTGGTTCATCAGAGTTCTAAAGGAAAGGAGGGAATCAGGCATGCAGACTTTTGGGGAACAGCATTTTAAGCAAAAAAATAATTAAAAATAAGTAAGTGCAAAGACCCTGAGGAAGCTGGGAGTGAAACAAGCAATGGGTTATTTTGCAAGAGAGCAGAGACATGATATGCCTCAGATCATGTAGTACCTCAGACCCAGAGGGAACCAGAGAGTTGACTACAAACACAAAAGAGAAGAAGACTTAACTCCTCATTTAATAAATATTTACTGAATGCTGCCTTGTGCCAGGCATACTGTTCAGTGTGTAGGGGATTCAGCAATGAACAAAATAGCCATATTCCTATCTATGTGGAACTTAACATTGTTTACATAGGATGGGATACACATGATAAATTAACTAAAATATATGCTATGATAGTAAGTAGTAAGTAGAAAAGAGGTAAAAAGAAAAAAGCAAAGAAGGGTTAGGGTGGGTTGGCAGGTGAGGGACAGTATCAGAAAGGTCAGCCAGGGTAAGTGATATTTGAATAAATATCTGGAGGAGATGGGGCCATGGGATAAGAGCATTCTGCAGAGAGGTACCAGCAGGTGCAAACACTTGAGGGAGTGGGTGCTGGTGGATACAGAATGAGGGGTAGTAAGAAGGCCAGTGTGAGGTGGTGAGAGGAGAGGAAGGGAAGATGAACTTGGACCTTGTAAGCTATTGCAATGCCCCAGGTGTTTACTCTGTGAGATGGGGACTCAGTGGAGTATTCTGTACCTAAGGGAGGTATGGTCTGATCTACCTTTGCAACTAAGGTTGGGCTACTGTGTTGAGTACAGACTGAATGGAAGCAAGGGTCATAATTCTGTGTGCTTCTGAGGAAATAATAAAGTCAGTGAGTTGAAGGGGATGACTTTTCCAATTAAAGAATCCCACTTAACTGACTGTCCACCAGTAAAACTGGCTGCCCAGTAACCTTGGAAGTTATAGTCAGCAGTTGGTCACCGGCATTTCCAACAGATGCCAGGGATGTTGATGCTGTGAAATTCCTATATCGAATAAGCCTTTACATCCTATGATATCTCAGATTCCTTCTAATACTAAGCATCTCCGATTCTATAGCATGTATCACCTCAATCTCCCCCAGTTAGAATATAAGCTCCATGAATGCAGGGGGTTTTGTCTGTTCTGTTCATTGCTGTGGTCCTGGAGCTCAAATAGGGTCAAGCATATAGCAGACACTCAATGATTATTTATCAAATACAGGAATGTCTCTGTTAAACTTATTGCAGGACCTGAGCAACACACTTTTCTTCTCTGCACAACAGAGAGTAAAAAGTTGGATTAGATGGCATCTGATTATCTTTCCAGGTCTGCCAGTGTGTGATCCCCTTTCAAACTGTGAGCCGTTGTTCTAACGGGCTTTGCAGGCTATGGGGTGTATGAAGGGGTGCTGTTGGGAGGAAAGGCAGGGATGGGTAAGGGCAAACCTGAGTCAAGGAGAAGAGAACAGATAACTTCTGGGGCTGGGGACCAGGGCACTCTCTGAAAATAAATGTGAATGTCTCTTTGAGATGCACAGGGTTCTAATTCCAGTAAAGGTGTTTCACTAGACACTGAGGATACAGGATACTGAGGACCCACCCCAAACATGGTATCATTGCCTCATTTGAGCCAGCCTGGCCAACAAAGTGTCACAGGTCCCTGAGGTTCTCATGGGAAAAACAGCATAAAAAGCAGCAACACTCCTTTTAAGTGTATTGAAAATACATTTTTTATCTTGACGAAGTGCACAAATGAGAACATTTCTTTAAAGAGAGAGTTCCATTGAGGCTCAGCATTATTAGACATCTCCAGACACCCACAAGGCAGTGATTTCATGTACCCCTGAGGTTTAGCAGAGCAGCCAACAGGTTGGCTGACAGGGTCCAGATTTGCTACCAGATAATGCGTCATATTTATTGAATACAGAATCAAATATATTGATAAAAAAGATGCACACTAGGTAGCTGCAATGATTTTATTCTGCATTTAGTTTATTTCAAACAAAAAAAAAAGAGTGTTTTCAATGTCAAGAAGCATGCATACATGGGTGTCTTCCAGGCTATTTTTTTTGTAAGTTGCTTTCATTGCAAATTAAAAGAAGTAGAGTTAGCTTCATAGCGACCTAGGAGAAAAAAGTAACAGCTATTACTTACTAGTTAAGAGGCTCTTGTCATGTATTATCCCAATTACTTTTTATATTGATGATACTATTGTTGCCTTCAAGTTAGATGTGGAAGCTGAGGCTCAGAGAGGGTCTAGCCCATGTTGTATAATTAGTAGAGGACAGACACAGGATTTGAACCCAAGTCTATACTCTGAATTCAGATGTATATGACACTGTAGGGTATGCTCCAAAAGGATAGGGTAATTACCTTTCAAACTCAAATGCTAGGATAATCACAGTTATAACCCAGGGAACTGTGTTTTAAATAAATAGGATCTATATTTCCTGGAGGATCTCAGTGGCACAGGGAGAAACTGGAAAAACAGAGAGAAATGAATCCAAGTTCTAGAGGTTTCAGCTGTTGGGACTCTCTGTTCTTTCTCCAGACACTGGTGTGTGTGCCTTCCCCTGTGGATTTTTCACCCATATGAACCCACAGAGGGTTAGAGTGTGGACTGCACCCCTGCACTACCCAGTCATTTATCCTCCCACCTGACAGTACAAAGGGCAGTCACCTTCTTCCTAGAATCATTTCGCTGCTCAGATCCAAAAGTTCCTGCGACGCCCACCAAAGATTTTGAAGCCCATCTTGGTGGGCAACAAGTTGCTCTTCACCATGCTCCCAGATCTGCTCAGCAAGCCTGCCAGCCGATGGGTCATGCAGGTTGCAGTGTTGCAGGCTCTCTTCTGGGCAGTGATGCTGATTTGCAGGATGGAGAAAAAGAAAAGGCCTGTTAGTGAGAGCTTGAGTGCAGGTGCTGCCCCACAGGATCATCATGGAAAATTACTGCTCTCAGAGGCACCAATAAACCTTAAGTATTTCTGCTAGAAACGGTCATCACAGCAGAAAATCATAGGCCATTAGGGAAAATGCCAAAATCACTCCCCATACACATTTCCAGGGGTGTCAGAAAACCCAAAGGTGGCTCTGGGATATGCCTTCCTGGGCATGAAGGAGGGAGCGGATGCCCTGTGCTGGGTGGGGCAGGGAGCCTCACCTGGAGCCCTTTGTCTTCTGCTCCTTCTCCAGCTCACGGGCCCTCATCTGCTCATAGTCATTCACCATTGCAGCCAGTAGGAGGCGCAATTCCTCCTCATTGAGTGTAGCAGGATCAAAACGACTATCAAAAGCCAACCTAGGGAGGGGAAGCAAGCCCAATACAGGCTTTGAGCCCCTGACTACCCCCTCCCCAGGATAAGCAGCCAGGTTTCCTGGTTTCTGCAACTTCCCCTGAGGATTTGGCTGCCCCAACTCTCAATGGACAGGGCATGAGGCCAGTGTCCATCCAAAAATGCTGCTTCACCAGGATTTAGGCTCTGGTGTGACCTAAAAGAAATGGTTTGCTCCAAGTGGATCATATAGGCTTGTGAAAGCTGATGGTTAGATTTTCAGGAATTTTATGAGCTTAGTGTTAAATACAGCCATTATTAAAAATTAAATGATAATGATAGTTTGAATCTGAAAATCATTTCACTTTAATGTAATTTGAGTGAGGGTGAGAAATTAGATGTATAGGTAACATCAGATTTAATAACAAATTTATTGGCAAAGTAGTTAGCAGATAGGATGCAATCTATTTCTCAAATTGTGGTTAAATTAGTAAATAGGTTTGCTAAAGATACAAATATTTGGTAAAAAGCAATGTTATATGAAATTTACAATAACGAGTACTATATATCTTATGTATGTTTGTACACTGTGTGCTACACATCTTTGTCTCATAAACAGTTTATGATAAGCTTATATACACGTTTACATTCATACATTACCACCCACCCCCCCCCCCCCCCGCCCCACAGCCCCACCAAGAGCCAGATTCAGCACAGCACAACTGAGAACATAGAATTTTATGATCCAGGGACAGAGGCAGGTGGGAGCGCTCCTGGCAGGGCTGTCTCACCTGAATGGCGCTGAGTGGAGCATGCCTGCCTGGTACAAGACCAGGATGCTGAGGACCAGGAAGGGGGGGAACTTCCAGAAGCCCATGACGACTCTCTGCAAGGGAAGAATAACATCAGCACTTGGAGCAATAACAAATTCCATGAGCCCACAGACCCAGGCTCTGCTCCTGCCTCTGCCCCTAACTCCCTGGCGTCCTGGCTTCAGGCTGGACATCTCACTCCGCTTCACCATCATTTCCTCCTCAGCCAGGTGGACTGCTGGAAGATCCAGTAAGGCTGCAGCATGCTTGGTTTAGCAAAGAAACCTAGTGGGACAACTGGGTGAGGAGGTCTTGGTCCATAGCCCCCGCCCCATCACTCCACTCACTCTCACATACAACCTGTTGGTCAGGACTCCTGGAGGACAGAGTCCAAGTACCTGTCACCACAGCTTTTCCCACTGTGCAACCCAGAGCTGTCCTCCTGGTGCCGGGCTTTTGCACATACATGGAGGGGGGAGGGGATTACCGAGGACAAATTTCTGCGGTTGGAATCCCTGAGAAACTGAAGAACCACATTCTACTGCTCAGCTGCTCCACACTTCGGTAAAGAGTACCCTGCAAGAATCAAGCTGGAAGAGTCTCAAATTGGGACCCAGGACTTAAACTGGGAAAAAAGTTCCCAGAACCCGCAACGGGGGCTTGCGTTTAATGGCTGCCTGCCCCTCAGTCACTGCACCTATTTGCCACCCGCTTGCGCTGGCCCAGGTTCCGAAGCATTTCCCGCGGTCCGCTGGGCACAAGACGTGATCCGTGAGAGCACCATCGGCACAAAACTATTCCTGCGTCCAGATCTGCTTGCAGTGCCAGGGGAGCTCCAGCATCGCAAACTGACCTAAGCACGTGTGCTGCGGGAAAGGAAACTGGAGCCCGCCTCAGCGCGGGGAGAGTGAAGCAGGGAGTGCGTGAACTGAGACCATCCAGTGTTACCTGTGGAAGGAGCCTGGGATGCATTGCAGAGTAATGCAGGTTGTGTGAAATGACCTAGACAGAAGTGGACATAGCATTTTGAGACTGGAAGAGATCAGCTAAGAAAAAGTAATGGAGAGAGAGAAGGAAGAGAGGGGAGAGAGAGAAAAACAGAATCCCAGCTAAGCAGGAATCTCCGGGCTTACCTGGCAGCAGGAACCAGGTGGCTTGGAGCAGAGGAGGGAGCAGTGGCAGTAGCTTTGGCTTCAGGCGATGGCACTGTGGCAGAAGTGGCAGTGACACTCGAGCTGGGCAGTGCGTCTGATGCCTCCCAACACCAGCAGCTGCTCTTATTCCTGCTGCTCTGGGTCTGGGGTGGTCCAGGAGCTCTGGGCAACCAATGAGGGGAAGGATCTGAGCCCCAGAAGGATTGTGTCATCACTTGCGTCCAGAACCTGGAGCATCCAGAAGGACCACCCCACTTGTATTTGCATTGAGGTCATTGATGGCGGGGGCGGGAGGGGGACGTGGGGGGGGTTGGTGAGGACCAACGAAAAACACACGAAAAGTGAGTAGGAATTTGAGGACACTTTGACGTCATGGTTAACTTCAGCTGTTCGGTTTCTCGGGTTTTGAACACGCACGTGTCCCACTCCATCCCCAGCTGTGCGATCTTGTCGGGCAGAGTCCAGCATTACAAGGAACCCTGTCTCCCCTAGGTCTGACCGCAGACCTCCGTGGAAGTGCAGCTTCGAGGGTTAATGCACAGTAGAGTTGATGATTCTGTGCCCAAGGAGGGGGTCTGATTCAGGCAGCTGGAATCACGCACAGGAGGGCAGGGCTTGTGGGTATCAGACACAGGGGATCAAGAACTTTGTCACACTGGAACTCTGTTGCAGCTGTGCCTTTTCCAGGTGGAAACATCGTGGGCTAGTAACTTCTAGTGCCTCAGTATACTTATCTTTGAAATGGGGATCATATTCTCATCTTGAAGGAATGTTATCATTAGTAAGTATGTACCTGTTATCTGCCCAGGTGGGGATCTAGAAGTGCTTACCAGGGAAGTTCATAGGGGATTCCGTGGGATCGCAACCCATCTTCCCAATCAGCACCCTGTGCAGCTGCCTGGAGTCATGCTGGTTGGTCCATCATGTGGGTTAAGGAGGGGCTGGATGCCCTGCTGGGCCTGAGCAGGGAAGTGCAAGGCTAAAAGCTTCCAAGCGGACCTCTAGCCCCACGCCTCCTCCCCCGCCATTCATCACCTAAAGTTGAGCCTCCTTCTCGAACCATTTGCCCAGCTGCCCCTTGCTTCCGGCTGCTGTTTGCCAAGATGTTCCAGTGACCTGTGATGCCAGCCCTGCACCCACGTCTACTGCAATTCAGTCCTCTGCTAGAAAGCCCGCCAAGCTTGATGGTGCTAAAGAGTCCAGCGGAGTGCAATCCTCGCTCTCACTTCAGTCATACTCTTACGCACACACAAACTCAGTACGTTCTCCAGACATGTGCCCACTCCCAAAGCACAGGCACTCACAAAATGACACTGGCGCTCAGGGGCATCCAGGTGATGCTCACAGTACCGCCCTAAGTATGCTCAGAGCGGCATGGTTAGGACCTGCATCCACGAAACCTGCACCGACCCTCAGTAAGTGTGCTCTGTAAAGCCCGATTACCCAGCACCTCGACCCGCCTACACCCTGCCCAGCACGTTTCTGGATCTCTCTGTCGGAGCTCCTGCTCTAAGCCTTCCAAGAAGGTCTGAGGTGCTGACTTGCTGTCCTCAGCAGACAGAATGCAGAAAACGAAGCTTCTCACTGTCCGCAGTATCGCTGGGTCTGAGCACATAGCGCAAGATCCAAGCAGCCTGTAGAGACCCTCCAGCGCGGCAAGCACTGCGGCGGCATCGCGGGGCGGTGGAATAAAACACGGATCCCAGGTAGCTGGTTTTCTCAGGCGGAACCGAAACTAGCCGAAACGAGCCACGAGTGACCCGAGCCACAGGTCCACGCCCCAGACGTCAGTGTCAAGAAGCTTCAGTGTTTTGTTCGACACGGCGGCTGCCTCGCGGCACATCTCTTCTCCTTGCAGGTTGGTGGTCTCCGGGCTCAGGACACCTAACTTCCAAGATGCCCTTATTCCAATTTTCTGCTTCTTAACCGCAGCGGTGGCACTGATGCAAGCGAATAAAACCTTGGGGCAGGGGAACTGGATATCTGAAACTGGCTCTCCTCAGGCAGGGCGGTGGGGGATCCGGGGAATGGAATAACCGGTTGGAAGCGCGCAAGTGCGCTTGGGCGCAGAGCCGGGAAAGGCAAGATGTGCAAGGGAAGGAGTTCAGGATGGCGGATCGCGGGTTCAGTGCACCTTGGAGTCTCAAGGCAGAAATCGGGGGCTGAGACCCAGACCGGGGTTAGGGAACTCAGCAGCAAGACGAAATTGGCGAACGCGGCAAAGCAGATACTGTGCGGCATGTAAATTGGGCTCTGCCACTTAAGACTGTTGTAGGCGAGGCTTTAAAACTCAGGTGCAAAACACTTTTGCCGACATGACTTCCAAGACCTGAGGTTTCTGACGTATCAGTCTTCTGAAATCATTTGTAAGTACGTGTGCCGGGGAATTGCCTTTTCCTATTGAGAGAACCATTGCTTTCACCAGTGCAATGGTGATGACAAAATGGTTAAGAAAGGACTACTTTAGAAGCCGAATTTGTAACCATGTCACTTTGTGGGCTCAGAACTCTACCCCTGGCTGCCACGTGTGCCTTCAACCTTCAAAGCCTACATTCATTCCCCCTTCTGAAATCTTTGGTGGCTACAAAGGGCTAGCGGTGTGAGGCAGGATACAGGGTCTGTACCCAGAGGGTGCTAACGTAGCCTCCAGCAATTTCAGCTTTTCTTGAAAAGTCAGTCTCTCAAGATAGGGAGGGACAGACATGAACTCAAGTGCTCTGAATTTCTGAGTCCTGGTGCTGAGCTGGGGGCAAGGTAAAAAAAAAATCTTTGGCACTTAGCAGCATGTGTTGCACACCAGGTGGCACTCACCCAATGTTTGTTAAATAATGGAAAATAATTTACTCTGGCAGATTTACCAGCCAGTCTCACCGCTATTATAGGACTCTAATCTAATCCCAACCAGCAGAGAATCCGGACCTAGCTAGGTAGCGCAGCTTTTCAATTGGATTTCGAAATTGTGAGCTCAAACATTTGAGACACTCCTGTCATTTTATTTGACATGCAGAGTTGGTTTCCCCATGGAAGTTTCCAGGAACAAGACAGGGAAAGGAAGGTTAACCCTAGGGTTCTTTCAGAAGTCTAGAGTCTCCTAGTATGAGATACAAAACCATTCTCCTCTGAGCCCGTCCCTGATTTGCCAAGTGAACTCAAAGTTTAGACCTTAACATGTGCACCTTGCTTATGTTGCATCCAGCCCTACCTGAGACTTCTTTTAACTGAAGCACTTAACAGAAATTGAGCTTGAGAAATTCGCCAAGGAAAATACTGATTTAAAAATAGTTACCTGATTATTTGGCACTTGATTGTACAGTCTTATTTCATTACCTTTTTTTTTAAAAAATAAATTTATTTATTTATTGTTGGTTGCATTGGGTCTTCGTTGCTGCACGTGGGCTTTCTCTAGTTGTGGCGAGTGGGGCTACTCTTCCTTGCCGTGCGCGGGCTTCTAATTGCAGTGGCTTCTGTTGTTGCGGAGCACGGGCTCTAGGCATACGGACTTCAGTATTTGTTGTACGCGGGCTCAGTAGTTGTGGCTCGTGGGCTCTAGAGTGCAGGCTCAGTAGTGTGGCGCATGGTCTTAGTTGCTCCATGGCGTGTGGGATCTTCCCGGACCAGGGCTCGAACCTGTGTCCCCTGCATTGGCAGGCGTATTCTTAACCACTGTGCCACCAGGGAAGTCCCTCATAACTTTTCAACCTGGAAATCAGGTTTTAAAGTTTAAAATGTTTAAAAGGTGGAAACAATCTAGTTTGGAAAAAACATTTTTTACAACATTCTGATAAACTCTAACTGCAGTGTTTATTTCCACGCTTTTAGCTTAGATTCCTGTGCTTTGTTTCAAAACTTTTTTCAATTGAGATATAGTTGATTTACAATGCTGTGTTCATTTATTCTGTGCAGCAGTGATTCCATTTTATATATATATATATGTGTATATATATATATGTACATATTCTTTTAAATTTTATTTTCCATTACGGTTTATCTCAGGTAATTGAATAATCTATAGGTCCATCCATGTGACTGCAAATGGCATTATTTCATTCTTTTTTTATAGGTGAGTAATTTTCCACTATATATACATCTTTTTTAAAAATTTATTTTAATTGAAGTATAGTTGATTTACAATGTTGTGTTAACTTCTGCTGTACAGCACAGTTATTCAGTTATACATATTAATACATTCTTTGTCATATTCTTTTCCATTATTGGTTTATCACAGGATATTGAATATAGTTCCATGTGCTATACAGTAGGACCTTGTTGTTTATCCATTCTGTATATAATAGTTTGTATCTACTAATCCCAAACTCCCAATCCATCCCATCCCCACCCAACCTCCCCCTTGGCAACCACAAGTCTGTTCTCTTTGTCTGTGAGTCTGTTTCTGTTTCATAGATAGGTTCACTTGTGTCATATTTTAGATTCCACGTATAAGTGATATCATATGGTATTTGTCTTTCTCTTTTTGACTTACTTCACTTAGTATGATAACCTCTAAGTCCATCCATGTTGCTGTGAGTAGCATTATTTCGTTGTTTTTTCAGCTGAGTATCTTGTGCTTTTTTATTGAAAAGTTTTTAGAAGATGATTTATCAGAGTGTGCCAGAAACCCATATCTGGTTGAAATTCTGGGGGTTTTTTCAAAATTTTTCCAGTTTTATTGAAATATAATTAACATACAGCTCTGTTGAAGTGTATGGTGTCCAGCATAATGATTTGACTTACATGTCATGAAATGATTATCACAATAATTTTAGTGAACATCTGTCGCCTCGTATACATTGATTGAGAATTCTGTGAGTTTCCATGCATTTAAAAGTGTTACACCTAAAGGCTTACTCCTTTAATTCTGTACAATTTGTGTATGAAATAGACTGAACAACAACAAAATCACAACAGTAACAACCTCAGCAGCAGTAGCAACAGCAGCTACAATAATTCATTCTCCTCAGACTAGGGAAAGTTCAGAGGCATCCAATTAACTGGAGAATTTCAAATGAAAATTCACTGGACTGGGTTCTGCATGTAAGGAACTTGGAAGTCACCACTTTGTCATAACAAGTAAAAAGCTGAAGAGACTGGAAAAGAAACAACTTGTCGAGGATCCTTAAGAGAGGGAACAGAAAGCAAACCTTTGCCCCCAAGACTGGGGAGACAGGCAGTGGGTGATGGCTTACTGGAGCAGAGATCACAAGGGGAAACCTCAGTGGGAACAAGTGCTGGAGCCAGTGCTGTGGTAGGAAAACCTGAACTGTAACTGAAGAACTGCTGGAGACACAGCGTGGACAACTCTGAGAGTTAAAAACTCCGGGGGCACCCAGTCATAAGGGGTCGCCTACAATTGTGTGAATTTTAAGTCCTGGTGCTCAACAGGTTCTCACAGTACATAGGGGAGAAATATACCCTGGTGGGATCTGCCTCTACCAGCTGCACTTGGTTCTCACAATAGATAACAGAGAAAAATCCCCTTGTGCATCCAGAGAGGGAGGGGAAAAGAACCATTTGGAAATACACCAAATCACCATGTTCCTAAGAAGGCCTGCCCTCAGGAGACACCACTTAACCAGAGCCTAACCTGAAGGCATATTATCATGGCCAACCGACCAGGGGAAGGGAAATCCCCAACTACAGGCAGCTCTAGCCTTCCAACTGCCATTAAGAGCCTAGAACCAGGGACACAACTTCAGTAGATTTTAAGTTAGACAAGGAAGCAGAAAGACATTCATGGCAGAATGAAGGAAGGGATATCGTGTCTGTGGAGTTTTCCTGGCTTGTCATTCTTGGAAAATGAGAGGGCCTAACTTTCCTACAGAGCTGAGTTGACTTGCCCTTGGGGTGCTCCTCCCAACCACACAGGGACCTTCTTTGCGGCAGGTACCAGGAGTGTTTCCTTCCCAAATCCAGAGTCCATTTCTAGGGTGACTTCAGCTGCCAGGGAAAATGCTGAGTGTGGTAAACCAGGGCCAGGCTGGTCACTCTGAGGGGTGGACAGGCTCAGCAGGTAACACCAAGGAATTACTCTGGGTGGGTTCCTCTGAGATGACTAAAATTCTCCCTTGGTTCAGAGCCATCCAGAATGGCTCTCCTCTCCCTGAGTAAGAACAGTGTTCCATGGAGAAGAGGAATAGAAATAGGAACCTTCCCACTGTACGAGAAGTTCCTTACACAGACAGCTCCTTTATGGGCTCTGTTGGTGAAGCATACTGTGCACATGAGGGGACTTCCTCTATAACTGGAGTCTCCTGGGATTGGGAAGAGTAAGGCTTTGGGGTATTAAACAACTGAATTTGGGTCCTGCCTTTGTGACTCACTTATGTCCTTGAGCAGATAACAATCTCTCTGAGCCACAGTTTCTCAACATGTAAAATAGGGAGTAACAATATTTTACGTTAAAATATTTTATGTTAAACACCAGACACATTGCTTGGCATGAAGGAGGTACTTAAGAGTGGTGTCTATTATTATATAACAAAAGCTTATCTGACTGTATCAGCTCAATTAGATAAATTAAGTAAAATCAATACACATTCCTCTGCCTTCTTAAGAGGAAGGCAATCTGTAAGTGTTTCATTCTCAAAATAAAACCAATTGCCTAAGCCACAGCACAATGAATCTGCCTTCCCCAAACCTCGAAGATACCTGCCTGGTCATGTTGCAGGCTCATTGCCCAGCAGGACTAATGACAATTTATATTAAACATCTGGCACGTTGCCTGGCAGGGAGCAGGCACTTAGGAATCATCATTATAACAAAAGCTTACCCCTACCCCTCAAGTGCCAAATCCCATCAGCTTGTTTGAAAAGCTAGTAAAACGCTTTGTATACTCCTCTACTTTCTTAGAAAGAATAAACTGAATATAATTTAAATCCTTTCTTGAGGATCTATTGACACTATCATAAAATTATTACTTAATGTGCTAGCATAAAGACAGTGCTGCTCTCAGGGTTATAAGATGTGTAGGGCCAATAGCCCCAGACTAGATATAATCAAGGTGTCAGTTCTTTTTGACGTCTAATATCTATATAATTTTATGGTTATTCTCTTTCATTTCTTCCCATCAGGTTGTCAACTATCCCTTCTTGCTGGTGTCATTGTGACTGTATTTAGCAACAATCTACCCACGTGCATTTTCATTTGGTGTGCAGTAAAACTAACAACACAGCAAAAAAAACCCAAATACCGAACTAAGTATACTGGTATAGGACAAAGAGCCTATAGGGATTAAGTGAGACCTGGTAAATACTGGTCAAGCAACATAATAAGAGTCTCTGTGGTCATCTGCTCAGTTAATCTGTACTCAAGAGAACAGAAATAAAGCTTGTCAGAATTATATGTAAACACAGAGCAAATAAGTGCTGAGTAAGCATTTAGGAGTGCTTTTCATCCTGTATAGGTCTTTTCACTTTGTATAACTGTAACTCTATACCCATTAAACTATAACTCTCCATTCCTGGCAACCACCATTCTACTTTCTGTCCCTATGACTATGAGTACTTTAAGTACCTCATATAAGTAGAATCATACAGTATTTGCCTTGTTTTATTGACCTCTTTCACCTAACATGAGGTCCTCAAGGTTCATCCCTCTTGTAGCATATGTCAGAATTTCTTTCCTTTTTAAGGCTGAATAATATTCCACTGTATGTATATACATTTTGCTTATCCATTCATCAATTGATGGACACGGGTAGCTTCCATGTTTTAGCTATTGTGAATAGTACTGCTATATATATGAGTGTACAAATATCTCTTTGAGACCTTGTTTTCAATCCTTTTGGGTATATACCCAGAAGTAGAAATGCTGGACCAAATGATAATTCTATTTTTAATTTTTTTTATGAACTGGCCTACTGTTTTCCACAATGACTGTACCTTTTTACATTCAGGCTATACATATACAGTAGCTGTACATTCATTTACATTTACATTGTGCACCAAAAGTGTACAAGGGTTACAATTTCTCCATATTCTTGCCAAAGTTTGTTATAGTCTGTTTTTGTTTTTGTTTTTGGCCACACTGCACGGCTTGTAGGATCTCAATTCCCTGACCAGGGATTGAAACTGGGCCACAGCAGTGAAAACGCTGAATCGTAACCACTAGACCACCAGGGAACTCCCAGTTACTGTCTGATTTTTTAATAGTAGCCATCCTAATTGGTGTTAAGTGGTATCTCCTTATACTTCTGTTTGCATTTCCTTAATGATTAGTGACATTGTACATTTTTTCATGTGCTTATTTGCCACTTCTGTATCTACTTTGGAGAAATGTCTACTCACGTCCTTTGGTCATTATTTTATTATTTATTTATTTATTTATTTATTTATTTGGCTGCACCAGGTCTTAGTTGCGGCACACAGGATCTTTAGTTGTGGTTTGCGGGCTCTAGTTCCCTGACCAGGGATCGAACCCGGGCCTCCTGCATTAGGAGCACAGAGTCTTAAATGCTGGACCACCAGGGAAGTCCCTCCTCTGGCCATTATTAATGTTTGGTTTTTGTTTGTGGATGTTTAGGAATTCTCCATATATTGTGAATAATATTCCCTTATCAGATACATGATTTACAAATATTTTTTCCATTCTGTGGATTGCCAGTTCACCCTGATGATTGTTTCTGTTGATGAAAACAATTTCTAGATTTTCATGAATTCAAATTTGTCCTTTTTTTCTTTTAGTACCTCTGCCTTTTGTATCATATCCAAGAAATAACTGCCAATCTTGCAAAACTTTTGTATTATGTTTTCTTCTAAGAGATAGATCACTTTAGGTCTTACATTTAGGTCTTTGATCCATTTTGAATTAATTTTTTGCACAGGGTTAATTAAAGGCTCCAACTTCATTCTTTTGCCTGTGGACATCCAGTTTTCTCAGCACCGTTTGTTGAAAACACTGTCCTTTCCCCATTGAATGGTCTTCACGTCTTTGTCAAAAATCATTTGGCCATTCATGTACAAAGGTTTATTTCTGGGCTCTACTATTCTAAATGATTGCTCTATATGACTGGCCTTATGCCACTACCACACTGTTTTGATAACTGTAAATTTGTAGGAGGTTTTTTTTTTAAGTGATGTTTTAAGGATTTTTTTTTTTCATTCAGGTATAGTTGACATACAACATTAGCTTAGTTTCTTTCTTTTTTTTTTTGGCACCATGCCACGTGGCATGCGGGATCTTAGTTCCCCGACCAGGGATTGAACGTGTGCCCCCTGCATTGGAAGCGCAGAGTCTTAACCACTAGACCTCCAGGGAAGTCCCAACTTTAGCTTAGTTTCTGGTGTACAAGATAATGATTTTGATATTTGTATATATTGCAAAATGATCACAACAATAAGTCTAATTAACTTTCATCACAATACAACGTTACAAAAAATTGGGGGGTGGGGGATGACAACTTTTAAAATCCACTCCCTTAGCTACTATCAAATATACAATACAATATTATTAACTATAGTCACCATGCTGTATATTACATTCCCATAACTTGTTTATTTCATAAATGAAAGTTTGGACCTTTGACCTCCTTTATCCACTTTGCCCACCCTTCACCTCCCACCTCTGGCAACCACCAATATGTTCTCTGTATCTGTGAGCTGTCTGATTTATTGCACTTAATATTTTCCTTAACATAATACCCTCGAGGTTCATCCATATAGTCACAAATAGCAAGATTTCATTCCTTTTTATGGCTGAATAATATTTCATTATATATATGTGTGTGTGTGTGATAAATATATAAATATTTTTATATATGGTAAATATGTATATATTTATATATTTATAAATATAAAAATATATATCTTATATATATATATATCACATTTTCTTTATCCATTCATCTATCAATAGACACTTAGGTTTTTTCCACATCTTGGCTATTGTAAATAATGCTGCAATGAACAAAGGGATGCATATATGTTTTCAAGTTAGTGTTTTTGTTTTCTTTGGATAAATACCCAGAAGTGGTATTGCTGGTAGTTCTATTATCGATTTTTTGAGGAATCTTCATACTGTTTTCCATAGCGGCTGCAACAATTTACATCCCCACCAACAGTGCACAAGGGTTCCCTTTTCTCCACATCCTGCCCAACACTTGTTACCTCTTGTCTTCTTGTAATAGGCATTCTAACAAGTGTGAGGTGATATCCTATTGTGGTTTTGATTTGCATTTCCCTGATTAGAGATATTGAGCACCTTTTCATGTACTTATTAGCCATCTATATGTCTTCTTTGGAAAAATATATTCAGATCTTCTGTCCATTTTTTAATCAAATTGTTTTATTGTTTGCTTTTGTTGTTGTTTTTTGCTATTGAGGTGCATGAGCCTTTATAGATTTTGGATATTAACCCCTATCAGATATATGATTTGCAAATATTTTCTTTCTTTCAGTAGGTTGTCCCTTCATTTTATTCATGATTTACCTTGCTGTGCAGAAGCTTTTTAGTTTAATGTAGTCCAATTTGTTTATTTTTGCTTTTGTTTCCCTAACCTGGGAATATCTAGAAAGATACTGCTAAGACCAATATCAAAGAGTTTACTGAGTATGTTTCCTTCTAGGAGTTTCATAGTTTCAGGTGAGAAGTCTCATCTTATTCCAAATCTTGGAGGAAAAGCTTTCAGTTTTTTGTCCTTGAGTATGGTGTTACTGTTGGTTTTTCATATATAGCTTTTATTATATTGAGTCAGTTTCCTTCTATTCCTATGAGAGTTTTTATCATGAAAGGGTGTTCAAATTTCCCAGATACATTTTCTGTATCGTTGGAGATAATCATGTGTGGTTTTTTTTCCCCTTTATTCTGTTATTGTGGAGTAACACATTGATATATTTTCATATTTTGAATCATTCATTCCAGGAATTAATCTCATTTGGTTATGTTATAGAATCCTTTTAATATGCTGCTGAATTGAATTTCATGGTATTTTGTTGAGGGTTTCTATATCCATGTTCATAAGGGATATTGGATGGTAGCGTTTTTGTTTTACTTTGTTTTGTTTTCCTTTCAAAATCTTTCTCTGACTTTGGTATCAGGACTTGTAGGATAGGTTAGGATGTGGTGCTTTCTCTTCAAGTTTTTGGAAAAATTTTTTAACATCTTTATTGGAGTATAATTGCTTTACAATGGTGTGTTAGTTTCTGCTTTATAACAAAGTGAATCAGTTATACATATGTTCCCATATCTCTTCCCTCTTGCATCTCCCTCCCTCACACCCTCCCTATCCCACCCCTCTAGGTGGTCACAAGCCACCGAGCTGATCTCCCTGTGCTATGCGGCTGCTTCCCACTAGCTATCTATTTTACGTTTGGTAGTGTATATATGTCCATGCCACTCTCTCACTTTGTCACAGCTTACCCTTCCCCCTCCCCATATCCTCAAGTCCATTCTCTAGTAGGAAAATTTTGAGTAGGATTGGTATAAGTTTTCTTTAAATGTTTTGTAATATTCACCAGTTGAAGCCATCAGATTCCGAGTTTTTCTTTATTAGAAGATTTTTGTTTACTTATTCAATCTCCTTGCTAGTTATAGGTCTATTTGGATTTTCTATTCCTTCATGATTTAGTCTTGGTAGGTTTCATGTTTCTAGGAATTTGTCCATTTCATCTAGGTTATCCAATTTGTTGGTGTACAATTTTTCACAGTACCCGCTTATTATTCCTTTTATTTCTATAGAATTGGTAGTAGTGTCCCCACTATCATTTCTGATTTAGTAATTTAGTTTTCTCTTTTTTTCTTAGTCCATCTAGCTAAAACATTGTTAATTTTGTTAAGGTTTTTGAAGAACCTGTTTTGGATTCATTGATTTTCTCTACTGTTTCTCTAAGCTCCCTTTTCTTTATCTCTGCTCTAATCTTTATTATTTCATTTCTTATGATAGTTTTGGATTCAGTTTGTTCTTCATTTTCTAGTTTCTTAAGTTGTAAAGGTAGGTTGTTGATTTGAGATTTTTTTTGATTTTTAACATAAGCGTTTAAGACTGTAAATTTCCCCTCAGCACTGCTTTCACAGCATCTCATAAGTTTTGGTATGTTGAATTTTCATTTTCATTCATCTGCAAGCATTTTCTAATTTCCCTTATTTCTTTGATCCATTGCTTGTTTCAAAGTGTGGTTTCATTTCTACAAGTTTGTGATTTTTTTTTCTGTTACTGATTTCTAACTTTATCCTATTGTGATTGGGGAAGATACTTTTTATGATATCTATCTTTTTAATCGATTGAGACTTAATTGGTGGCCTAACATATGGTTTATCCTAGAAAATGTACATGTGCACTTGGGAAAAACGTGTATGCTATTGTTCTTGGGTAGAGTGTTCTGTAGGTGTCTGTTATATCTAGTTGGTTTATTGTCTTAAGTACTCTGTTTCCTTACTTATCGTCTGTCTGGTTGTTCTATCCATTACTGGAAGTGGGGTACTGAAGTCTTCAGCTATTATTGTAGAACTGTCTATTTCTACCATCAATTCTGTCAGCTTTTGCTTCATATAGTTTGCTGCTCTGTTAGTACATGTGAAAATGTTTATAATTATTATATCTTCTTGCTGTATAGAGCCTTTTATTACTATAGAATGTCTTTTTTTTCTCTTGTAACTTTTTTTGATTTAAAGTCTATTTTGTCTGAAAATCCAATATCCATTCATGATAAAAACTCTTACCAAAGTGGATATAGAGGGAACATACCTCAACATAATAAAAGCTGTTTTTGACAATCCCACAGCCAATATAATACTCAATGGTGAAAAGCTGAAAGCCTTCCTGCTAAAATCTGGAACAAGACAATGATGACCACTCTCACCTTTTCTATTCAACATAGTATTGGAAGTCCTAGCCATAGCAATCAGACAAGAAAAAAATAAATAAAAGGTATCCAGATTGGAAGGGAAGAGGTAAAATTGTCATTATATGCAGATGACATGATACTATATATAGAAAACCCTAAAGACTCCACACAAAAACTTGTAGAATTGATAAAGAGTTCAGCAAGGTAGCAGGATACAAGACTAACATACAGAAATTGGTTGCATTTCTTTACACTAACAATGAAATATCAAAAAGGGAATGTAAAAAAACAATACCTTTTAAAATTGCACCCCCCAAAATAAAATACCTAGGAGTAAACCTGTCCAAGGAGGTGAAAGACTTATATGCTGAGAACTAGAAAACATTAATAAAGGAAGTTGAAGATGATTCAAATAAACGGAAAGATATCCCATGCTCTTGGATTGGGAGAAGTAATATGGTTAACATGAACATACTACCCAAAGCAATCTATAGATTTAATGCAATCCCTATCAAATTACCCATGATGTTTTTCACAGAACTAGAACAAATAATCCAAAATTTATATGGAACCATAAAAGACCCAGAATTACCAAAGCAATCCTGAAGAAAAAGAACAAAACAGGAGGCATAACCCTCCCAGACTTCGGACAATGCTACAAAGCTAAAGTAATCAAGACAGCATGGTACTGGCACAAAAACAGACATATGGATCAATGGAACAGAGTAGAGAGCCCAGAAATAAACCCACACACCCATGGTCAATTAATCTTTGACAAAGGAAGCAGGAATATACAACGGGAAAAAGACAGTCTCTTCAGCAAGTGGTGCTGGGAAAGCTGGACACCTGCATGTCAATCAATGTAGTTAGAACACACTCTCTCACCATACACACAAATAAACTCAAAATGGCTTAAACACTTAAACATAAGACATGACACCATAAAACTCCTAGAAGAGATCAATAGCAAAACATTCTGTGACATAAATTGTACCAGTGTTTTCTTAGGTCAGTCTCCCAAGGCAATAGAGAAAAAAATAAAAAATAAAAACAAAAATAAACAAATGGGACCTAATCAAACTTACAAGCTTTTGCACAGCAAAGGAAACCATAAACAAAATGAAAAGACAACCTGTGGAATGGGAGAAAATATTTGCCACCTATGTGACCCACAAGAGCTTAATTTCCAAAATATACAAACAGCTCATACAACTCAACAACAACAACAAAAAAAACCAATCGAAAAAATGGGTAGAAGACCTAAGTAGACAGTTCTCCGAAGAAGAAATACAGATGGCCAATAGGCACATGAAAAGATGCTCAACATCGCTAATTATTAGAGAAACGCAAATCAAAACTACAATGAAGTACCACCTCACAGCAGTCAGAATGGCCATCATTAAAAACTCTACAGGGAATTCCCTGGCAGTCCAGTGGTCAAGACTCCATGCTCTCACTGCCAGGGGCCCGGGTTTGATCCCCAGTCAGGGAACTAAGATCCCGCAAGCCATGTGGCACAGCCAAAAAAAAAATTTTTTTTTAAATAAAAACTCTACAAACAACAAATGCTAGAGAGGATGTGGAGAAAAGGGAACCCTTCTACACTGTTGGTGGGAATGTAAGTTGGTACAGCCACTGTGGAAAACAGTATGGAGGTTCCTCAGAAAACTAAAAATAGAATTACCATATGATCCAGCAATCTGACTCCTGGGCATATACCTAGACAAAACTATAATTCAAAAAGATACATGCACCCCTATGTTCATAGCAGCACTATTCACAAGACATGGAAACACCTAAATTTCCATCAATAGATGAATAGATAAAGAAGATGTGGTACATATATACAATGGAATACTACTCAGCCATAAAAAAGAATGAAATAATGCCATTTGCAGCAACATGGATGCAACTAGAGATTATCATACTAAGTGAAGTAAGTCAGAAAGAGAAAGACAAATACCATATAATATCACTTATATGTGGACTCTAAAATATGACACAAATGAACCTATCTGCGAAACAGAAACAGACTTAGAGGGGGTTGGGGAAGGGATTGACATGTATACACTGATGTGTATAAAATTGATGACTAATAAGAACCTGCAGTATAAAAAAACAAACAAACAAAACAACTAATACTAAACTTTCATTGGGTTATTTGTATGGAAATATGTTAATATAAATGTTTCAGACATTACATGAAATTCCTAAAAATCTTATATGTTCTGGTATAATGTTATAAGTCATAATCCTAGTTATTACTTTAAAATGTATGTCTCAGAAATAACTAATTTTCTTGTCAACTGCATCATTATGAACTTTCATCAAATCTTTAACTGTGGTCATTTTTAAGTCTTTTGTCATTTACAGACAGTTCTGGGTGTACTCTGATGCTTTTGCAAATATGTTCCTATAAAAGGGTTTCATCTTCAAGAAATTCATGGAAAAGACTCTGACAAGTACAGGTTTCTGGTAACTGACTGTACTGCTGAACTGAATGAATAAGCACTTTCAGAACTCTAATGAAAAACTGATGAACTCATAAAACTGCTAACAAAAGATCAAGATGAAAAAAAAATTAATTACATGGGACTGAGTGAACTGATGAGGATGAGTATAATTTTTGTGACTTTCTGTTTGAATTAAAAAAAAAAAAATCCCACAAGGACTCAGAGGCAAAGAATATACAAATCAATTTTCACTGCAAAGTAAAGGAGCTGTTACAGTGGAGGATTACTGGACTGAATGTCAATATAATGACATAGTATGAGTGTGTTTCATGTTTGGTAATTGCAATCATTGTTGCCTTTGTTGTGGTCATCCATGTACAATGCTTGGTGTCAGTCTATTTATCTCTTGTAAAAATAAAATACAGTGTGTGTGTGTGAAAAAAAATAAAATAAAATAGATAACCAAAAAAAAAAAAATTACCATTTAAACTTTCTACTACAATTAAAATTGACTACTGTGCTTGGCACAGTAAACAAATGTGAATAAGACCTGGGCCTTTCCTTAATACATGTACAGGGAGCTGCAACCTGATATGAACTATAGTGATGACATGAGCCAAAGGTCAGAGGGCAAGGACAGCATCCTTTACCTCTCTGTCCTTAGCATCAGGCAAAATAAGTGGCACAGTGGACATCAACACAGACGTCCTAACCAAATGAATGCATGTTCTGGGAGTTCAGAGGACAGAGTAGGAAGACTGTATGAACTGAAAGTTTAATCTCTGAGGATTTCATACAAGCTCATTGAGGTTGTAGCTTTCTTTATATTTTGTTGATTAATATTTGGGATTATTACTAATGAGATTTCTTTTTTGTTTTTATTTTTCATGATAATTTCTTCAGAGTGATTGTTTAGTCAAGTTTTCAAATTAGAACTTTTCTATCGTGAAACACGGTACAATAACAGGAAAACGTCAAATCTATACTGAGACTCATGGTTTGACAATATTAAATGCCTAATTATCTGTGGTATTTCCATCTGACTCACAGAAAATATGAGGCTAATTTCAATCCTTATGCTGGCTTTTCACACCACCTACCTTCAACCTGGCCACCTAACACTTAATGGGAATATGACAAGGTTTAAAAAAAAAACAAAAAACATGTGGGATGGGAAATATTATCTCAGCCAATACTGGAAAATACAGTCTGCCACAGTCAAAAGACACCTTCTTCAACTACAGATAGATAGTTCATAATAAAATGGTATTGCTGACTTTTAAAACAAGGATATCTGTTTTGTTGTTTTTCCTTTGATCATATTCTTAAAAATATTTTACTATAACCAGCAGTTTGTATCCTTTCTGGAGATGTAATACTCAATCTACTCCCCATTATGGCTAGAAACTGTGGCAATTGCATGATCACCAATGTTTATTTATGTTTTTTTAAATTTATTTATTTATTTATTTATTTTTGGCTGCGTTGGGTCTTCGTTGCTGCCTGCAGGCTTTCTCTAGCTGCCGTGAGCGGGGGCTACTCTTCATTGTGGTGCGTGGGCTTCTCATTGCTGTGGCTTCTCTTGTTGCAGAGCATGGGCTCTAGGTGCACAGGCTTCAGTAGTTGTGGCTGACAGGCTCTAGAGCACAGTCTCAGTAGTTGTGGCGCACGGGCTTAGTTGCTCTGAGGCATGCGGGATCTTTTGGGACCAGGACTCGAACCCGTGTCCCCTGCATTGGCAGGCGGATTCCCAACCACTGCGCCACCAGGGAAGTCCTGAAAAATGTTTTCATGTCACTTTCCTCATCAGATTTTTTTCCCTGGCTTTCTTTTTTTGGGGGTGGAATACCTACTAGGTAATGTCTGTTCTTTAGTGGAAGCCAAGATTCTGATACATTCTTTTGCAATTATCGTATTAGGTTATTGTAATGTCCTTTGAGCTGAATCAGATGAAGTTCCATTTTCATGTTTTCATTCAAATTAAAAAACGGATGGGAATTCCCTGGTGGTCCAGGGGTTAGGACTTTGCGCTCTCACTGCCAAGGGCCTGGGTTCAGGGAACTAAGGTCCCACAAGCCGTGGGGTGCAGCCAAAAAAAAGAAAAAGGGGGGGGAATAAGACTCCTAGGGTATATGCTTATGAGGTACTTGATATTTTAATATTTGTATTTCCTTTAAATGTCAACATGAATTGCCACTGAACAGGACCAGCAGTATTTGGTTGATCTTTTCTTTTTAGTGCAGAAATGACTGCCTCCTAAATCAGCTTTCTTTCTTTCAATGTTTGCTACAACTTTGAAAACTGGATGGATACTACAATGACTTACCGAAAAGATGATTTCTCCAAAGACTGATTTGTTACTATTTGGCATTTTTCAGAACCTCCTAGAAATACCTAGAAAGCTTTTAGCTCATGTCTTCCCCAAACCTATAGTGCGCTAAGCAGGTTTCCCAAAAATCCTATGAATGAGAATTTTCATATTGGCCTTCTTATATTCTTTAAACTTAATAGAAATGCATTCATTGGGACTTCCCTGAAGGTCCAGTGGTTAAGACTCTGCGCTTCCAATGCAGGGGGTGTGGGTTTGTTCTCTGGTTGGGAAACTAAAATCCCACACTCTGTGAAACGCACCGGGAAAAAAAAAAATTAATTCAAAAGGTTTCTGAGCATATACTATGCTCTAAGCACTAGATACAAGGGTGAACAGGGGGCTTCCCTGGTGGCGCAGTGGTTAAGAATCCTCCTGCCAATCAATGCAGGAGACACGGGTTCGAGCCCTAGTCTGGGAAGATCCCAGACATGCCGCGGAGCAACTAAGCCCAGGCGCAACAACTACTGAGCCTGCGCTCTAGAGCCTGTGAGCCACAACTACTGAGTCCACGTGCCACAACTACTGAAGCCCTCACTCCTAGAGCCAATGCTCCACAACAAGAGAAGCCACCACAATGAGAAGCCCATGCACTGCAATGAAGAGTAGCCCCCACTCGCTGCAACTAGAGAAAGCCCGCGCACAGCAACGAGGACCCAATGCAGTCAAAACTAAATAAATAAATTAATTATTTTTTAAAAAGGATGAACAAATCAGATATCATTCCGGTTTTAATGGGGCTTACAGTCTGATGTGAAACAGATAATTATATGATATGGGTTGTAATTATATCAAGCAGAAGTAGGAATATGCTTTCTCAACAACATCCCACTTATTCTACCTCATCACCTGTAGGAACTGGTTCTCTATCTTGCTAGAGAGAGAACAAAATGGATTTCTTAGTAGTATTTTGGCCAGTGAAAATTCCTGAGCTCCTGAGACAAAGGTAAAAGGTACGAGTCATCACAGATTGACCACAAGGCAAAGTAGGAAAAGGAGAAACCAACCCTTCTCTAACCCATGTTCTCTCTTCAGCCTTTGGGCTCCTCAGGGAACTTATTCTTCACATTCTCATTTTAACTGGAAGTTTGCTGTGATGGCACTTATTGGTGCTAAAGAGAAGTTAGGCATTGATTGCTTAAGCCTGTTTGACTACTGGTGAAGGTGTGCTAAGGACAACTGGCCCAGGGCTGAGGAGCTTTCAAAGGGCCTTTAAGATCCTCTGGGTTTTTTATGCCAAAGGGTGACTTTGATCTGGACATTTGAAAGCTGACTGATCTCACATCAGCTCCAAGAGCCAATTACATATTTGCCAAAAACGAAACACAGTTTCTACTGATGTCCTCAGAATCCTGTTATCCAGGGACACACTCCTCCCAGGAGTGCAGCCTGGATGGCCGAGCCCTTCCCACATCACAGACTTTGTCTTGTCTTCACTATGACTGTACCCCTTGGAAGAAACTAAAAAACACCCACTCATCAGGTGTCCCTTGACTGCAGACTTCTCTTAAACCAGACAAAGCTGAGAAGAAGAAACCAAGAAAATAGCCTCTGGATAACTGAAATAGGCGTCACAGCAGTTCATTACCGCCATCCTGACCATTACTAAGTTCTCACTCAGTGAATGTAGGCTCTTCATTCACACACAGCTCTCACTTGTTTGGCTGTTTTCTGTTTTTCCCCTGAGCACAAGTTAGTTGAAGCTGTTGTTACAAAAGACCATGAAATTCCTGATAATTACTCATAAATACTCACTTTGTATCTATTTACTCTGTGCTTACCCATAAATTGGACAAGGATTGTTTCTGTTCACTAGTACAGATTAATGCAGTAAATGTCCAAAAAGAGGCTTTTTATATAGTTCTTGATAAATATATAAGAAATATATAACAATAAATTTATAAAATATACATTATATAAAATAAATATATATAATTAATTTACAAATTTATATTTACACTCAATAAACATTTTGCACTCAATGTCTGTAGATAGGCTTGTCGGTCCCATACCATTCTACAAAACCATTAAGCATGGTTTTTGTTGTTTTGTTTTTGTTTTGTTGTTTATTTCACTGCACACCAAATGAAAATGGGAGTGGGTAGACTGTTGCAAAAGACAGTTACAGTGACACCAGCAAGAAGTGATAGTTGACAACCTGATGACAAGAAATGAAATAAAATAACTATAATAATATATTAATTTTAAACCTCAAAAAGAAAGATAATGTGAGATCAACTAGTTCAAGGCTATTGGCCCTACATGTCTTATAGCCCCCGAGAGTGGATAGTATAAGTGTCCAGCACCTTAAGCGATGTTCTTATCATGGTGTCAATGAAATCAAGAAAGGATTAAAATTATATTCATTATATCCTTTTAAGAATGAAGAGGAGTATACAATGCATTTTATCTAATTTCCCACAGAAGTTGATATAATTTGGAACTTGATGGGGTAGGGGTAAGCTTTTGTTTTAATGACAATAATAGCTACCACTCTTGAGTGCCTGCTCCATGCCAGACAATGTGCCAGGTGTTTAATATAAATTGTCATTAACCTGCTGGGTAGTGATGCTACAACATGACCAGGCAGGTATCTGAGAGGTTTAGGGAAGGCAGATTTATTCTGTTGTGGCCTTGGTGATTAGTTTCATTTTGAGAACTAAAAACACAATTGTCTTTTTCTTAAGAAAGCAGAGGAGTGTGTAATAATTTCAATTAATGTACGATATTAACCTGATGTAATTTGGCACTTGAAGGCATAAGCCTAGCCACCACTCTTACGTATCTGCTTCTTGCCAAGTAATGTGTCTGGTCTTTAACATAAATATCTTTACTACTTCCAGGTAGTTATTATTATCCCCATTTTACATGTTGAGGAACTGGCTGAGGGAGATTACTGTGTGGAGGACAAAAAGTGATTGGTAGAAACAACTCAAATCCAGTTGCCTGACACCAAAGTCTTACTCTTCCCAATCCCAGCTGACTCTGGTTACGGAGTAAATCCCCTTATATGCACCTTATGTCTCCCTGACAGTGTCCATAAAGGAGTCATCCCTGTTAGGACCTTTGTAGTACAGTGGGAAGGTTCCTATTTCTATCCCTCTTCTCCACGGAACACTGTTCTCAGCCTGGGAGAAGAGAGACATTGTGTATCTGGTAAGTCTAAGCTAAGGCAGAATTTTAATCATCTAAGAGGAGCCCATCCAGAGTAACTCCTTAACATGACCATTTGAGTCTTTCCACCACTCTGAGTGACCAGCCTGGCCCTCCTCAACCACACACAGTTCTTTCCCTGGAAGTTGAAGTCACTCTAAAAATAACATTTTGATCTTGGAAGGAACCTCTCCTGGTGCCTACAGAAAGAAGGAGCCTTCGGGGTTGGAAGGAGGGAGCCTGTGGGGTTGGGAAAGCAGCCCCCAGGGCAAGTCACCTCCACGCTACAGGAAAATAAGTTGGCCCTCTAATTTTCCAAGAATAAGAGACCAGGAAAACCCCACAGACACAATATCCCATTCCTTCTTTCTGATGAACCACCTCAGAGAAGACTTTCCTGACCACCATATACAAAATTACATTCCTTCTCAGATTACTCTCTATCACCTGATTATTCAGCTTAATTTTTTATTCACAGAACTTACCACTATCTAAAATATTATATACTTATTATTTTTTCTTTTTTTGTCTATGTCCTTCCACCAGCATGTAACTCTATGAGGGAAGTTACATGTATCCTTGGCTGTATCCCTGGAACTTAGAAAATTCCATCGAACATGATAGGCCCTCAATAAACATTTGTTGAGTTAATAAGTAAATTATGAAACTATGTAATGCTCGGATTTCGTTCTCTGAGTTCATGTGTAACCACTGACATGTTTACAAGATTTAAAGATTGCATATTTAAAATAGTCTATAGTTTTTGTTTTGATTTTCACTTTGACTCAAAAGTTATATAGAAGAGTATTTTAAAATTTAGAATAGCTTTTAAAACTATGCTTCACTTATTCAGTTCCAGGTTTTGCACTGAGGTTTGAGAAAGTAGTATCTACTAATTTTTGACCTGGGAAATTGAGATTTTTCTATGAGGTTTATTATATGATCCTTTCGCATAAATGATTAAGAGACGAAAAAAGATTAAAAGTAGCCTGCCAGGGCAAGTCACCTCCATGCTACAGGAAAATAAGCTAGGACCTCTCATTTTCCAAGAATGAGAGGCCAGGAAAACCCCACGGACACGATATCCCATTCCTTCTTTCTGCCATAAATGCCTTTCTCATTCCTTGCCTAACCTAAAAATCCACTGATGTTGTATTCTTGGTTCTAGGCTCTAATGGCAGTTGGTATGTCCCATCGAGGGATCAGGGAATCATACATCAAAGCTCCAGAAGCCTGACGCCTAAATAATGATCACAATGTCTCTTGGGAGCACAGACACATTAGAAAGTTTCTCCAAGTTCGAGCAGTGACAAGTCCCGGGGCTCACATGCACCTTCCATGTGTTAACAATTCCCTATTGCCTGCCCAACCTGCATGCATCATTAAATACTGGATACAAGTTAAAAAAATAAAGTGGGTTTTTTCAGGTGGGCTTTAATACAATCCTTTTTAATTAAAAGCCTTGTTGTTTGGTTATTGTCAAAGGGATCTAGCAGAAGTATCTAAGGGATGGGGCTCAAAGTTCAAGCACCAACTTCAGGATTTAACTGCATCCTAACCAATAACCTGTCAAGGCTTGGAGTTATGTGATGCAAAGCAGTACGTTTCCCACCTCTACTGGAGTTTCACCAAATGTGACAACAGTTCACTCAATAGCCCCCCTTGCTCTGTAGCACATATGAACAGGAATATTGAAGAACACAAACTGGAAGTTGCTAGAGGAGGAACATCTGATACTTGAGATTTCAATGCAGCCAGCCATACAGGTCGTAGATTCAGGGAGGCACCATTCTCAAGAAGAGGGACAGAGGATGGCACCTGATATAAAGAGTGGTCTCCTCACCCCCTGCCCCACACCCCACTAGATGCACTCTCTTTTCAGGCACTCTGTTACTTCCCCTCTATTTAGCCACTTTCTGGCTCTGGCCCACTTGCTCTGGGTGACTTCCTCAGTGCTCCAGCCCATGGCAGCCTCTTTCTCCAAGCCCCAGCATTCACTGTCCTTGCCAGTCAGCCCAACATTTACTTATTATGGTAGGCACAATAAGGACCCCCGCCCCCAGACATCCACATCCTAATCCTTGGAAACGCAAATTTGCTACTTTACACGGCAAAAGAGACTTTAAAGATGCGATTAAATTGAGGACTTGCAGATGGGGAGACTAGCCTGGATTATCCAGGTGAGCCCAGTAAAATCAAAAGGCTCCTTCCAAGTAGAAGAGGGAAGCAGAAGAGGAGGTTGGAGTGAGGCGATGTGAGAAGGACTCAAGTCGCCATTACTGGTTCTGAAAAAGGAGGAAGGGGCCATGAGCCAAGGAACACGGGTGGCCACTAGAAACAGGAAATGGATTCTCCTCTAGAACTTCCAGAAAGCCTGCCAAGATTTTTGCACAGTGAGACCTGTGATGGACGTCAGACTTCTAGTCACAGAAGTGTAAGTTTATAAACTTGCGTTATGTCACTAAAGTACTGATAATTTGCTACAGCAGCAATAGGGAACAAGTACTAACTCCCTATCTTTTATTGTTCTTTAATTGTTTCATTTGTTGAGTCTCACCTCCCTAAGAGACCATAATCATTCTTAGGAGACTGGTCTTATTCCTCTTTCTTTTTCGGGCTCAATTATATATGTGCTTTAGGCTCTAGGTGAACTCACTAAGCAGCCATATTACAAAGCTTCTGCTGACAACTTGCAGAAAGCGTGGCATCCAGGCAAGGACTAGGAGTCAGTTGTAGATCCATTTTTATGACAGAAGAATATGGTGCTGCCATCCAGGTGGCAAGGTCTCTCTCCCCTCTCAGAGAGCACTATTACGTATTTTAGTGTCAGGGATACAAGGGAAAGGTATCTGTCCCCCTCTTCCTCCTATCTATTTTGAAAATTCTCCGCTCCTCATGTTTAGCAACATTCTTCAGACATATATCATACCTAATTATGTGGATATAGATATATGATATATATAACTGTATGTTATTGAATACACCATTGCTATTATTATTTTGAACAAATTGTTATCTGTTAGATCAACTAAGTATAAGAAAAGTAAATTGATCTGATACTTGATGCCTATTCATGTTGTTTTGTCGCCTTTTAGTACACATTTAGTATACCAGGTGAATGGAAACGCTAGAAATAGGCCTTTAGTAATGTGGTGGTGAGGTCTGGGGACAGGGAAAGATTTCCATAGCCCTATAATTAGGTCTCAGTCTTTTAGTGAGAGTACTCTACTGGACTGTGAACTTCACAGGTGTTTCTCAGTTTTTTTTACTCCCCACTTAGGTGACAGAGGGGACTAGTGGGTCCTAGAGTTGGGTGTTTCCCTACTCCCACCTGAAAGCCTAGGAATGAAGTTAATTGGGAATTTCCCTTCCCCCAGATCACTTAGTCTCTGATAATATCACAGTAAAGCTAGGCTCTGGTTAACTAGAGTTAATAAGGGCAGGCCTTATTAAGAAATACAGATCGCTCTGGTGTATTTCTTTTTTTTTTTTATAAATTTATTTATTTGTTTATTTTTGGCTGTGTTGGGTCTTCGTTTCTGTGCGAGGGGTTTCTCTAGTTGCGGCAGGCGGGGGTCACTCTTCATCGCGGTGCGCGGGCCTCTCACTATCGCGGCCTCTCTTGCTGCGGAGCACAGGCTCCAGACGCGCAGGCTCAGTAGTTGTGGCTCACAGGCCTAGTTGCTCCACGGCATGTGGGATCTTCCCAGACGGGGGCTCGAACCCGTGTCCCCTGCATTGGCAGGCAGATTCTCAACCACTGCGCCACCAGGGAAGGGAAGCCCTCTGGTGTATTTCAAAATGATTCCTTTTCTCATTACCCAGCTGAAAGCACAAGGGGATTTTTCTCCCTATTTACTGTGAGAGCCTGGTTGAGCTACTGGAGGTAAATCTCAGACAGGTGCAGGACAGGAAGGTGGGTTTTTAAGTTTCAGAAGTTGTCCACACTGAGACTCTAGCAATTCGTCAGTTATAGTTCAGGCTTTCTAACTCTGTCCGGTGCTGGTTCCAGGTGAGTTTGCCCTTGTGAGTGCCTGCTCTGGGAAGCCATTACTCTCTCTATTCACCTTTCTGTCTCCCCAGTCTTAGGGGCAGAAATTTGCCCATTCAGTCCTTATCTCTCATAGGGCTCCTAGAAGAGTTGTTGATTTTTTCAGTATGTTCAGCTTTTTATTTGTTATTGTGATTTCTAAATTCCTTGTAAGTGGAACCCTGTACAGTCAATTTTCAGTTAAAATTCTCCAGTTAATTTAACAGCTCCAAATTTTGCCCAGACTGAAGAGAATGAATTTGTGTTGTTGTTGCTACTGCTGCTGAGGTTGTTACTGTTGTGGTTTTGTTGTTGTTGTTGACTCTGTATCATACACAAATTATATAGAATTAAAGGAGTGACCTAGAGGAGAACTTTGGCAAAACGTTCTTTGGCATAAATCGTAGCAATATTTTCTTAGATCAGTCTCCCAAGGCAAAAGAAATAAAAGCAAAAATAAAGAATTGGGACCTAATCAAACTTAAAAGCTTTTGCACAGCAAAGGAGACCATCAACAAAACGAAAAGGCAGCCTATGGAAAGGGGGAAAATATTTACAACAATGCCACTGACAAGGTCTTAATATCCAAGATATACAAACAGCACATAGAGCTCAATATCAAAAAAACAAACGACCCAATCAAAAAATGGGCAGAAGATCTAAATAGACATTTTTCCAAAGAAGACATACAGATGGCCAGCAGGCATATAAAAAGATGCTCAACATCACTAATTATTAGAGAAAGGCAAATCAAAACCACAATGAGGAATCACCTCACACTGGTCAGAATGGCTTCATCAAAAAGTCTACAAATAATCATTGCTGGAAAGAGTGTGGAGAAAAGGGAACCCTCCTACAATGTTGGTGAGAATATAAATTGGTGGAGCCACCATGGAGAACAGTATGGAGGTTCCTTAAGAAACTAAAGTAGAGTTACCATATGATCCAGTGATCACACTCCTCGATATATATCCAGAGAAAACTGTAATTCAAAACGTTACATGCACCCCAGTGTTCATAGCAGCACAATTTACAATAGCCAACATGGAAGAAACCTAAATGTCCCTCAACAGATGAATGGATAAAGAAGATGTGGTACATACATAACATGGAATATTATTCAGCCATTGAAAAGAATGAAATAATGCCATTTGAAGCGACACAGATGGCCCTAGAGATTATCACACTAAGTAAAGTAAGTCAGAAAGAGAAAGACAAATACCATGTGGTATCACTTACATGTGCAATCTAAAATATGACACAAATGAACTTATCTACGAAACAGAAAGAGATTCACAGACATAGAGAACAGATTCGTGGTTGCCAAGGGAGAGGCGGGGTGGGGGAGGGATAGATTGGGAGTTTGGGATTAGTAGATACAAACTATTATATATAGAATGTATAAACAACAAGGTCCAACTGCATAGCACATGGAACTATATTCAATATCCTGTGTAAACCAATAATGGAAAAGAATATGACAAAGAATGTATATATACGTATAACTGAATAACTGCTGTACAGTGGAAATTAACACAACATTGTAAATCAACTATACTTAAAACCTATAAAAAAGAATGAAATAATGCCATTTGCAGCAGTATGTATGGTCCTATAGATTATTCAATATCCTGAGATAAACCATAATGGAAAAGAAAATTTTAAAGAATATATATATGTATAAAACTGAATCACTGCTGCACAGAAGAAATGAACACAACATTGTAAATCAACTATACTTCAATTGAAAAAAGTTTTGAAATAAAGCACAGGAATCTAAGCTAAAAGTATGGAAATAAATACTGCAGTTACAGTTTATCAGAATGTTGTAAAACATGTTTTTTCCAAACTAGATTATTTCCCCCTTTTAAACCTTTTAAACTTTTAAACCTGGTTTTCAGGTTTAAAAGTTATGAAATAAGACTGTACAATCAAGTGCAAAATAATCAGGTAACTATTTTTAAATCAGTATTTTCCTTGACTTTCTCAAGATCAATTTCTGTTTAGTGCTTCAGTTAAAAGAAGTCTTAGGTAGGGCTGGATGCAACATAAGCAATGTGCACATGGTAAGGTCTAAACTTTGAGTTAACTTGGTAAATCAGGGACGGGCTCAGAGGAGAATGGTTTTGTATCTCATACTAGGAGACTCTAGACTTCTGAAAGAACCCTAGGGTTAACCTTCCTTTCCCTGTCTTGTTCCTGGAAACTTCCATGGGGAAACCAACTCTGCATGTCAAATAAAATGACAGGAGTGTCTCAAATGTTTGAGCTCACAATTTCGAAATCCAATTGAAAAGCTGCGCTACCTAGCTAGGTCCGGATTCTCTGCTGGCTGGGATTAGATTAGAGTCCTATAATAGCGGTGAGACTGGCTGGTAAATCTGCCAGAGTAAATTAATTTCCTTTATTTAATAAACATTGGGTGAGTGCCACCTGGTGTGCAACACATGCTGCTAAGTGCCAAAGATTTTTTTTTTAACCTTACCCGCAGCTCAGCACCAGGACTCATTAGAAATTCAGAGTACTTGATGGATGAGTTAATGTCAGTCCCTCCCTATCTTGAGAGATTGACTTTTCAAGAAAAGCTGAAATTGCTGGAGGCTACGTTAGCACCCTCTGGGTACAGACCCTGTGTCCTGCTTCACACCGCTTGCCCTTCGTAGCCACCAAAGATTTCAGAGGGGGGAATGAATGTAGGCTTTGAAGGTTGATGGCACACGTGACAGCCAGGGGTAAAGTTCTGAGCTCACAAAATGATATGGTTACAATTCGGCTTCTAAAATAGTCGTTTCTTAACCATTTTGTCATCACCATTGCACTGGTGAAAGCCATGGTTCTCTCAATAGGAAAAGGCGGGACTTCCGCAGGAAAAGGCGGGACTTCCCTGGTGGTCCATGCTTGACTCCGAGCTACCAATGCAGGGGACGAGGGTTCGATCCCTGGTCAGGGAAATAGATCCCGCATGCCTCCCGCATGCCACAACTAAAGATTCTGCGGACGGCAGCGACGGTCCCGCTCACGGCAACGAAGATCTCCCCTGCCACAGCTAAGACCCGGCGCCGCCAAATGAATGAATAAGTATTTTTCTTAAAAAAATGAAAAGGCAATCCATATACACACATACTTACAAATGATTTCAAAAGATTGATACGTCAGAAACCTCAGGCCTTGGAAGTCATGTCGGCAAAAGTGTTTTGCACCTGAGTTTTAAAGCCTCGCCTACAACAGTCTTAAGTGGCAGAGCTCAGTTTACATGCCGCACAGTATCTGCTTTGCCGCGTTCGCCAATTTCGTCTTGCTGCTGAGTTCCCTAACCGCGGTCTGCGTCTCAGCCCCCGATTTCTGCCTCGAGACTCCAAGGTGCACTGAACCCGCGATCCGCCATCCTGAACTCCTTCCCTTGCACATCTTGCCTTTCCCGGCTCTGCGCCCAAGCGCACTTGCGCGCTTCCAACCGGTTATTCCATTCCCCGGATCCCCCACCGCCCTGCCTGAGGAGAGCCAGTTTCAGATATCCAGTTCCCCTGCCCCAAGGTTTTATTCGCTTGCATCAGTGCCACCGCTGCGGTTAAGAAGCAGAAAATTGGAATAAGGGCATCTTGGAAGTTAGGTGTCCTGAGCCTGGAGACCACCAACCTGCAAGGGGAAGAGATGTGCCGCGAGGCAGCCGCCGTGTCGAACAAAACACTGAAGCTTCTTGACACTGAGGTCTGGGGCGTGGACCTGTGGCTCGGGTCACTCGTGGCTCGTTTCGGCTAGTTTCGGTTCCGCCTGAGAAAACCAGCTACCTGGGATCCGTGTTTTATTCCACCGCCCCGCGATGCCGCCGCAGTGCTTGCCGCGCTGGAGGGTCTCTACAGGCTGCTTGGATCTTGCGCTATGTGCTCAGACCCAGCGATACTGCGGACAGTGAGAAGCTTCGTTTTCTGCATTCTGTCTGCTGAGGACAGCAAGTCAGCACCTCAGACCTTCCTGGAAGGCTTAGAGCAGGAGCTCCGACAGAGAGATCCAGAAACGTGCTGGGCAGGGTGTAGGCGGGTCGAGGTGCTGGGTAATCGGGCTTTACAGAGCACACTTACTGAGGGTCGGTGCAGGTTTCGTGGATGCAGGTCCTAACCATGCCGCTCTGAGCATACTTAGGGTGGGACTGTGAGCATCGCCTGTAGGCCCCGGAGCGCCAGTGTCATTTTGTGAGTGCCTGTGCTTTGGGAGTGGGCACATGTCTGGAGAACGTACTGAGTTTGTGTGTGTGTAAGAGTATGACTGAAGTGAGAGCGAGGATTGCACTCCGCTGGACTCTCTAGCACCATCAGGCTTGGCGGGCTTTCTAGCAGAGGACTGAATTGCAGTAGACGTGGGTGCAGGGCTGGCATCACAGGTCACTGGAACATCTTGGCAAACAGCAGCCGGAAGCAAGGGGCAGCTGGGCAAATGGTTCGAGAAGGAGGCTCAACTTTAGGTGATGAATGGCGGGGGAGGAGGCGTGGGGCTAGAGGTCCGCTTGGAAGCTTTTAGCCTTGCACTTCCCTGCTCAGGCCCAGCAGGGCATCCAGCCCCTCCTTAACCCACATGATGGACCAACCAGCATGACTCCAGGCAGCTGCACAGGGTGCTGATTGGGAAGATGGGTTGCGATCCCACGGAATCCCCTATGAACTTCCCTGGTAAGCACTTCTAGATCCCCACCTGGGCAGATAACAGGTACATACTTACTAATGATAACATTCCTTCAAGATGAGAATATGATCCCCATTTCAAAGATAAGTATACTGAGGCACTAGAAGTTACTAGCCCACGATGTTTCCACCTGGAAAAGGCACAGCTGCAACAGAGTTCCAGTGTGACAAAGTTCTTGATCCCCTGTGTCTGATACCCACAAGCCCTGCCCTCCTGTGCGTGATTCCAGCTGCCTGAATCAGACCCCCTCCTTGGGCACAGAATCATCAACTCTACTGTGCATTAACCCTCGAAGCTGCACTTCCACGGAGGTCTGCGGTCAGGCCTAGGGGAGACAGGGTTCCTTGTAATGCTGGACTCTGCCCGACAAGATCGCACAGCTGGGGATGGAGTGGGACACGTACGTGTTCAAAACCCGCAAAACCGAACAGCTGAAGTTAACCATGACGTCAAACTGTCCTCAGATTCCTACTCACTTTTCGTGTTTTTCGTTGGTCCTCACCAACCACCCCCCCACCACGTCCCCCTCCCGCCCCCGCCATCAATGACCTCAATGCAGATACAAGTGGGGTGGTCCTTCTGGATGCTCCAGGTTCTGGACGCAAGTGATGACACAATCCTTCTGGGGCTCAGATCCTTCCCCTCATTGGTTGCCCAGAGCTCCTGGACCACCCCAGACCCAGAGCAGCAGGAATAAGAGCAGCCGCTGGTGTTGGGAGGTATCAGACGCACTGCCCAGCTCGAGTGTCACTGCCACTTCTGCCACAGTGCCATCGCCTGAAGCCAAAGCTACTGCCACTGCTCCCTCCTCTGCTCCAAGCCACCTGGTTCCTGCTGCCAGGTAAGCCCGGAGATTCCTGCTTAGCTGGGATTCTGTTTTTCTCTCTCTCCCCTCTCTTCCTTCTCTCTCTCCATTACTTTTTCTTAGCTGATCTCTTCCAGTCTCAAAATGCTATGCCCACTTCTGTCTAGGTCATTTCACACAACCTGCATTACTCTGCAATGCATCCCAGGCTCCTTCCACAGGTAACACTGGATGGTCTCAGTTCACGCACTCCCTGCTTCACTCTCCCCGCGCTGAGGCGGGCTCCAGTTTCCTTTCCCGCAGCACACGTGCTTAGGTCAGTTTGGGATGCTGGAGCTCCCCTGGCACTACAAGCAGATCTGGACGCAGGAATAGTTTTGTGCAGACGGTGCTCTCACGGATCACGTCTTGTGCCCAGCGGACCGCGGGAAATGCTTCGGAACCTGGGCCAGCGCAAGCGGGTGGCAAATAGGTGCAGTGACTGAGGGGCAGGCAGCCATTAAACGCAAGCCCCCGTTGCGGGTTCTGGGAACTTTTTTCCCAGTTTAAGTCCTGGGTCCCAATTTGAGACTCTTCCAGCTTGATTCTTGCAGGGTACTCTTTACCGAAGTGTGGAGCAGCTGAGCAGTAGAATGTGGTTCTTCAGTTTCTCAGGGATTCCAACCGCAGAAATTTGTGCTCGGTAATCCCCTCCTCCCTCCATGTATGTGCAAAAGCCCGGCACCAGGAGGACAGCTCTGGGTTGCACAGTGGGAAAAGCTGTGGTGACAGGTACTCGGACTCTGTCCTCCAGGAGTCCTGGCCAACAGGTTGTATGTGAGAGTGAGTGGAGTGATGGGGCGGGGGCTATGGACCAAGACCTCCTCACCCAGTTGTCCCACTAGGTTTCTTTGCTAAGCCAAGCATGCTGCAGCCTTACTGGATCTTCCAGCAGTCCACTTGGCTGAGCAGGAAACGATGGTGAATCGGAGTGACATGACTAGCATGAAACCAGGAGGCTAAGGGAGTTAGAGGCAGAGGCAGGAGCAGAGCCTGGGTCTGTGGGCTCATTGAATTTGTTATTTATTGCTCCAGGTGCTGATGTTATTCTTCCCTTGCAGAGAGTTGTTATGGGCTTCTGGAAGTTCCCCCCTTTCCTCGTCCTCAGCATCCTGGTCTTGTACCAGGCAGGCATGCTCCACTCAGCGCCATTCAGGTGAGACAGCCCTGCCAGGAGCCCTCCCGCCTCCCAGTCATATAATTCTGTGTTCTAAGTTGTGCTGTGCTGAATCTGGCTCTTATGGGGCGGGGGAATGTAAGCATGTATATAAGTTTACCATAAACTTTTTATGATACAAACATGTGTATCACACAGTTTACAAACACACATAAGATACAGGATACTCCTTGTAAATTTCATATACTGTAACTCATTGAACCTCACAGCATGCTTTTGTTGATTGTTACCAAACATTTCTGTCTTTAGCAAACCTGTTTACTAATTTAACCATAATTTGATCAATGAATTGCATCCTAATCTGCTAATTACTTTGCCAATAAATTTGTTATTAAATCTATGTGATGTTTTCATCTAATTTCTCACCTTTATTCAAATTACATTAAATTGAAACCATTTTCAGATTCAAATCATTATCATTTAGTTTTTAATAATGGCTGTATTTACACTAAGCTCATAAAATTCCTGAAAATCTAACCATCACCTTTCACAAGTCTATATAATCCACTTGGAGCAAACCACTTCTTTTAGGTCACACCAGAGCCTAAATCCTGGTGAGTGGCATTTTTGGATGGATACATGCCTCATGCCCTGTCCATTGAGAACTGGGCTGGGTTGATAGAGATGAAAAGGGGAAGGGTTCTAGGCCAGAGTTTTCCTGTTTAGAAGACACTTTGAGATTAAAGCCTTTGTGTGCAGTTTATTCATTGCTACTATGTGTATAGATAGTGGACAAACTTAAATCCTTATTTGAATCATCTAGTCTTTCTAGATGTGTAAAAGTGCACAACATATGTTGAAAATAGAGAGTTAAAGTAATACCTTTTAAGTATTTTTTTCTGTTAATTCATAGGAATGGTTATATTTGGGGAGTGGAATTGTTAAACTTGAGTCTTGGAGAGTAAGCTGATTGTTCACTGGGTGGTCGGGGAGGGAAGAGGGGACAGGGAAGGAAGTGCAGAGAGAAGGGTTCTGTGCCCATGAGTCTTTAGACAAGTTCAGATTGTCTAACCCTTGTTCTATTTGTGTGTTTTAGTTAATATTGCTGTGTATTAAAGAATAAGCAAGTCCTAATGCCCAAAGTATATTAAAAATAGAGTAGTAAAATAATCCCTTAATAAATGCCCTTTTGTTGGTTTTTAGGAAGGGCTGTATCTTCTGGGAGTGTCTATGTTAATCCACCTCTTGGAGCTAGATGTAGTCTTGTACTTAGTCGTTGAAATGCTGGAGGAGGGGTAAGAGGAAGGGTGAAGGGAAAGGGCTCTTGGCTAATATCTCCATATAGAAAACAATTTTAGGTTATAACCATAGGTCTATATGTGCATTTTTGTAAAGTACCAATGTTTATTATAGACAAGGTTCATTCATTATTTTGCAACATCTAGGCTTTTTTAGATGTCCTGAAGTGACAATGTATGGTAAAAAGTAGAGCTACTGAATTAGCCAATTTGTAAATATCTTTGTTATAATTGATGTAAAAGCAGCATCTTGGACATGGAATTGTTAAACCATCTCTGAGAAATGCATGTCAGGACATGTTCATTAGGTTGGCAGAAGAGGGGCAGAAGGAAGTATAAAGGGAGGGATGTATGTGGACGTGTTCATATTTATATTTTGATGATAACCATTGATGTGTGTGCATCTCTTGGCTGTACTATAGGAATACATTGTTAAGTAATTCAATGGAAACAGATCTCCTTGCTAACACTTTAATAGTTTAGATTGGATAATGAATCCTCTTAGAAGCATTATACTTTGTGTACTCTGTTGCTTTATGTATCATTTTTAATTGAACATTAAGGGAATGTAGTATTTTAATCATAACTCTGCCAATATCTTTGTCTAGAGGCCTGTTGCCATTTTTGTCTTTTCTGAAATTTTTGTCACCAAGAAAGGCAGGATTACATTTTTCTCCTTCCAGATTGAGTTGGTGTAGTGTATTCTTGGTTATCAAAATGCTCATAGCTTTGGGACTTTGAAATGATAAATATTCATGATGTGTGAAAAAGCATGATACATAACTGTATGATCTTAATTACATAAAAATGGATGCTTAGTTGTGTAAATACACAAATGAGATCTAGAAGGACACATCAAACAGTAAACTGCTTGTGATGATGGATGACTTTGTTTTTTGTTTCTTGTGTTTTTTGGTTTCCTATTATGCACATGTTAACTTTTAAGAAATAAATGTTATTTTAAAAACCTTAAAAAAAGAAATTAAAAAGAGAGAGAGAATTTGGTTGGCCACATCCTCAGTGGAAGTCCCAGAAACCAAGAAAGCTGGCTGCTTATCCTGGGGTGGGGGTAGGCAGGGGCTCAGAGCATGAGTTGGGCTTGCTTCCCTTCCCTAGGTCGGCCTTGGAAAGTGGCTTTGTACCTGCTACACTCACTGAGGAGGAATCGCGCCTCCTACTGGCTGCAACGGTGAAGTATTATGTGCAGATGAAGGCCAGTGAGCTGGAGCATGAGACAGAGGGCTTCAGGTAAATCTCTGCACCCCTCCCAGAACATGGCTTACCCTTCCCCCAGCTTACCAGGAAGGTGTATACTTAAGAATGAGATTGGGTATAGTGCCATAAATCTCTCTCTCATCTCATAAGCCTTGGTTGGTATTTAATTTACACAGGAAAGATTGGCTGTTAACAGTTCTGTGTTCCAAGACCATTAACCCAGAGACATCTTTGGTCTTCTGACACCCCTGGAAATGTCTACAGGGAGTGATTGTGGCATTTTCCCTAAAACCCTATGATTTTCTGCTGTGATGATTGTATTTAGCAGAAACATCTAAGGTTCACTGGTGCCTCTCAGAGTAGTAATTTTCCACTGATGGTCCCATGGGGCAGCATCTGCCCTCAACCTCTCACTGACAGGCCTTCTCATTTTCTCCATCCTACAAATCAGCATCACTGCCCAGAAGAGATCGTGCAACACTGCCACTTGCGTGACCCATAAGATGGCGGGCTGGCTGAGCAGATCTGGGAGCGTGATTAAGAGGAACTTCATGCCCACCAACGTGGGCTCCAAAGCCTTTGGCCGCCACCACAGGGACCTGCAGGCCTGAACAGTGAAATGACTCCAGGAAGAAGGTGACCGCCCTAGTACTTTGAATGGCATGGCTGGTGGCTGGGTATTATTGCAGGGGTGCGGGTCACACTCTAACCCTCCCTGGGCATGTATCATAAAAAAATCTATAGCGGCTGGATATAGAACAGAGAGTCTCAATATCTGAAACCCCTATAACTTGGGTTTATTTTTATTTTTCCAGTGTCTCCTGGTGACACTAAGATCATCTGCCAGGAAATATAGAACCTCTTCACTTAAAACACTGTTCCCTGAAGTTATAATTGTGATTATTCTAGGTTTTGAGTTTGAAAGGCAAAGACTCTACCCTTTGGGAGTATTCCCTACAATGTCATGAACATCTGGATTCAGAGCATAGACTTGGGTTCACATATTGTGTTTGTCCTCTGCTAACTATGTCACCATGGGCCAGACCCTCTCTGAGCCTCGGTTTCCCCATATAACTTGAAGGCAACAATAGTAGGTACCTGTTAGCAGCTGAACTCTGCTGCTTTAATTTGCAGTGAAAGCAACTTGCAGAAAAAATAGCATGGAAGACACATATACGCATGCTTCTTGAAATTGAAAACACTCTTTTCCTTGAAATAAACTAAAGCTTAATGCAGAATAAAATCATTGTAGTTATCTAGTGTGCATCTTTTTAATATTTGATTCCATGTTCAATAAATATAACTCATGTCTCATTGGCTTATGTGGTAGCAAATCAGGACCCTGTCAGCCAACCTTGCCAAGGGGTATTATATCCATCATGGATTCAAACTAACTTAGTTTTCACAGACATGTTTTGTCCTTATAAGTTTTTTGATTGTGAGATCTTTTAGTGATAACATATCTGACAATGCTTTTTAAATAAACTTTTATTTGTTTGTTTATTTATTTATTTTGGCCTCACCTCACGGCATGTGGGATCTTTGTTCCCCAACCAGGGATCAAACCCATGCCCCCTGCAGTGGAAGCACAGAGTCTTAACCATTGGACCACCAGAGAAGTCCTGACAATGTTTACTAAATGGCAACCAAACTCTTGATTTAAAAAAAAAAAAAAAAAACTTAGCCAAATCTTCCAAAAATACACCACACATTTCCCCTGCACACTTAAGTTAGAATGTTCTTAAAATAACTTTAATCTTCTTTAATGAGCATGTTCAATTTAACCTGCTGTTTACTTTGCTTCTTCAAAGTTACCCTTTTTAGAAGCACAGTATAAGAATGTTTATCAAAATCTTTTGCAAAGCAAGAGTAAAAAGGCTTCAAATTAGGACTGAAGTGGCTCTCTGAGTGATATTCACAACTTAAAGAATGAATTTGTCACATCCACTTCCCCTTCTCTTCCTACTTGGTGCTTAAAGTCCCATAGAAGTCCAGTTGCTTAAGCAGAACAGTAAACCTTGCAGTCAACATGACTGTGGAGAAGACAAGTCCCTGGGTATAAGCTAGTTCTGTGCCCAGGCAGCAATTTCTGACCTCCAACACTGATCACATTTCCTGTGTTATACAGGCTTATAAAACTGTTTCTTTACATCAGAAAACTTAACTTTTTTTTTTTTTTAATTGGGAGAAAAAATTGTCAACTGTGAATTCCATATCTGGTGATAATATCCTTCAGAAATGAAAGGGGAAATAAAAACATTCTCAAATGAAGGAAAACTAAGAAATCTGTGCCAGTAAATCTACTCTTAAAAATGGCTTAAGGTATATGTATATGTATAGCTGCTTCACTTGGTTGTACAGCAGAAACCAACACAACATTGTAAAGCAACTATACTCCAATAAAAAATAATTTTTAAAAAATGGCTTAAGGAAGTTCTCAGAGAAGAAAACAAAAGAAGAAAGTCTGGAACTTCAGGAAAAAAAAGAACATCAGAATGGGCAAAATTGATGGTTGAAGCAAAAATTATTACACCATCTGACATGGTGTGCAACGCATATAGAGGAAACACCTAAAACTATATTTAGGGTTGGCCAGAAAGTTCGTTCGGGCTTTTCACGTTACAGAACAACCCGAATGAACTTTTTAGCCAATCCAATATTTAAAGAGAGGGAAGGGCAAAGATACCCAAATGTAGCATGGTTTCTACATTTCCATCAAAATGGTATAACACTGATACCGGTAGAAAACTTAACTATTTGTAATGATATATCTATTTGTGATTATTTATGTACACATCCCCCAGTAGACTGTAAATCCCAGGAAAGTGGGGACCATGACTGGTTTTGCTCACCATTACATCTCCAGCATCTAGTCTAGTAGGTGTTCAATAATTCTGTGATGAATGAGTGAAGAAACATGTGGCAAGTCCAGAGCCCAGACTTCTGGTTCCACTGGTGCTGGCTTGTGTGACCTTGGACAGAGAATTACATTTCCACTGAGCCTCAGATACCACGTTTGGAAGAGGGTCTTCAACAAGATGGTCACTAAGTGTTCATCCACTTTAGACTTCTAATCTCTTTAAATACAAGAAAAGAAACAAAAGATGTCAAGATTAGAAGATGGACCAGTAGGGTGCTGGAAGAGAGGCAGTGGCAGAGGGTGGTTGGCTGAGCATCCCCAGGAAATGGCAGGAATGACTCCTGGGAGAAGTGTGATCTGTCTGCAGCCTTTGGAAAAATTGTGAAGGGAAAGAAGTTTCTCATTGAAAACCTCTTTTTTTCTTTCTGTATCCCTTTCTTAAGTCCCCACACCTACCACCATCAACATGACCATGCCAATAACTCCAGCAAATCAGTGTCATCACACCTCCCATTCTGTCCTGCCTCTAAGAAAATGCTGGAATAAACACATTCACGTGTAAGTGCAGTTTTAGGAACTTTCTAACACTTTGCTGCCATCAGGGTTTGCATTTTCCAACTTAGCCTGTTTGGGGGAATGTTGAACTCATATAAATTAAATGATAAAGACTGAACTTCAGGCAAGGTGAGGACTTCTTTTAGTGGTCAAAGGGAGACTTTCATAAAGCTCCTCAAATCCCATGCAGAGGTGCCACGCTCCACCAGCTTCACCTCAGTACCTGGCTCCTAGGAGCATCAGGAAAATCCAAGTGCACAAACCCAGTTCCTACATACCACTTTGTCATCAAAATCATCAGTTATGCACCCTACATCTCAAGGCTGGGGCTCCAGTGAGGCATGTGAGGCATTCACCTTGGGAGCAAAATAAGGGGACACCAAAATGCTTAGTAATCAAGATAATATTCTAATGTAACACTTTAAATTCAAAATTAATGCGAAAAAATCCATGATGAACAAGATATCAAATTTTTAATGGCCAACATCAGTACTGTTGATTTTTTTTCTTTTGCCTCAAGCTCCAATGTGGCTCGGCTAGGCACTTCCTTGACTCTCACTCCATTCCATTCTGATGAAGTGCAACTGTGAGTGCACATAATGAAATGTGCCAAGGAGGCACCTTGTGCTGATTGCTGATTGCATCACTGTGCGCTGGGGTGGGGGGTTGGGAGAGCACCCAGGGCTCAGGCCAGGGGAGCAGCCATCCAGGCATGGCAGGGAGCCCTCAGAATGCGTCCTGGAGAGAGGCTCCCAAAGCTCAAGAAAGAGGCTCTCACTGGAGCACAGACACTCTGTTGAAACCATTACCTGTTTGCACACAGAAATATCAGAGCCATGTACAGGGTTTTCACATTTCTCCAGGCACCCATTCACCCCTGCATACTGAAGATGGGCTCTCTACCATGAAACAGTGAAATGCTTCATTTCCTGTTCTACCAAACATCCCTGTCCTGATAAAGTCCACAGACAAACATAATATTGGTTGTTTTCTATCACGCTAGGAGCAAATGCAGGGAGGGGGAACAAAGAGAGCTACTTCTCTTTGCTGAGCGCTGAGAGAAGATGATAAATGATGAAAATGATGACAGGTAAGGATCTGTGTTCTGAGAGACTTTTAGTGAGTCGTGAAGACCTCCCACACACACTGTCCCCAAGGGGCAGTGGAGGTGGGGATGAGGCATCTCATCAGTGCCATTAGTGAGTCAGGCTGCTGTCAAGGCTACAGCTCTCCTCTACTAACGTAGGCAGGGGGAGAATGCCAAAGGAGAAATGCTCCTTACCTTAAGTGAATGGGAGGATATTTTTGGAATGGAACTTAATCGTTTTTGAAAATAGATGATGGAAAGGGGCCACTCTTGAACCAAGTACCATACTGTGTAACAGTTGTGGCCAGCCAGACAACGCAAGCTGAATGATGTTGGGGAAGGCAGGCAGGGGTGACCTCAGACATCCAGTAGGTGACATCACTCCTAGTGCCTCGGCATCACTGTGCTCCAGCTGCAATGCCAATATCCATCCTAGGCCATCTCCATTGACCTTTGGTTAGACATTGAGGACTAAGTTTAGCAATGATCATCTATCATATTATTTTTCCATTTTACTAGAAGATTCTTGATTAATAAGAATTTAAAGGAATCCCTAAGGGTAATATATTAGGCATTTGTAATAGGCAGTAGGTAGATATTCCGTGGCTGGAGATCCTGTGAAACGTACAGGACACTGGAGATGTCCATATACCAGATAGTGAGCTCAAAACAGTTAAACAGCAAAATTTAAGGTTACTAACTGCCTGGCTTCAGCTCCAGTGTATGTGCATCAGAAATATAGAAAGTGAGAGACTGGAAACACTCCCAGAGGACAAGGCTTGCTTAGTACATGGAGGCCTTTGCTCTCCCTATTCCCTCTTTGGAATATTTCCCCCCATATCTCCCCCTGGTCCCCCCAGCCCCCACCTCTCACCTCCAATATGTTCACATCCTAATTCCAAGAACCAGAGTATGTTAGGTTTCACAGCATGGAGCAATAAAATGGAACTAAGGTTGCTAAACAGCTGACTTTGAGGTGGGGAGATTATCCTGGATTATCCAGGTAGGCCCAATGGAATCACAAGTGTCCTTCTAAGTAGAAGGGACAGGCAGAAGGCAGGCAGAGAAGGGGGCAGAAGAGTCAGTGAGATCCAATGTGAGATGTTGCTACCTTTGAAGATGAAGATAAGGGAATACGAGTTAAGGAACGTGGGTAGCCCCTAAAATTCGGAAAAGGCCAGGAAACTGATTCTCCTCTAGAGCCTCTAGAAGGAATGCAGCCATACCAACACCTAGCTTTCAACCCAGTAAGTCCTACTTTGGACTTCTGAGCACAAAATCTATAAGATAATAAATTTGTGGTTTTAAGGCACTGTAGTAATTTGTTACGGCAGCAGTAGAAAACTAATATAACTCCTTATCATTTGATCTAAGCTCAAATGTCATCTTCTGAGACTTTTCTTGACATCTCCCACCTGCTAAAGGATTTCCCCATGCCCAAGCCTTCTCTATAACACACTTGTATTTTCGTCTGCTAATGACTGTCTAAAATTATTTTATGTGTTTATTCCTCCTCCCTCACAAGAATGTAAGTTCTAGGAGGGTAGGGACTTTGTTGCTCTTTTCACATATTATCTCCATTGCTTTGGATACCACTACATGGTGGATATTTAAAAAATACCTGTAGTGTGAATAAGCCTTAAGCTAATGAGGACCATAACACTCTTGCCACTGCTCAATCACAAAAGGCAGCTGTTAAAAAGAGTCCCATGCCCAGTAGGTCCTGTGTTGCAAGGAACTACCCAATACAAAACAGGAATAGAAACAGAAACAGCAAATAGCAATTTCCAAGTAGGCAATCAGTTGCTTAATTTTAGGTAGCGGAGGCAAAAAGTTTGAAGAGTAAGCACTATCCCTGGGCAACTGTAGACCAGAGAGTCTTCTGTGAGTGCCAAGAAGTAACCAGTTGGGAACGACCAGAAAGCTGTGAAAAGATATGTAATTAACTCAGGTTGCCTAAATATTGTGTAATTACAATTCATAAGGGATCACATGTAAAAATACCTCATAACATAGGACAAAAGAATAGATGAGTTAAAAAAAGGATAAATAGTGAGATTATTTTCTTTTTATATTGATGGGTCAATTCTTTAACGGAGATTCTTAAGATTACCAGGTTTTGCTAAAGACTGCAGTACTGATAATCTCCCCAGTTTTCTAGTCTGAAATAAGCAGACCTGGCTCCTAAAAAGATACCCACAGAAAAGGCTGGCTGCCTGGGACGCAGGACCCGCCTGACCCAGTGAGGTAGGCGGTGCTGTCATGTCTTCCAGGCCCAAGTGTCAACACCCTGGAAGAGGCCTCCAGGCTCTGTGCCCAACCAGCTGGGGCTTGCCTAGAGCCGCGCCCAGATCCACAGGGCCACCCGCCCTCCGCAGAGCGGACTCTGACCAGAACAAAGCCAAGAGTAGCTGGCCCGAGGGCCCAACGCTCAGCCAGCCAATGGCCATGGAAGTGGGGCGGGACCTCGGGGTACCGGGCCAATACGATGCGGCGGGGTTGGAGCGCTCGCCGCGTCCCGGGGCGATGTGGTTTCGCAGCCCCAGCCCGGGCCATGTGGGAGCCTCACGGTGCTGAGGCGTTCGCGGCGGCCCTCGGAGGCGCCCTCTTCCTGCTGCTCTTCGCGCTGGGGGTCCGCCAGCTGCTGAAGCAGAGACGGCCGTCGGGCTTCCCCCCGGGACCGTCGGGGCTGCCATTTATCGGCAACATCTACTCGCTGGGCGCCTCGGCCGAGCTCCCCCACGTCTACATGAAAAAGCAGAGCCAGGTGTACGGCGAGGTACAGCCGACGGGCCTCGGGCAGGGAAGGCCCGGGCCTTCCTCCCGGGGTGAGGGGATGTCCCACGCTTCTGGGTGCGAGCAGTCTGACCCCTCTCCGTGTGTCGGCAGCGTGGAGGGAAGCCGGCTTCCCAGGCCCGGGAGCGAGGTACTCAAGCGGCGCCGCTGTGGGCGGGAGAGCCCCGCCCAGCCGCGAGCTCTTCCCACCTGATGCCCGCGGGATACTGGCCGGATTCTCCTGCCCCCGAGGGCGACGAGGTGCCGCTCCCGCGCCTGCGCAGTGGGGCTTGGGTCCCGTGCCGCATGCCCGGTCGGGAGTGACGGGCGATACCCTCAGCCCGCCTAGCTTCTAGCGCCCACGGAGCCGCACGTAGTGGGTAGGTTAGCTTCCACCCACGTCTTCTCGAGAAAACCAGGTGTCCGAATTCTAGGACCGAGTTAATGGTTAATAGGAGGTCGTTGGATGTTTGCGTTTGAGAACGACTGGTCTAGGCGTCTGCCGAGAGGCTGAGAGAGCGCAGGTGAAGGCCTCTGGGAAATGACCGTGAAAGAGAGAATGAACTAATGAGTGAAAATCAGTGCGGAGTCGCAGTGCCGTGCTGTCTGCCCGGAGCCAGGAACGTCCCCGCAGCAAACACGGAAACTGCGCCGGCCGTGGGCCAGCCTCCCTTGCAGTGCGGGCGCCCAGGGGCAGGTCCTCTGGTCCTCCCCCTTTTACAGAGGAGGAAACTGCGGCACAGACCTGCTGAGTGACTTGCAGGCAGCCACACCGCTGCGAACTAGCAGGGGAAAGGCCAAAATGCTAGCTTGTGTTTGGAAGGGTGTCCTGACCTCGAGGAGGCAGAAGTTTCCGGAACACTGGCACTAACCAGGCTCACTCGTTTCCTTTTGAATCCATTCTTTTATAGGAAACGACCAGCCAGGCTCTGCCAGGTGCTGGGAATAGAGAGGTGAAGAAGGCAGTCACAGCCCAATTTTAGGTAGTTACAGTCTAGCCAGAGAAAAAAATTAATCTAACGCTCGACCACAAATTGTGTTTTGAAGGAAAAGTACCGCAGGGCTGTTTGGCAATTGGCGGTGTTTCAGGTTTGGGCTTACATCCGTATTTAAACCAGCTTTTATTAGAAGAATTATTATATATTATAATAATTATTATATATAATTATTATTATGAAGAATTATTCTAGGTTTCTGCAGTTCCCTGATGGTATATGTCGCTAAAGGGAGGCTGGGTTTAGATAAAGCAAATTGTGTAATTCTTAGATATTATTTTCCACCCTCTAGTTCTTCAGGAATTGAGTGTATTTCCATGATTTCCATGGAATATATTTGATCTCTGGTGTACAAAGCGTCATTAATATTTAGAGAAATCATAAGATGTGAAAGCACAAGACGAGAAGTTGAGTCCTCTTTCGTCAGGTAAAACTTGACCTTTACTTGTCTGAATCTTAAGTTTTCGCGATATGCGTAATGGTAATAATAATAACTGAACACAGTTAAGTGCTACTCAAATGTTCTTTGAGTAAATGTTAGTTATTAATTACAGAACAACTTATTAGGCCTACAAAGTAGAAAGTGTTTTTAGACCAGTTATGTGAAATGGTGTCATGCAGAATAGGAAATTGTTTTTCATACGTAGATATTTGAACTGAAAGGAACTCTGTATTTACTATGAACATTCTTTTGGGAGAGGGGTAATTTAGTCTCATAATAGATTGCAAATTATAAATGTGCTGGAAGACTGTCATCTTGGCATAGGTAGATCTGGTACAATGGATAAAAATTTGGCATGAGTAACCAGTTTTGTTGCTGGTACAACTATGTGAGGCAACCATAGCGCTTTGCAAAGAGGGCTCTTTACTATAAATCGAATAGGGTTGCTATTAAGTGCAAGAGGGGCAGAGGAAAAAGAGAAGAGTAGACATGGTTTGAGTAACTCTGTTTTAGACTTAAGTTGAAAACCACCTAATGTATTAACCCTTTAAGCTACTTGCTCTTTATCTTAGTTGTGAAACACCCCTACAGGTCTCCCACTGTCTCAGAGGTATTTTCCAATTCTGACAAAGTCTCAAAGTTGGTATTGTTGCAGGAAGGGGGACCCCTTCCAGGGCCCCAGAGTGGGCTCTTGTCTAACACTAAGAAATGAATTGTCTGAGGAGACATACGTGCTGACAAAGCAAGAGACTTTATTGGAAAGGGGTGCCCGGGTGGAGAGCAGGAGGGTAAGGGAACGCAGGAGAACCGCTCTGCCATGTGGCTCGCATTCTCGGGTTTTATGGTGATGGGATTAGTTTCCGGGTTGTCTCTGGCCAATCATTCTGACTCAGGTTCCTTTCTGGTGGGCGCGCGACTGCTCAGCCAAGATGGATTCCAGCGAGGAGGATTCTGGGAGGGTGGTAGGACATGTGGACTGGCATCTCCTTTCTCCTTTTGACCTTTCCTGTATTCTTCCGGTTGGTGGCTTGTTAGTTCTATGTTCCTTACCAGGATCTCCTGTCATAAAATAACTCATGCAAATTGTTACTGTCTTTGCCTGGCCAGGGCGGGCAGTTTCAGTCAGTGTTTCCGCTAACAGTATGAGTTGTTAAAATACTATGCCTTTTTTGGAAGTGGAAGGAAACTATTATCTCCTGTACTTCTAGAAGGTTGTGGAAAGTTGTTTATATGTCATACTTATAAATAGAATCTTATTTTTCCACTGTCTTACTTGATGACCTGGAGATGTGTGCTCAGAGAAAGCAAGCCCTGGACTTTAAAATTGCTTATAAGAAATGACAGTCACTTCAAGTGACACCTACTTTTATGAAGTCCGTGAATTCAGTTCTCCTTCATAATTCTTGAAAGGAAGACAACCGGTGCTCAAGTCTTATACAGTCATTTTAAAGACAATCTTATATATAAATGTATCACACTGAGACTTAGCATTTCCTTGGAGATTCACTCTGAATGCGTAAGCTTCTGCAGTGACTAATCTTAACCCAGATTTCGAGAAGCATTCCCTAGCTAGCAAAGCTAGCACAAGGGGTTTTTACAGATTATTTTCAGGTAATGCACGTAAGGATAATAAAATAATTACTTTGAGACAAGTGGCGTTGACAACCTATAATTTATTTATACAGTAAGCGTTTATTGAGATTTATGCAAGGCATTGAATGAGATTCCATGGAGCGTTCAAAGATGAAAGAGATGAAATCACTGAATCTAAAGAGTTTATAATTTAGCAGGCAAGCAGAAGACAGGAATATGAATGCTTTTGGTTTTAGGTAGTATTAACTAAGTGCCATGGGAACTTCTAAGCATGTGCTGTGGTGGTTCAAGGGAGAAAGAGAAAGAGTGCACCGAGAAAGGCTTCATGGAGGTTGGTCCTTAAAGACTTGGTGGGGTTTGGACGGTATGGCAGTCAAGGGAGGCATTCCAAATGAGAATACAGCCCAAGCAAATGTTGAAAAGTGTGTGGCAGTTATTTACCAGTTTTCATCAACAGCACTTTTTACATTCCTCTGTTATTAGCACTTAGCCCGTAGTGTTGTAATAATATGCTTAAATGTGTGTCTCCCCCACTATTCTTTAATTCAGCATATATGTATCAGTTGTTACCATATGCTATGTATTAATACTATCCTAGATGTGAAGATTTAGCAATGAACAAAACAGTTGAAAATCCCTGCCCTCGTGTAGTTTACACTCTACCAGTGGAGGGGAGGCCGGGAGCAGGATAGGGACAATATAAACACAATAAATATATAATATGTTAGAGTACAGAGTAAGAAGTACACTAAATTAGGGTAAGGAAAATGGAGAATGCTAGGGGGTGAAATTTAAATGGGTTAGAGCAGACCTCACTGTAAAAAAAGCATCTGAGCAAATATTTGAATGAACTGAAGGAGCAAGGTATGGGAATATCTAGGGGAAGAACATTCCAGGCCAAGGGAACAAGTACAAAGGCCATGAAGCAGGAGTATGCCATGTTGAGAATCACCTATAAAGAGACAAGTTAAGAGGCTGTTGAGATAACATAGGGGAGAAATGAAGGATTAGAGTGTTAGTGACAGAAGTGGTAAGAAATTGTCATATTCTGTCTGTATTGTTAAAATTGAAACAGCGTGACTGCTAAGCAGTGATGTGGGGCTTGGGTGAAAAATGGAGTCAACATGGGCAGCTCAGGACTCCCCTGGCAGTCCGGTGGTTAAGAATCCGAGCTTCCACTGCAGGGGGCGCAGGTTCGATCCCTGATGAGGGAACTAAAATCCTGTGTGCCACGGTGTGGCCAAAAAAAACCCCCAAAAAACAAAAACCATGGGCAGCTCATGGGCAGTTTGGGACCAGAATATAGCTTGAAGGATGGCTGGAATGGTCATTAACTGAGATAGTGAAAAATCGTGGGTAGAGCTAGTTTGGGAATAGGGGAAGAGACTTGAAGATCATAGACTGACTTCTAGAAGGTGTTTCATGTGTTCCTGTTTCCAGCCTTGCCAGCATCATAACTACCCCATAATAATAAAAATTATTGAATAAATTTAAAAATATATAAAACTAATCTTGGACCCTTCCATAGATTAAAGCAGCGTAAGGATGAATTTTCACAATTTGATTTACAAACTTCTACCGAAAGTCCTTGAAAAGAGCATGTACCTGAATAGATGCTAGTTCAAGTAACAGTTTCCCCAGTTTTCACCGTCAAATAGAGGACCATCTCATTTTTGAGTAAAGGTGGATTGTATAACAGTTTTCTCAAGTTATGGCTCCTAGTTGGTTTTTGTAATCTCTAGTGTCCACAACCTGACAGCATTACCCTGAAATTAACTCCCCTGTTTGTTCTGCCTTCCTATTAACAGAATTTTTAATCCCATCTTTGTGAAATCGATCACAAAGTTGATTTAATCACAAAGTTGGGGATTTTTTTCCTGCATCAGGACCACTGCCTATTCACTAATACCCTTTTTTATTGTCTCCACTTGTGATACTGTGATTTTTAATAAATGTGTATTTGGTCTTTGTACCTTTCCTGGCACAAGCTCCTAAAACCCTTGGAACTTCCTAAGTGTTGAGAGTGGTAGATGCATCTTTTGTTATTCATAATAAGCCCCTTTCACCCACCTCAGAGTTTATGTTAATGTTAATGGAAAGCCCTTAAGGATGGGAGCTTGTTGCCTGGAGAACCAACCAGGATCAGAGGGTTGAAACTTTCAGTTCTACTCATCTTACCTCTGGGGAAGGGAGAGGGGCTGGAGGTTGAGTCAGTCACCAGTGACCAATGATTTGATCAATCATGCCTAGGTAATAAAGCCTCCATAAAAATCCCTGAATTACAGGGCTCTGAGAGCTGCCATGGTGAATTGGTGAACATGTGGAGGTGAGCAGAGGCTAGCATGCCTGGAGAGAGCATGGAAGCTCTGCACCCCTTTCCTCATACCTTGCTGTTGGGCTGTGACCCGCAGGCCTGCAAGGCCTGTACTTGCCCAGTTTCAAGACCGAAGAAAGAGCCAGGAGTCAGCAACGGAGACATCAGTGGATAGGGATCTTACATATCTGAAGCAAGGTCCTGGAGCGATACCCCATCGTGTGTGGCAGGTGGCAGGCAGGACCTGGCAGCAGGGGAAGGGGGCGGGGGATGACCAGTTACAGAGGAGTTGATTCAGATTGGCTCATTGGTTATCAGGTACACTAGCAGAGGGGCACGCCCCTCGCTGCCCCTTTGATAAGAACAATCAGTAGCTGGAGCCTGGGGCAAGTATGTAGGAAGGTCAGTCATGTGAGTAGGGTATAGGTGAAGCAGGCATTGGTTGAGCAGGGGATATACAGAGAGCAAGAGAACAGCCATCTTGAGTGGCCTGACCATACACTTGCCCTATGCATCTCTTCCATATGCCTGCTCCTGAGTTAACATCCTTTTATAAGAAACCGGTAATCTAGTAAGTAAAATATTTTCTTGAGTTCTGTGAGCCACTCTATCAAATTAATCAAACCTGAGGAGGAGGTCATGGGAACCTCTGATTTATAGCCCTTTGATCAGAAGCACAGGTAACAACCTCGACTTGTGATTGGAGTCTGAAGTGGGGGAGCACTCTTGTGATACTGAGCCCTTAACCTGTGGAATCTGACACTTTCTCCTGGTAGATAATGTCAGAATTGAGTTAAGTTGTAGGACACCCAGCTGGTGTCCCAGAATTGCTTGATGTGTGGAAAATGCACACATCTGGTGTCATAGGTGTTGTAGTGGAGTACTGAGAGTAGAGGAGACACACAGGAGGAGGAATTTTTCCTTTATATCAGCTTAAAATTACGCTTCTGTGAAAAGACTTTAAGACCATCCCATTACTGCTTTGGGAACTGAAAGAGCCCCATCTTTGCTCAGCTGGTAACCACTTCCTTTGTGCTGAAACTCTTACACTGCCACTTTTGACTAATACCTTTACTTGTGGCAGGCAGTCCATGCTCCTTCCCAAAGTTCTGGATGTACCTACTGCTCAGTTGGCAGGGCCCATCCTTGTGCCAAAGAGTCTTGCTCAGCTGGTTGATTCTGTTACGACTTGGAGGTCTTTTCCACTTTTGCTACTGTAACTACTTCTGCTGAACTCCAATTCTCTGCTAAGTCTCCTGGTACCTCCCACCCCACCCCCCAAAGTAGTGTGAATCATGGCTAAATCTGTTCTACCTGTTTGCCCAGAGATGAGGCTTGACTCAGTATTTTGGCTCTCAAAAGCTCTCAGCCACCCCCTGAGAGGATGGGGCTAAGCAATCTTTGCATCCCACTGATAAGGTAGCATTGTTCTTTCACTGGACTAGGCCTCTATATAGGGCTAGCTAGAATAGACTACAGGAGGTGTGACATTGTAAGTGAACCTGTGGTGAAGCACATGAGAAGCTTCACCAAGGAATAGGATGGATATTCCATCTTTTAGCTGAGGGGCAGCTACCTGTGCCAATGTGGCGGATGCCAGTCCTCCAAGGTCAAATTCCCTTAGGGCCCTCTTTGTTAACTTGGTGGAATTCAGGGGCCCAAATAAATAAGCCTGTGAGTTTCAGTATGTTTTGTTGAGGAGAGGGCAATTTTCCCCTCTGCCCCTCTTGAGTACTTTTGGCTGGACTAATAATAAAATTGACACAAGACAGATTAACAGGAGAAAAATAAACACATTTGAATCCATGCGCATGGAGGTCTCACAGACATGGGATGGAGGAAGTGGCCAAAGCAGGCAGATTTTCTACTTCTTAGACAAAGAACCAATAAATTTGCAAAGAATTGACAGGACAAAGAAACTTTGGTTTTGGGTGTCCAATTGGTGAAGAATCTAAACAGAGTTTGTGCTTGGGCAGTAAATCAAAGAAGTAACAAGATTTGTTTAAAAAGGATTCTCACCCCCAAATTCCCTATCTTTGACAATAAGGGTGTCCTACCTCCAGATGCATGGAGTATGCCTTTCACATGAGAGATTTATTTCCTGCTTTCAGGGAGACAAAAAAGAGAGAGTGTCCCTCTTTTTAGTTTTTTCTTTTTTTTAAAATTTTGGCTGTGCCAAGCAGCTTGCAGGATCTCAGTTCCCTACTAGGGATCGAACCCGGGGCACAGCAGTGACAGCACCAAATCCTAACCACTAGGCCACCGAGGAACTCCCTAGAGTGTCCCTCTTGCGTTGGCCATTTCTTCAGTAACTTTAATTCAAAATAATTAATATGCCATTGAGGCATATTTTGGGGTTGCATATCCTGGGCCCCAACATTTTATACTTCAAAAGTTGTCTCTCAGGCCTTTGACAATCCCCTCCCCTACCTAAACCTGGAATAATAAATGATGTGTAGATGGAGCCACTTCCTCATTCATCTTGGAAATAAACAGATGCTGAGATATCATTGAATATTTTGAGTTGGAATGAATTTTAAAAGAGCATAAATATCAAGTATTTCTTGATTTTCTGTGGCAGCCCTGAAGCCCAAAAAGTTTAAGGGTTCTGCCAGGTGTCCTGTATCTGTTTAATGGCAAAGCTTAAACTAGAACCCAGGCCTCCTGAGTCTGGTACTCTTTTCATTACACCATTTATAAGATTATGTCTTGAGCCACTGAATGCGTAATGAAATCATGGTCTTTGACGTGCCTTGTAGAGAGAAGGCACTCTAAACATTGTCAGTCGAGTAATAAATGCCAGCATTTTCAGGGAGTAACAAATACTGGGAGAGCTGGACTTAGTATATGTGGATTTCTATGGTTATATTTCTCCATATATTTTGCCATTTAAATGTTTTTCTTTTCTTCTCAAAGATCTTCAGTTTGGATCTTGGAGGTATATCAGCTGTGGTTTTAAATGGCTATGATGTAGTAAAGGAATGCCTTGTTCATCAAAGTGAAATTTTTGCAGACAGACCATGCCTTCCTTTATTCATGAAGATGACAAAAATGGGAGGTATGTTTATTTTCACCTACCTAATGATTTACTAAACTATATTAAATCACATTTCCTTTTTATTTATTTATTTATTTATTTAGTTATTTTTGGCTGCGTTGGGTCTCCATTGCCGCGCACGGGCTTTCTCTAGTTGCGGTGAGCGGGGGTTACTCTTCATTGTGGTGTGCGGGCTTCTCATTGCAGTGGCTTCTCTTGTTGCAGAGCATGGGCTCTAGGCACACGGGCTTCAGTAGTTGTGGCACATGGGCTCAGTAGTTGTGGCTCACAGAGTGCAGGCTCAGTAATTGTGGCGCACAGGCTTAGTTGCTCCTCAGCATGTGGGATCTTCTTTGACCAGGGCTTGAACCCGTGTCCCCTGCATTGGCAGGCGGATTCTTAACCACTGTGCCACCAGGGAAGTCCCCACATTTCTTATTTTATGTAAATTTAGTACATAGAGATTGGATTCTGTTGTACTGATTAACAGGAAAGTATTAATTAGTTAATTTAGGTTACAGACCCTAATATTTGAGGACCTTTCAGGCTGCATTACATTCATATTTTAGGCCAGTACATGCTAATTCTACTGTTGTAATCCAGTTCTAATAAATATTGTAAATAATGTTTTAAAGAATTAGCACTTAATAATATGTGCAGGTTTTGTGAAACAGGTTAAGAATACATACACATGCACACATACTTGAATCAAAAGTATCTTTGAAGCTAGTCTTGAGTGCTTGGTGACATTTTACTATTATTTTACTTATAAGCTTATAGACCCTGAAACAGCCTTTCTTAACTACTAATTAATATGATATGTAAATGAAGAATTGTGGGTTTGTGTAAAGGACTAGTATTCTCTATGGTTTAGTGTTGATCAGTGTCGGATGATTGCATATTCAAGGGAGAAAGGCTGAAAGTTAACAGAACGGATGAGACGGAAGCAGCAACAGAAAGCCTAAAATAGAATGTTGACGTCAGATACATCCGTTTTCATACTTAATAGTATAAGAGTTTTTATCTCCAAAATTTTCCAGTTCAATGAGAGCTTCACTCTTCATTTGAAAGAAAAATTCAACAGTATCTTGGTTACATAGACTAAAGAAGACATTGATTGAAAAGGAAAAAAATAAAAATTAACCATATATTAAATTGCAAAACAAATCAATTAATGCAAAGAAAACACCAGTTTTAAAGGCCAAATTCTTAGGCCAGGGCATGATGACACTTGAAAGCGATAATATAAATAAAAAGCAAATCTCCAGCTTCTTATATACTCTTCCAAGTAATAATTAGGCCAAAGAAGAAATTATACCACAATTATAATAGAAGACCTTTAAAGAAATTATGAAAATGTATGATGTGATCAGAGTAATATTTAGAATAAACTATATGTTTTTTGAAGTTATAAACTTATAGTTTAGACTGTTCTTATCATAAAGAAAGAAAAAACATGCATTCAACTTAAGATTTTCAAAGAAATGGTAAGAAAAAATAAGTAGAAAATTAGATGTGTTGGGCTTCCCTGGTGGTGCAGTGGTTAAGAATCTGCCTGCCAGTGCAGGGGACACGGGTTCGAGCCCTGGTCCGAGAAGATCCCACACGCTGTGGAGCAACTAAGCCCATGCGCCACAACTACTGAGCGTGCGCTCTAGAGCCCACAAGCCACAACTACTGAAGCCCGCGTGCCGCAACTACTGAAGCCTGTGCACCTAGAGCCGGTGCTCCGCAACAGGAGAAGCCACTGCAATGAGAAACCTGTGCACCACAATGAAGAGTAGACCCTGCTCGCCGCAGCTAGAGAAAGCCCGCGCGCAGCAGCAAAGACCCAACACAGCCAAAAATAAATAAATAAATAAATAAATAAATTTATTAAAAAAGAAAGAAAATTAGATTTTTTTTTTTTTTTTTTTTGGCTGCACTGCCCAGTTTGCGGGATCTTAGTTCCCAACCAGGGATTGAACCTGGGCCCTCAGCAGTGAAAGCGTGGAGTCCTAACCATTGGACCACCAGGGAATTCCCTAGATGTGTTATTTTAAGATGCATATGCACTGAACTTGGAAGTGGGAAATCAGAGCCACCATAAAGCCACTGTTTGAATAGGAAAAAGTGGCCCTTTAGGCGGGTTCAGCCCATGCCTGGGCACACAGACTGGCCAGTATAGGGTTATAATCAGGCTCCTGTGTACCTTCTTGTGTGTAACTGTATGTATATATTACACACATGTATCCCATATGCACACATTTCTCTTGGGCTTGCTTTTATCTCAGTGCCTTTGCACTGGTTCTCTCTACCTGCAGTGATCTTTCCCTGGATATCTGCTTGACTCACTCCCATCTCCTGTGTCTTTACTTATGTCACCTTCTCACTGAGGCTTTTCCTGACCTCCCTATGTCTCCTTCCTTGCTATATAATTTGTTTGTCTCTCCTCACTAGTATGTAAGCTCTATGAGAAATAGCCATCTTTGCCTCTTTGTTCACTGATATATCTAAGACACTTTAGCTCCAGAAATACATTATGTTGAATGAATAGTCATCTGGGAGTATAGAAAAGAGAATGGAATATGGCATATAAAATTGCTGCACAGCGTTAAAGACCCCCTTATGTATGGTTAATTTCATCATAAGTTCCAAATTCAAAAACTGTTGCACAAAAGTTGTTGGAATGTAAATTACATAGGTACCTCATGTAGACAAGAGAACATGACATTTTTCGTCATAGGTATACCTATGTACCAATTATGAATGAAATTCCAAGTAAGCTACACGTTACAGAAATATATATGCTGAAGAAGTTTTTTTCTTGATAATCGATTTAAAGGGAAAATATTCCATAGTAGACATATCAGTACAGCAGAGTATACTGTGGAGACTGAGATTTTAAGGCAAGCAATTCAACATTAGAATTTTGAGTTTCATGTTTGTCCCCTTAGTTTGTGCTGCTATAACAAAAATATATAGACTGAGTGGCTTAAACAACAGACAGTTATTCTCACAGATCTGGAGGCTAGGGAGTTCAAGATCAAGGTGCTAGCAGAACAGTGTCTGGAAAGAGCCTGCTTCCTGGCTTGCAGACTGCTGTCTTCTCCCTGTATCCTCACATAACCAAGAGCAGTCATCTCTTCCCACATCCCTTCTTATAAGGGCACTAAGCTCATTCATGAGGGCTCATTACATAATTATTTCCCAAAGGCCCCACCTCCTAATACCATCACATTGGGGATTAGGCTTCAACATTTGAATGTTGTGGTGGCACAAACATTCAGTCCCTAGCACCTGCTTTTGGCTTGAATATTTCCACTACATTGACACCTCATTCAGGCCATCCTTGCCACTGCCAGTTATAGTATTAGGTAACATATGCCTTTAATGGGAGGAAATTTGTATTCTAAAATCTAGTCTCTTAAAGCAGGAAATTTCTAATTCTAGAAGGATGATTTCTCAGGTATGTGTTTAGTCCAGGATAAAATTTTGCCCATAGAACACACAGTCATTCGTCTTTTGTAAATTAGGCTTATAGTAGAAGTTGGATAATAAAGTCACCCAAGACCTAGTTCACCCAGGTTGAATTACACAAGACAGTTCAGTTTCTTGTGGTGGGAGATTATAGGTCTTTTCTGCCTGTGCCCAGATGAGAAGTATAGATAAGCTTTATCTGTTTATAATATTCCATGGCTAATGAGGAGTAAAGAATAGGGCTTAACTACTGGGTCTAGTTTTAGTTTTATAGAAAATTTGGAGAAGAATGAATAACCATCTTTTTTTTTTTCTCTTCCCTGCATAGCATTTTTAGCTGTTAGATACAGGGATGTAGGAATGATAAAATTTTTTAATAGTTTCATAGGAGGATAATTTGGAGAAGAATGACTAACCATCCCTTTTTTTTTTTTTAGGCTTACTCAATTCCAGATATGGCCGAGGATGGGTTGATCACAGAAAATTAGCTGTAAACAGCTTTCGCTGTTTTGGATATGGCCAAAAGTCTTTTGAATCTAAAATCTTAGAAGAAACCAAATTTTTCATTGATGCTATTGAAACATACAATGGTAGCCCTTTTGACTTTAAACAATTAATAACAAATGCCGTTTCAAACATAACCAATCTGATCATTTTTGGAGAACGATTCACTTACGAAGACACTGATTTTCAGCACATGATTGAGTTATTTAGTGAAAATGTGGAACTAGCCACCAACGCCGCAGTCTTCCTCTATAATGCCTTTCCATGGATTGGCATCTTACCTTTTGGAAAACATCAACAACTGTTTAGAAATGCAGCTGTGGTCTATGACTTTCTCTCCAGGCTTATTGAAAAAGCTTCCATCAACAGAAAGCCTCAGTTACCTCAGCATTTTGTTGATGCTTATTTAGATGAGATGGATCAAGGTAAAAATGACCCATCATCTACTTTCTCCAAAGAAAACCTGATTTTCTCTGTGGGTGAACTCATCATTGCTGGAACTGAAACTACAACCAATGTGCTACGGTGGGCAATTCTTTTCATGGCCCTTTATCCTAACATTCAAGGTAAGGATTCCGGTGAGCTCAAGGTCTGTTCATACATTTAGGGCTCACACGTGTTTTAGAGTCTTTGGCCATGTACCAGGCATTTTATTTAGGAACTCCTGCTGTGCTATCCAAAAAGAGAAGCATTGAATAGCTATAAGGTTTTCAAAACTGTTATCTAAATTTGTATAAAAACCTCAGAGGGGCTTCCCTGGTGGCGCAGTGGTTGAGAATCTGCCTGCTAATGCAGGGGACACGGGTTCGAGCCCTGGTCTGGGAAGATCCCACATGCCGCGGAGCAACTAGGCCCGTGAGCCACAACTGCTGAGCCTGCGCGTCTGGAGCCTGTGCTCCGCAACGAGAGAGGCCACGATAGTGAGAGGCCCGCGCACCGCGATGAAGAGTGGCCCCCGCTTGCCGCAGCTAGAGGAAGCCCTCACACAGAAACGAAGAACCAACACAGCCCAAAAAATAAATAAATAAATAATAATTAAAGGTGCTAATAATTTAAAAAAAAAAACCTCAGAGATGTCTTATAATACCTATTGTATAAATGAGGGAAAAGGCTGAGTGACTGATTTGCCCACTCCCTTCTAGTGCTGAGCTGGGACCTGAACCCTGGTGGTGGCGGTTGTTGTTTTTCAGCTGCACTATGCAGCATGCAGGATCTTAGTTCCCCAACCAGGGATCAAACCCACGCTTGCTGCAGTGGAAACATGGAGTCTTAACCACTGGACCACCGGGGAAGTCCCAACCTTGTTTTTTTTTTTAATTTAAGTTTTTATGCTTCACTCTTTTCCTTGCTGAGAGTGTTGTTATTCTAATTCTAGATTTGTTTAATTTTTATTTTTATTACTTATAATGTGTTTTTCACAACAAAATTACTTAGAGCGTTGGGTATTGGTTGTATAAGATACGTGGCACATATTTAAATAGAACTCCCAGATAATGAAAAATCTGAATCTGGGTGTACCCATACCTTGTTGGCTTACTACAGGTTATCTTTTGTTTTATCCTAAAGGGAAATTACTTTAGATATAATTCTAAGAAGTGCATAATAACTTGAACACTTTTTCTCTTACAGGACAAGTTCAGAAAGAGATTGATTTAATTATAGGACCCAGTGGGACACCTTCTTGGGATGACAAATGCAAAATGCCTTATACCGAGGCAGTTTTACATGAAGTTTTAAGATTCTGTAATATAGTGCCGTTAGGGATTTTCCATGCAACCTCTGAGGATGCAGTTGTACGTGGTTATTCCATTCCTAAAGGCACAACAGTAATTACAAATCTTTATTCTGTACACTTTGATGAAAAGTATTGGAGAGACCCAGAAATATTCTATCCAGACCGATTTCTGGACAGCAATGGATATTTTGCCAAGAAGGAAGCTTTGGTTCCCTTTTCCCTAGGTAAGAGAACTTTTACAGGGGCATAACTTTAGGACAAAGTATAATGATGATTTATCATGTATAACATCTTAATCTGAAGCATTCTATTGTAGAGTTAATATCCCAACTCTGAAAACAGTATTGACTCTTACAGGAGAGAATGGTTTAATTAGAGCTCATTAACACCTCTTTCTACTCAAAATAAACAAGCCATAATTTAGCAGCTAGAAAGAAACTGATGAGAAGCTCTGGCTTTTTCTGAAACTTTCTTGCTTGTGGATTTTGGCTTGTAATCAAAACTTGTAGAGCTAGAAATCAGTAACAGGCAGCTTGAGAAACTGAGACCCAGGGACAGGAATGACATCATAACTTGAAGTGAAACTAGAATCTAGCTCTCTTGGCTCTCCATTCTTATACCTCATCTCCAAAAATATTGCATCTCCTGTAAAGAAGTACACAGATCACAAGACCCATGGAAGATGGACTGGAAAAATCCTTTCACTGGGGAAGGGTGCACATGCAGTCATTTGAAATGAAATGAACTTCTCCTGGGTCAAGAGAACAAAGTGTCACACCTCAGATCTTTCATGGCATATCTCAGGTTCTGTTGCCACATGCAAAGGAAGTGGAGAATAGAATGACCTTACAAAAGTACATGACCTTACAAAAGAAGGTAAAGAAATGGGCTCTGTGAACCAAAGTGCCAATTTCTATTCTTTGCGGCTTAAGAAAATCCTTTAATAAACATAACTTCCAGGCTTCCTTGGTGGTGCAGTGGTTAAGAATCCACCTGCCAATGCAGGGGACACGGGTTCGAGCCCTGGTTCGGGAAGATGCCACATGCCGCGGAGCAACTAAGCCCATGCTCCACAACTACTGAGCGTGCGCTCGAGAGCCCGCGAGCCACAACTCCTGAGCCCACGAGTCACAACTACTGAAGCCTGTGCGCCTAGAGCCTGTGCTCCGCAACAAGAGAAGCCACCACAATGAGAAGCCTGCGCACCGCAACGAAGAGGAGCCCCCGCTCGCCGCAACTAGAGAAAGCCCGCGCGCAGCAACAAAGACCCAACACAGCCAAAAATAAATAAATAAATTTATTTTTAAAAAATGAATAAAATAAACATAACTTCCTCTAAGTTTCTTTAAATTCTAGATTTCCTGAGTGGTACGTATTAGACATAAATTTTGGTAAATATTGTGGATTTAGAAAAATTATTATGCCTGTTTTTTATGTTGAGGGAGAAGACATTGTCTTGGAGAACAGCTGGCTCGGATGGAAATGTTCCTGTTTTTTACAACATTGCTTCAGCGATTTCACTTGCATTTTCCAAATGAACTGGTTCCAAATCTGAAGCCCAGGTTAGGCATGACGTTGCAACCCCAGCCCTACCTCATCTGTGCAGAAAGACGCTGAAAGTGCCTGGATGTTTCGTGGAACAAGGTGTTTGCCTCACCCCTGACCCTTGTTTAGACAGTGTGTGTGTTTGTATAAGAATCACAGCATCATAAAAACCAAATGAACACAGATGTGTCTTTAAAAACTGTAATAATAAGCATTAGCTATTATTTTTTCCAACCTTTTATGACTTATAAGGTAGAATTATCTGAGGAAAACAGAGGTACAAATGACAGTTGTTGCTTAAGATACTAAGAAGGGCCATCGATGCCCTGACTTTTCAGCCTGTTGTTGAGCACCAGGTACCCTTCATCCCTTCTTGACTCCCGTTTGCTCCTGTCTGGGCTCTTTGCTTCCAAATGTCAATGCCAGCTCCTTTCTGATCAGCTATTGCCGTTAATAGATTGTGTGGTACTAGTCCAGTTTAATAGTGGACTAAAGAAGAAATTAGAACCCAAATAAATGAGTTTGGACTACAGAGGTATTTTAGACATGGTGGCAGATGATAGAATAGATAGCTATACAGTATATTTAATGTAAAACCTGCCAGTGCTTTCAAATCTTGCTTCCTACTATAGCTTCATAAGAGTTGCGGCGTCATTCTTCCTACAAATGAGGGTCCCTGTGACCCTCATAGCAGCAGTTAAGTAGATAGGAAATTACAATAAGGTATTTAAAAATGACACATAACTTTTTTTTTCTTCTTTTTTTTTTTTTTTTTTGGGGCCACCGTGCGGCTTGTAGAAACTTAGTTCTCTGACCGGGGATTGAACCCAGGCCCTCTGCAGTGAAAGCACCGAGTCCTAACCACTGAACCACTAGGGAATTCCTGACACATGACTATTAATTCTTTGTAGGCACAGACTTTTTCCCTAGTACCCTTTTTTTTCCAAAACTAGTCACAGGGCTTAAAGATTGAATCCTTTTACCTTTTAGAGGTCTCTAGGCATTTCCTTGGATTACTGTTACTTTTCTAAAAAGAATACTATTCAAATCCAAAAAACATGCTTTAGAGGCAAGGGAACTGCATAAATTGGGACACTTGAGAATGATGGGCTTCTATTAATAATTATACCAGTAAAATAAGTGTAAACTGTGACTGTCCTGATCAAACTGGTATGTATAGTCACCCATTTATACCTTTTTTAAAGCAATATTTCTTCTACAGTTGTACATTAAGGGTTCATGCTCTTGTAACTTAGCTCATGAATAGTCACAGCCTCAGAATAAATGCACATAACAATGATTTCTGTTAGGAATATGAATTTAACCTTAGTTTGACTTTATCTGTTGAATATTTTCAGGTGTATGTGTGATAAATCAGGAGTCTTTGCATCTCTGATATATTAAGATGTTTCTAGTTGCAAGGGGGAAAAGGTCCTGTGCAAATTTACAAAATAATAAAGGAGAAATTCAGAGGTAGCAAGGCAGTTTTAGGGTAGGTATGACCTAGATGCTTCATGCTGTAATAAAGATCCTGTTTCTTCACATCCCTCAAGTTTGCTTTCCAGACGATATCAGCTTTATCTTAAGGCTGGCTCATGGAAGTACATGTGTCCTTTCAAGACAGTGAGCTTGGATTGTTTTTGGGAGAGCAAGGGAGCTTTTCAGATGTTCTCCCCAAACTGTTCTTTGTGTCCCATAGGTCCTAACCAAATTATGTGTCCATCCATTAAAACTATGTCTTGTGAACATGGAAGCAACCCAAGTGCCCATTAACAGATGATTGGATTAAGAAGATGTGGTATATATACACAATGGAATATTAGTCATAAAAAAGAATGAAATTCTGCCATTTGCAGCAACATGGATGGACCTAGAGAATATTATGCTTAGTAAAAGAAGTCAGAGAAAGACAAATACTGTATGATATCACTTATATGTGGAATCTAAAAAAGAAAAAAAATGAATGTATATGCAAAACAGATGCACAGATAGAGAACACAAATTTGTGGTTACCAAAGGGGAGAGGGGAGTGAGGAGAGACAAATTAGGGGTGTGGGATTAACAAACTACTGTGTATAAAATAAATAAGTAAATAAGCAACAAAGACATACTGTATAGCACAGGGAATTATATCCATTATCATATAGTAACTTAAAATGGAGTTATATAATGCAAAAATACTGAATCACTATGCTATACACCTAAAGCTAATATAATATTGTAAATCAACTATACTTCAATTAAAAAAAAAAGTCTTGTGAGTGGGATTATCGTTCCCTTATGCCTGACTATTAGAGCCAGTGATGGAGCTGGCTTCGCTCAAAGTACATGTGTTACATAGTGTTAGTATAGTTACCTAAACAAAAATAAGGAGAGTTATGAAAAGAAGAGGAACTCTTGACTAGAAGACTAATTACAGTGTCTATCTCACTGCCCTCTGACAACTTACTAAGCCAAGCAACTTTCTAACCTACCCCCCTGACTCTTGTTAATTATACTCACTCAAGTTGTTCCTTGGTCTTTGCTCTTCCTTTGACACAGGAAATGTCCTATCCCTGGGCCTCCTACTTACTGTCATAGAGCATAAGTTGAAATCTACAGACTGGGGGTTCTGTGGGCTTTGGTGGTCTTACTGAGCAAAGCCATGTAAGTTACCTAGAGTAGTTATAATCAAAATTGAGGAAGCCTTATTTTGCTCTGGTATACTACCACTATTTCTTCTAGGATGATTAAGAACTCCATCAACCTACACAGAATGGAAAACATGCTATTTACTTTCTTTACCTTGCATCTAAGGAAATGTTATATTTTTCCCTAATCAAGTTAATGCCAACCTGATAAGTCATTTAAATATGTAGATTCATAACTGGTTAATGGTAGAAGAGGTTTACTGTCACTTGATGTGCTCATTTTATAGCCAAGGAAGTAGGGGTTCAGACAGGGAAATGATTCCTCTAGTTCATAGTAGAGGCATGGCCCTCTTTCACCTCATATATGTATATTTTTTATCCAAACTGTGTTTATTGGGATGGTTCCCCGTTCATCTTGATTCACAGTGCTTTTAGTGCTTCCATTTGAAGGAGGATCCTTTTGCAAGCCTTGCTTTTCCTCCTATGGGCTGGCAGAGACAGTAGAGCAGCCAACACACAAAACTACCGTTTGTGTATGGTTAAAGATGGTGATTTTACAACATCTTGGGCATTTCACATTCATGAAGTAAGAACTGGGGCTCTGCACCAGGCACTTCTGCTTGTGTTTCTTCTTCTCTTCTGAAGAGGGATGAAGGAGCTCCTTTGTGAATGCATGTTCCTGTGGGGAGGTCATCACCACTGGAAAGGCCATCTCTTAGTCCTTTTACTCACACCCAATAATTTATACTATGCTTTACAATTTACAAGGTTGTTTTCATACTGTCAACTCTTGACAGTTTGGAGCCAATTAACTGGTAAAAATAAAATACTGCATTTTTAGAAAAATATAAATTAACATGAATTTAGTAAGTAATCCATAATGGAAAATATTTATTTTTTGGAACTGTGTAGTAACAGACTATAGATCTACTGCAATGGGAATACCTTCTCTCTGATCAGTCAGTGGTGAGTTGCTAACTTAAAATGTTGGAAATTTCACTTCTGATTCAAGATGGCAACTGAACACACTTATTTCTTCTCTACAAATGCCATTGAAATAACCATAAGGATAGAAAAAGGGATAAAGACATTGAGAATGGGGTTGGAGGGCCCTATTAGTGAATCAGATAATTTCAAGTTCTAAAAGATGGAAGGTAAATAGGATAATATCAAAGGAAGCACAGATAAGACCATGCATAGACAAAGCCTGAGGTAGAGATGGGAGCTCATTCTTCACAGCTTGGCTATGGAGAAAACAAGTAGATAAGGAGAGGAGTAGGTAAGGAAAGCAAGAGTGGAAAGAAATCACACTGATGCCCCTGTTGCCACCCTACTTTCTCTTCCTGTTTGTGCAGCTATAGAATGTGCTCCCAGTGCTGAAGTAAAAGTCTAAATATACTGAGTATTATGTCTGGAAGGTAGTGGGGCTCCTACATAGCGATTGCTGCCCTCGATTGGCAGCCCCCTAGTTTGGTCTGATTTTGAACCTGAAGTTCTGTATCAGTGAGGGCAAGTTTCAATCAACCAAGTGATGACTGGGGAAACATCAGCAATAGGGCTAGTGTTAAGAATTGAATATAACTGTAGAACTAAGGCTAAAACAAAGGTTGGAATAAGTGTAACAGAATAATATAAAAATAGTTTACACTCTGACTGTAGAAATAATGCATCTAATAAAAAAATGAGAGAAGAAAAGGTAGAAAGTAGAATAAACTCTCATTGCTTCTTATAGGAGTCAAAGGATATAATTTAAAGCTGACCAATCAAGCAGTAGAAGTTTGAATAAATTTAAGAGTACAAAAGTAAGTGATAGTAATATTGCCAAAAATCGTGTACTGGATATGGAGGAAGAAGTACAGCTAATTTTATTATTCTTAGAAGAGAAGCAGATACCACCCAAACATATTATGTAAAGGTATAAGCATAAAGATGACCACTAAATCAAAAATACAAGCCTTCCTAAAGAGCAAATAATATGAGAGAACTAAGTCCCTACATACAGTCACATAAAGAATGTAAATAGGCTTTTTTACCTATTAAAATAAAAACGTATTCAGGCTGAATCACAGACAAAACCCAATGATATAGTATGTTGTATATGAGGGACATCTAAAACAGATTAAAAGTTAAGGATATAAGGATGGGCAAAGGCATGCCAGGAAAACACAAGTAAAAAGAAAGCATGAATCATGATCTCAATAAAACAAGGTAGAATTCAAGGCAGAAAGCATAAGCAAGACAAAGAAATGCGCTCTATAATCGTAAAGACTCTAATTCTTGAGGAATTGTAATAATTATGAATAGCTATTGCACCAAATAATAGCATCTTTCATGAGGCAAAAATGGCAAGAGCTACAAGGAGAAATGTGTAGAAGTACATTAGTACTAAGAAACTAATACACTTCTCTTAGCCTAAGACAAATCAAATGGACAAAAAAAAAAAAAAAAAGGTAAAGAAGACCTATACTAGGAATTCCCTGGCGGTTCAGTGGTTAGGACTCTATGCTTCCACTGCAGGGGGCATGGGTTCAATCCCTGGTTGGGGACCTAAAATCCTGCATGCCCTGTGGCACGGCCAAGAAAAAAAAAAGACCTATGCTACATAATCAGTAAGGCAGAGCTGATGAATATACATCAAATTTTATACTTGATAATAGAATATGCCATTTTTATAAGTGCCATGTAATGTTCATGAAAATTGACCATGTAATGGACCAAAAGTGAACTTTGAAAAATTCCAGAAGTATAAATGTTACAGATTTCATTGTCTCAACATAATACAATAGAATGGGTATTAATAACAAAATAACAAAACCAGAAACCAAAATTGCCTTTGTATCTTGAAATTAAAATAAAATTGTTAAATAATGTTTGGGCAAAGGAAAAATACAAACCATGATTGCAGAATTTCTAGAAAACAATGATAAAAACTCAACATCAGAATCTGGAATACAGCTACAGTTGTCTTCAGAAGAAAACTCATAACCCTGTGTACTTATTTTGATGAAAAAATTAAATCTTGCGAATGAATTAAGCATGCTATTTTTAAAAATAAATTTATTTATTTATTTTTGGCTGCGTTGGGTCTTTTTTGCTGCACGCAGGCTTTCTCTAGTTGCGGCAAGCGGGGGCTACTCTTCCTTGTGGTGGGCATGCTTCTCATTGCGGTGGCTTTTCGTTGCGGAGCACGGACTCTAGGTGCACAGGCTTCAGTAGTTGTGGCTCGCAGGCTCTAGAGCACAGGCTCAGTAGTTGTGGCGCACGGGCTTAGTTGCTCCGCGGCATGTGGGATCTTCCCGAACCAGGACTCGAACCCGTTTCCCCTGCATTGGCAGGCAGATTCTTAACCACTGCGCCACCAGGGAAGTCCCTATTTATTTATTTATTTATTTATTTTTTTAATTAGAAAAATAGCAAACCAAAGGTAAGTAGAAGGAAGAAATTACAAATTTTTGACAAGCAGGAATTAGTTAGACAATAGAAAAATAAAACCAATAGGTTGTATCCTTTTTTAAAAAATCAGTACTATATCAAGGGTCAGCAATTTTATACCTCACAGGCGAAATTTGGCCCACCATCTGTTTTGTATGGCCTACAAGCTAAGAATGGTTTTTACATTTTTAAATGGTTAAAAAAAATCAAAAGAATATTTTGTGACAAATGGAAATTTTCTGCATTTCAAATTTATTGTTCATAAAATTGTATCAAAATACAGAAACACTTTTTTGTTTGTTTGTTACTTTTTAAAATTAATTAATTTATTTTGGCTGCACCAGGTCTTAGTTGAGGCACTCGGGATCTTCATTGCAGCATATTTAGTTGTGGCATGCAAACTCTTAGTGTGGCATGCACGTGGGATCTAGTTCCCCGACCAGGGATCGAACCCTGGGCCCCCTGCATTGGGAGCACGGAGTCTTACCCACTGGACCACCAGGGAAGTCCTGTCATGTTTAAAATATATTGCTTACAGCCGTTTTTGTGCTATGATGGCACAGTTGAGTATAGTTGAGTTGTGACAGAGACCATGTGGCATTCTCATCACCTGGCACGCTGCTTGGCACACTACAAACCAGTGATGCAGTTATAACTTGACAGCATTTCTAGTGCCATGCATATCTCCATTTAGCAACATTTTATTTAATCTTTAAATTTTTTTTTTTTTTTTTTTTTTTTTGGCTGTGCCGCAGGGCTTGCGGGATCTTATTAGTTCCCCGACCAGGGATTGAACCAAGGCTATGACAGTGAAAGTGCCAAGTCCTAACCACTGGGCCGCCAGGGAACTCCCTAAATATTAATTTTAATTTAGTTTTTTATTACCAGTTCATATTCATCACATCAAAGAAAAACGAAAAGAGAAAAGTGAACTTTGAACGTCAAGCTTTTAAGGCACAGTGGAGTGTGGATTATTTTGCTACCAAATTAGGTGGGAAAGCATTATGTTTATTGTGGAATGTCACAGTAGCTCTACAATAGGCTTTGGTACTACCAGACTAAGCAGTCAACATAATGTTCCTAACATAGGAAAGCAACAGTCAGAAAAATTAGAAATTTTAATATGGAATATATTGTGGTAGCAGAATTTCTTCACAAAAAATGAAAATGAAGCTGCAACCAAAGTAAGTTTCTGAGTGGCTCATTCATTATCCAAGCAAGGAAAGCCATTTACTAATTGTGAATTAATTGTCTTTAATTGCAGTAGCCAAAGAACTGTGTCCAGAGAAAAATAAACTTAAGACTAATAGTCTTGCAGTGAGAACAGGTGCTCAGCGTTGATATTGGGAGCAATGTTAAATAAGTTAGTTAAAAAACAAGGCAGAAGATTGAGTGGTCTTCCTTCTCTCTCAGTGAGTAAATAGATATTACCAATACTGTTCAGTTGTTTATTCAAAGAGTCAATGCCAAGTTTGAAAATTTAGCCTTTGTGAATAGTCTGCCTGTAACAACTACGGGAGAGGTTATTTTCAAAGACGATGAGAAAACACTGATTCAGCACAACCTAAGATGGAATCTGCTAAGATGTGTTACAATTGATAGTAAAAATATATGTGGAGCATTAAAAGGCATAGTTGTACAAATTGTATTATCAGCAGGTACTTTGCAGAAAGTGCTTCAATCTATCGTGTTATAAAACCAGTAGTGTCAACAGTGAACTTCATTTATTCTTATGGACTTAACCATCATCAGTTTTGTGAATTTTTGTCAGAAATAGGAGCTGAATATCCTGACCTGCTCTACCACACTTCAATGATTTAGCAGTGATAACACTTTATTGCAGTTTTTTTGAGCTCAGGGCCAAGATTGAAATATTTCTGAATGAGAAGAACCACCCTCAACTACTGTTATCAAGTACTGAATGACTGGACATTAGCCTTTACAGCAGACTTGATGGTTCGTAATGAGCTTACCCTAAAATTATAAGATAAAACAGTGCTTTTATGGGAAACATAGCGAGGTGAAGTCATTTCAGCAACAACCTAACATTTTCTATACTTCTTGTGCTGTCAACAGTTAAAACAAGAAGTTAGGCCTCCATTCCCATGCAAGCCTTTCAGCAGATAAATTTTGTGAGCTCAAACTAAAGTTCCAGAAGCTCTTTTTTGGACCTCGATGCAAATGCAAAAAAAAATCCTTATTTCAAAATTTATTTAACTGTGCAGTTGAGGAGCTTCCACCTAACCTTCAATTGCAAGTGTTTAGTCTGCAAAGTAATGACATGCTAAAAGGCAAATATCAGAGAATTTAATAGAATTCTATAAATGCCTTCCCAGTGATTAATATACTTAATTAAAATCAGATGCTCATGGATTGATATCAGTATTTGGCAGTACCCATCTGTGTAAAAAGGCACTTTCAAATATGAAACATGTAAATCTCATTACAGATCAGCATTAACAGATGAACATTTGTAATGTTTTGAATGACAGGAAACACACACTTTGAACCCCAATTAAGCAAAATTTTATCTCCTAAAAAAGAATTCCCTTTTTCTCATTAGTGGATCAATATTACTTTTTTTAAAAAAGTACTTAATATAGTATTACTATATTATATTATGAATGTCATCAATAAAAATCTTGTAGAAAATTTTTTCTCTTTTATATAAGTACCTACATAATGTACTTGGTCTGCAAAGCCTAAAATATTTACTATCAGCCCCTGTACAAAAATGTTTGCTGATTTTGGAGTTAGAAAAACTAGTAGCTAGGGGAGACAGCATAAATACTCAAAATACAAAATAACAAAAGAGAATAATCCAGAAATAGAATTTTAATAATCATAAGAAATTGATTTATACAATTAAATGCAAAGAAGTTTGAAGACCTGAAATGGATAATCTCTATGAAAATATAATTTACCAAAGATGACCCTAGAAGACAAAATCTTAACAGACCAGATTTCATTAAAAAAAAATTTGCCAAAGATATGACCCTCAGAAAACTATTTGAGCTGTTCTAGAGCATAGAAACAAAAGGAAAATTTTGAATGCTATTTTAGAATCAAAACAACAGCAAACTTATGGATATCAATTTAAAAGTCCTAAATAAATTATTAAGAAAAGATCCAACACTACATTTAAAAATTAATACATTGTGATCAAGTAGAGTTTATTCCAGGAATATGTGAATGGTTCAATATTAGAAAACAATCATTTACAGAGAAAATTCATATGGACAAGCTCATAGATGTTAAAAAGGCATTTGACAAAATTCAACATTTAATAAAATACAAATTGATAGAATGAATACATGCATATATACATATATACACCTCTAAAACATACAATGTGTACATATGCAAATATGTGTATATATAATGTGTATTATATATACACATTCCAAAACTGATGTGAAAATATTGGAGGTATTCCCTTAAAGTTAAGAACAAGAAAATGAGTCCACTTTCACCATACTGTTTTCTCGTATTAAAGGTATTAGCTAGCACAATGACAACATTAGATTGCAAGACTTGAAAAGAGTAAAACTTTTTATTTGCAGAAAATATGACTATATTCCCGTACAGCCCATGAGAATAAATAGTAAGATAATTTAATAAAGTAATAGGATATGAAATTAAAATACAAAAAATCAATAGCTATTATATGTACAGCAACCATTAGTAGATACATGGAAGAGAAAGTACCTTTTTACAATATCAATAGAAATAGATGAGTGGGAAAAACATTAAAACATTCTTGAAGGAGCTGTAGAGGAGGAAGAAATTTTCCGCTACATTTCTAAGTTCCTCTGGCTGATCTAAGAATTTAATTGACATTAGAGATTAACAGAAAATCAAACAAAAATTAAATAACGTGTATACATGGGAGAGACCCAGGAAAACTGAGTAACCAAAATGGCTAAAGCCCTCACCTTAAAAACCATTCTCAGCTAAAGACAAAAGAGGATGATCAGGGGCTTCCCTGGTGGCGCAGTGGTTAAGAATCCGCCTGCCAATGCAGGGGACACGGGTTTGATCACTGGTCGGGGAGGATCCCACATGCCACGGAACAACTAAGCCCGTGCGCCAGAACTACTGAGCCTGCGCTCTAGAGCCCATGAGGCACAACTACTGAGCCCACGTGCCACAACTACAGAAGCCCACGCACCTAGAGCCTGTGCTCCACAACGAGAGAAGCCACTGCAATGAGAAGCCCAAGCACCGCAACCAAGAGTAGCCCTCACTCGCCGCAACCAGAGAAAAGCCTGCGCAGCAACGAAGACCCAACGCAGCCAAAAATAAAAATAAATAAAATAAAAATAAATAAATTTATAAAAAAAAAAAAAAAGGATGATCAAGGTGGGGAGAGTCAGTTCTGGGAGGTTACCAAGAAAAGCACAGTAAACAAGGGTGATTGTGTTGCAGATTTAAGATTTCTCCATTGATAAGAGTTTCTAGAGCTTTTTTCATCCTCTTCCTAGTACAGAGAGGGAGACACCCTTACAACTGGCGTTTTCCCTTACAAATGTAAATGTCACTGGGGTTTCAGAGTTTTTCCCAAGTCTGCCTTTTCTCAGAAAATAACCAGCCTAAAACAATATGCCGTAGAGACGTATTTTAGGGTGGCAAATTCTGCTCCCCTACAGAGCCAAAAGGAGACTTTGACAAATGGATAGGTATGTTCTTGGATAAGAAGACAACACAAAGATGTTGATTCTCCCTTGGCTAAAGTATGAATTTAATGAGATCAGGTATTTTTTCCCCATAAAATCAGACAAGCTGTTTCTAAAATTTACATGAAAAGTAAAAGAATAACCACAAACAAATAGCTGTATGGGGGTTTTAGCCCCATCAGGTATTGAAATATACTATAGAATTTGAATAATTAAAATATTGTAATAATGGCATGAATAGACCGACAAATAGAATTGAAAAGAAAGTCAGAAATAAATTCAAATACATAGAAAACATCAAGTCAGTGGAACAAAGATGGACTTTTTAATAAATGGTACTGGGAATACTTTTCAGTCATTTGGAAACCAGTTAAAAATTTGAACCCATATCTCATAGCATATGCCTTGATATACTGCTGTCGACTGAAAAAAATGCACAACTAAAAATTGAGTATTATGCTTTATTTAGGGACATTATGAGGATTTAAGCCTGGGATACATCCTCTCAGAAATAAGGGAGGAGTCAGGATATATAGGAGTTTTTGCAAAAAAAAAAGGAAAAGGTAGTTGAACATCAAAATATCAATATTACTGCTAATTAAGGAAAAACCAGACATCCCAAGTTAATGAATTTAGCACTTTTCTGTGTATGAGAAGATGCAAGAGTCTGGGCTTATTTAAATTCTTCCTTTGACATGCACGTTAACTATCTATGGCCAGTAACCTGTTTTCTCTCCATCCTGAACCCCCTCAGGGTGCGCTGTGTGGGTGGGGGGAAGCTGCTGCAGTGGCTGAAGGTTGAATGGCTGCAACGTCCTTTGTTTACATTCTTTTTTTTTTTTGAATTTTTGAATTTTATTTTATTTTTTTTATACAGCAGGTTCTTATTAGTTACCCATTTTATACATGTTAGTGTATATATGTCAATCCCAATCTCCCAGTTCATCCCACCCACCCACCCTCCCCGCCACTTTCACCGCTTGGTGTCCATACGCTTGTTCTCTACATCTGTGTCTCTGTTTCTGCCTGTACCATTCACCTGTACCATTTTTCTAGGTTCCACATATATGCGTTAATATACGGTATTTGTTTTTCTCTTTCTGACTTACTTCATTCTGTATGACAGTCTCTAGATCCATCCATGTCTCTACAAATGACCCAATTTTGTTCCTTTTTATGGCTGAGTAATATTCCATTGTATATATGTACCACTACTTCTTTATCCATTCGTCTGTCAATGGGCATTTAGGTTGCTTCCATGACCTGGCTATTGTAAATAGTGCTGCAATGAACACTGGGGTGCATGTGCCTTTTTGAATTATGGTTTTCTCTGGGTATATGCCCAGTAGTGGGATTGCTGGGTCATATGGTAATTCTATTTTTAGTTTTTTAAGGAACCTCCATACTGTTCTCCATAGTGGCTGTATCAGTTTACATTCCCACCAACAGTGCAAGAGGGTTCCCTTTTCTCCACACCCTCTCCAGCATTTGTTGCTTGTAGATTTTCTGATGATGCCCATTCAAACTGGTGTGAGGTGATACCTCATTGTATTTTTGATTTGCATTTCTCTAATAATTAGTGATGTTGAGCAGCTTTTCATGTGCTTCATGGCCGTCTGTATGTCTTCTTTGGAGAAATGTCTATTTAGGTCTTCTGCCCATTTTTGGATTGGGGTGTTTGTTTCTTTAATATTGAGCTGCATGAGCTGTTTATATATTTTGGAGATTAATCCTTTGTCCATTGATTCGTTTGCAAATATTTTCTCCCATTCTGAGGGTTGTCTTTTCATCTTGTTTGTAGTTTCCTTTGCTTTGCAAAAGCTTTTAAGTTTCATTAGGTCCCATTTGTTTATTTTTGTTCTTATTTCCATTACTCTAGGAGGTGGATCAAAACAGATCTTGCTGTGATTTATGTCAAAGGGTGTTCTTCCTATGTTTTCCTCTAAGAGTTTTATAGTGTCTGGTCTTACATTTAGGTCTCTAATCCATTTTGAGTTTATTTTTGTGTATGGTTTTAGGGAGTGTTCTAATTTCATTCTCTTACATGTAGCTGTCCAGTTTTCCCAGCACCACTTATTGAAGAGACTGTCTTTTCTCCATTGTATATCCTTGCCTCCTTTATTATAGATTAGTTGACCTTAGGTGCGTGGGTTTATCTCTGGGCTTTCTATCCTGTTCCATTGATCTATGTTTCTGTTTTTGTGCCAGTACCATATTGTCTTGATTACTGTAGCTTTGTAGTGTAGTCTGAAATCAGGGAGTCTGATTCCTCCAGCTCCGTTTTTTTACCCTCAAGACTGCTTTGGCTATTCGGGGTCTTTTGTGTCTCCATACAAATTTTAAGATTCTTTGTTTACATTCTGTAAACTCTTTTTTTGTTTTGTTTAATATGATTTATCCTGGAGATCTCTCTATATCGCTACATAGAAAACTTCCTTATTCTTTATATAGCTGTACAATATTCTATTGCAGGATATACTATAGAAACATAAAACACAACATAAAAACAACATAAATCCTTCACAAGGCAAACAACAGTATAAGTGGAAACAAGCTGGGAAGAAATATGCAAATCTTATTGCAAACAAATGGCTAATCTCCTTAATACAAGAACACAGGAGAAAAAGTTTTAATAATGCATTAGAAAACATTGTTCAAAAGTCCAGTTATGACAGTTCACATAACGTACACCACATTGTAAACATCTAAAAAGATAACTAAACTAAACCTTAATCAAAAAAAGAAATGCACATGTAAACTTTACTAAGATAACATATCTCATCTACTGTATTGGCAAAAATCCTAGAACTTGACTGTAATCACTATTGAGAAGGTTGTGCTGAAACATGCACTTTCATACATGGGTGATAAAAGTACAAATTTACACACATTTCCTACGGAAGGGAATTTGGCATTATCTATCAAATAATAGATGTATTCACCTTTTGACTGAACAATTCTAATTCTTAGGAATCTCTCCTGCAGATACACTTGAACACTTATGAAGAGACATAAGTGCCAGGTTATTATTCATTGATGTGTTATTTCTAATAGCAAAACAAAACAAAAAAGTCAATGTAACAATACATATCTATCAATAGAGGAATAGTATATCCTGCCATAGAATATTTTACAGCTTTCTAAAGAGTCAGGAAGTTTTCTATGTAGCGATATGGAGAGATCTCCAGGATAAATCACGCTAAACAAAACAAAACAAAAACAAGGAAAAGCAACGTACAGCATGTGATAGCCAGCCTCCAAAAATACCCTCCGTGATCCTCACCTGGTACACACAACCTTGTTAATCACAGCTAGTTTGTATAATGAATAGAATGCAATCAAAGTGGTGGTGTGTGAATTCTAAGGCTTGTCTAAAAGCGTTGCAGCTTTTCACCTTGGTCTCTCTGACTGGGGAAACCTGTCACCATGCCATGATGACACTCAAGCAGTCCTGTGGAGAGGCCCACATGGAGAGAAAGTGAGGCCTCCCACCAATTGCCCGGATCAACTTGCCAACCACGTGAGTGAGCCACCTTGGAAGTAGATTCTTCTCAAACCTTAAGATGACTGCAGACCCAGCTAGCATCGGATTGTGATCTCATGAGAGAGATCCTGAGCTAGAACTGCTCAGACAAGCCATTTCTAAATTCCTGACTCATAAAAATTCACAATAAATATATTTGGTCTTCATCCACAGTTCCTGGCTCACAGTTCCCAAACCCTTGGGAGTTTCCTAAACTGTAAGACCCATGGAGCATGTTTTGTTACAGTATTTTGTCTCTTGTCCTCAATTCCTGAAAAAATGCTTCAGAGCCATTGAAGTGAAATGGGTGCCTTGTTATTTGTAACAAGCCTCTTTCCACAGCAGTTGGGTTTTTGTTAATGAGGTGATTTTGGAAAGTAAGTAAGGATGGGGCCGGTTATCAGGGGAACCACCTTGATTAGAGGGTTGGAACTTTCAGCCCCACTCCCTGATTACCCAGGAGGAGGAGAAAGGTTCTGGAGGTTGAATTAATCACCAATGCCTAAGGATTTAATCAACCATGCCTGTGTAGTGAAGCCACCATTAAAATCCAAAAGGAGGGGTTTCAGAGAGCTTCCAGGTTTGTGAAGCAGAATGCCTCTACATGCCACCGTGCTGGGCTCCAAACTCCAAGAGGACTGAAGTTTCTTTGTTCTCAACCTCACCCTATGAATCTCTTCATCTGGCTGTTGATTCCTGTGCTTTAATATCCTCGGTAATAAACCACTCATCTGGTGAGTAAATTGATTTTCTAAATTCTGTGAGCTGGTTTAGCAAATTAATTGAACCCAAAGAGAGGGTTGCAGGAGCCTCTGATTTATAGCCAGTTGGTCAGAAGATCAGGTAACAACATGGACTTGAGGCTGGCATTTGAGTGGGGGCCATCTTGTGGGACTGAGCCCTTAACTTGTAGAATCTGATGCTATCTCTGGGTAAATAGTGTCAGAATAGAGTTGAATTGTAGGACACCCAGTTGCTGTCGGAGAATTGCTCGTTGGTGATGTGGGGGAAATCACACTCCCACGTAGGAATTGGTTCTAGAATATTTAGGTTTAATTTAAAAAATAAAAGTTAACATTTAAAAAAATCTAAATTTCTTGTAAAATCCATATTTTCAGCGTTTCTTTTTAAAAAATGTGACATTCCATAAATGCTGGGCTGGCCTTTTGACTAGCAAAAAACAATTAGAGCTGAGTTGTGGCTTTTTACATGATATATACATGTGTACTACACGAAGTCCACATTAATTTGAATGTTCTATCTGGCCTTGTAGGTATTTAAATATGTGGCCCCCACTTTAAACATTGAAAGAAAGCTTTCACTTGGGTTCCCCTGTGAGTCTTTGCTTCTCCAGGCTAAAATATCATAGGTTCTTTTTTTAAATTTATTTCGCTTTTTGTTTCCTTAATTTTGGTCTTGAAAGGAATTCCATCAAACGCTTGCAGAATATTCACCCTCAGTTAACCAGTAAATTTGTCTTTGGGGAGCCGCTTAGGGAATCAGACCCTGGCTTCAGGTTATCAGAGAGTCAGGAAACCTGCATTCTAGTCTTAGCCTTGAAGCTGTTCCACTCCTTGCCATGCAAAGTCCGGTCCATGGGCCAGCAGCATTACCTGGTAGCTGATTAGTAATGCAGAATCTCGGGCCCACCTAGATTTGTGAATCAGCATCTATGCCTTAAGATCCCCAGGTGATTCATATGCACAAAGAAGTTTGAAAAGCACTGGTCTAGATGATAAGCTCAAGGAAGGCAGGGTTTTTTTGTCTTCTTCTTTATTATTTTATATCCACAGGACCTATCTAAAGTTTAGCACATGATGGCTGCAAAATCCATGAATCTTTCTCTGACCTTGAGCATGTCCAAACTTCAGGGACTTTGTAAACTTCCAAGGACTTAATTGTAAAGTGGTGTAGGGAGAGAGGTGGTGAGTGGAGATGGGGTCAACCGTCAATGGTTGAAAAACTGACGTGAACATTAGAATCACAGGTGGTAGTGGTGGTTTTTATATGGTTGTCTTTGACCTACTAAGTCAAAAGCTCTGAAGATGGGTCATAGGATTTGTATGTTTTAAAATTTCCCTTTATGTTCAATAATGTTTATTACAATAGCATATATAAAAAAATCTTTAAATGTCCCTCAAGAGGAAATGGATAAGTACAATGTAATACAATTCAGAAATTTAAATGAATGAAATAGAGCTACACATGTAAACATGATTAAGCCTAAAAAATGTTTTGCAAGAACAAACTTGCAGAGGAGGTGTGAAGTATGGTGCTGTTTATTTAAAGCTTAAAAAGTGCGTATGTTTGTAATAGAAACATACTTATGTAGTAAAAGTGTAAAGTCCTAGATGGGAAAAATAAACACCAAGTTCAGGGTAGTTATCATACGTTCTTTATCTGATTTGGCTCTTATCACTCTTCTCTGGACTTTTAATTTACCAATGTTCCATTTATTTTATCTGGCTATTTCAGAATGGGGTGGATGCAGACAGTATCTTCTGAGGAATGCAATTTATGACACCCTTTGCCTTTTTTTTTTTTTTTTTTTTCTTTTTCTTAACCAGAGAAACATAGGTAATTGACAACAGCTTCCAGGGCTGTTATCATTAGAGGGCTTATTAAACCAGCCCTTCTCCATTTATCCTCTTCCAAAAGCAGTTATTTGAACTTAAATGCAGTGAATCATACTAACTCTTCTAGTGGCGGATATTTTATATCTTTTTGGATCTTCTTTGTCTTCATTTAGGCTGATAGTATTGAAACGGCTATTAAGGGAAAATAGACTGAGACAAAGTGTTAGCAACCGGATCGCACTTACACTGTCTGTCTTCCTGATGACATTTAACTGTGAATATCCTCTTTAAAAGCTTTCCTTTAAAAACAAGCAGGGAGCCCCCAGCAGGGAGTTTTGACTATGGGTGAAGACTCAAGAGAATTAAAGTGTGCCTGGGACCCTGAACCTGGGGATCATTTCTAAGCTAAAATTGGTGACAGCAGAATTTGATGCTGTTCTCTGAAAATGCAGTAGAAATTTGTATATTGATAGTATATGACAATAGTGCTAAACTTTCTATTTTGAAAAATATAATTCTTTTTCTCAATTCTTTGGGATTTTCCATTAGACAATAATATCGTCTATAAATAATGACCATTTTGTTTCTTCCTTTCCAATTATTATGGCTTTTATTTCTTACCACTCTGGTTAGAACCTCCAGTAGCGTGTTGATGAAAAGTGATAATAGTGAGCATTATTGTCTGTTTAAGGGAATGACTAACATTTCATTGTTAAATATGTCGTCAACTGTTATTTCTTTTGTGCATACCCCACAAACCTAAGTTCCCTTATATTCGAGGTTTATCTCTTTTTTTCCCTCCCATGCATCCATCCTTCTTTCATTCCTCTTTTGTTTCTTAAATGATGAGTGACTTTTATTATTTTTGGCATCTATTGAGATAATAATTCTTTTTTTCTCCTTTAATTGGTTAATGTGTTTAATTACATTAATCAAAAAAAATTTTTTTTGGGTGTGCCATGTGGCTTATAAGAGCTGAGTTCTCTGACCAGGGATTGAACCTGGGCCCAGGGCAGTGAAAGCGCTGAGTCCTAACCACTGGACCGCCAGGGAATTTCCCATTATTCAATTTCTAATGTTAATCCTCCCTTGCATAAATGCCCTCTTGGCCTAATTACCAACCAAAGGCCCCACCTCCAAACACCATCACATTGGGGATTAGGTTTCAACATATGAACTTGGGGGAACACAAAAATTTGACCCATTGCAATGACCTTTTAAGTCCAATATCTCTACTATCTGATAGTGTGGTTCTTAATCTTGGTTTCTTAGTTTACTAGTTCAAATTCTTGAGGAGGAATGTGGCGGACAAAGCTTCGTCTGTGGGTTGGAACTTGGGTTCGGTGTAAGTTCTTGGATCAATCAACTCTGGCCTGAGGTCATGTGCTTCCAACAAGGTGGTCTAAACCACATGGTGACAGAACTTTTCCCAGAAAGGGAAGGTAGGCCATCAAACCTATCTTCTACCTCCCATTCAGTCCTTAAATTGTCTCAGTGTTGTCTTCAGAAGGTTAAGGCATTGCAGGTATTACTGTCTACCTTTGTCCTGCCAAGCTCAACTGTAGGCATGGGTGGGACCTTCACAGGCAAGCTCAGTCCCGCCCATTTCTGGAATCAATGTACACAGTGTTAGTAGTGTTAGTAGTTGAGGAGTGTCCTATGTCTGCCAGCAGGTGGAGTCTAGAAATTAGTCGTAAGCAAAAAGTGTCTGTGTCTACCATGCTGGTCTCCCCTCACCACTTACTAAGTTTTTTTTTTATAGATATAATTGATATATTAATTAGTTTCACGTGTACAACATAATGATTAGATATTTGTATATAGTGCAAAATGATCACCACTGTAAGTCTAGTTAACATCAACCAGGGGAATGGCCACAGTCTAATTCTCTTTCCTTCCAGAAGTCTCCTCCTTGCATACTGCAACTTATATGGTCGCCAATGACCAAATGAACATGAACTTGAGCATATTGACAAGGGGATCTTGTCAGTGCCACCTCTGTGGCATCTGAGCTATAGCTCCAGTGAGTGTCCCGCCATGTGTGCATATTTCTCTCTGCTGCTGGGCTGTACACAACTTGCAGAAGAAACATGGGATTCACCTTGTTTGTGTTGAAAATAAATATTGAATGAGGGAACTAATAATGGATAAACAATGCTGAGCAGCATCCCTCTTGATGGAAAAGTTTATGGACATGGAAAATGTTCCCTGATCAATGACTCCTCAGAGTCGTGGTTCCCAGGAAGGCACCAGTGCCAGGTGGTATCAGTCATCTTAATCTCACCTGAGCCCAGAGCAAGGGTTTGGAACGGAATTTCTCTCTTAAACTGAGTAGGAATAAGGCTCCAAGGAATCCTTTCAAACACTAGGGCAGAGCAGGGGTGAGGGTGTGAAGGGGTGGGAAGAAGGGGAGGAGGAAGAAGGACGTAGGAAGTCAACAGGGAAGAGGGGGACCCCCACCCCCCAATCACCTCCCCTGGGGCCCTTTCTAATTGGAAATCCCACCCTGGAGCCTGGAGCCTGGGTTCAGTACGGCTCTTGGCTGCATCTCTCACCAGGAGTGGTTAGTTTACAAGAAGGATTTGAAGCTTTCAGTGTCTCTCACTTAATACAGCAGCTGCTGTGACACGCACTCCATTTGGGCAGCTCATTTCTGCTCCTGCATCCCATTAGAGGTAGCCCTTGCTCACCTCCATTTGTCTAAGGAGACTGGGTTCCTTGGTGGGGGAAGGGAGACCATTTACTGTAAATTATTCCATTAGAATCAGGAGTAAGAGTGGTTTCTGCCATTGTCTGACAGGCTAATCCCAGGGCAGCTAGAGATGGCTGTGAAAGTTGTTTGTTTTTTTCTGGCTGCACCATGGGGCTTGCGAGATTCCCCACCAGGGATCGAACCCCTGCCGCCTGCAGTGGAAAGGCAGCCACTGGACCACCAGGGAATTCCCGGCTGTGAATGTTTAACCTGCAGAATCCATTAGGGCTGTCAACAGGGAGGGGACAGCAAATATAGGGGAAAGCAGTTAAGGGGCGTGGCCTGACTTGGAGCTTCAGCAGCAGCCCTAGGACAGGGAGGAGGCACCTGAAGAGTAGGTGATGGAGGATACGGAGTCGGGGGCAGAGTAAGGCAGATCTGGTGACCCTCATTCATGCCTGCCCCTCAGGGACTTCTAATACATTGGTTCTCAACCTTGGATGCTCACTGGAATCTCACGGGACTTTTGAAAAATGCTGATACCCAACTTCCACCCTCTTTTCCACATTCTGATTAGATTGGTCTGGTTTGCGGCCTGCGCATCAGGTTTAGGAAGCTTCCCAGGTGAAGAGGCTGTGAAAGGAAATGGAGGGTATTTTTTTTTTTTTTTTTGAGGATTTTTGCATCTATATTCATCAGTGATATTGGTCTGTAATTTTCTTTTTTTGTAGTATCTTTGTCTGGTTTTGGTATCAGGGTGATGGTGGCCTCATAGAATGAGTTTGGGAGTGTTCCTTCCTCTGCAGTTTTTTGGAAGCGTTTGAGAAGGATGGGTGTTAGCTCTTCTCTAAATGTTTGATAGAATTCACCTGTGAAGCCATCTGGTCCTGGACTTTTGTTTGTTGGAAGATTTTTAATCACAGTTTCAATTTCATTCCTTGTGATTGGTCTGTTCATATTTTCTATTTCTTCCTGGTTCAGTCTTGGGAGGTTATACCTTTCTAAGAATTTGTCCATTTCTTCCAGGTTGTCCCTTTTATTGGCATAAAGTTGCTTGTAGTAGTCTCTTAGGATGCTTTGTATTTCTGTGGTGTCTGTTGTAACTTCTCCTTTTTCATTTCTAATTTTATTGGTTTGGGTCCTCTCCCTCTTTTTCTTGATGAGTCTGGCTAATGGTTTCTCAATTTTGTTTATCTTCTCAAAGAACCAGATTTTAGTTTTATTGATCTTTGCTATTGTTTTCTTTGTTTCTATTTCATTTCTTTCTGCTCTGATCTTTATTATTTCTTTCTTTCTGCTAACTTTGGGTTTTGTTTGTTCTTCTTTCTCTAGTTCCTTTAGGTGTAAGGTTAGATTGTTTATTTGAGATTTTTCTTGTTTCCTGATGTAGGCTTGTATAGCTGTAAACTTCACTCTTGGAACTGCTTTTGCTGCATTCCATAGGTTTTGGATCATCGTGTTTTCATTGTCATTTGTCTCTAGGTATTTTTTGATTTCCTCTTTGATTTCTTCAGTGATCTCTTGGTTATTTAGTAACGTAGTGTTTAGCCTCCATGTGTTTGTGTTTTTTACGTTTTTCCCCTGTAATTCATTTCTAATTTCATAGAGTTGTGGTCAGAAAAGATGCTTGATATGATTTCAATTTTCTTAAATTTACTGAGGCTTGATTTGTGACCCAAGATGTGATCTATCCTGGAGAATGTTCCATGTGCACTTGAGAAGAAAGTGTAATCTGCTGTTTTTCGATGGAATGTCCTATAAATATCAGTTAAATCTATCTGGTCTATTGTGTCATTTAAAGCTTGTGTTTCTTTATTAATTTTCTGTTTGGATGATCTTTCCATTGGTGTAAGTGAGGTGTTAAAGTCCCCCACTATTATTGTGTCACTGTTGATTTCCTCTTTTATAGCTGTTAGCAGTTGCCTTATGTATTGAGGTGCTCCTATGTTGGGTGCATATATATTTATAATTGTTATATCTTCTTCTTGGATTGATCCCTTGATCATTATGTAGTGTCCTTCCTTGTCTCTTGTAACCTTTATTTTAAAGTCTATTTTATCTGATATGAGTATTGCTACTCCAGCTTTATTGTGATTTCCATTTGCATGGAATATCTTTTTCCATCCCCTCACTTTCAGTCTGTATGTGTCCCTAGGTCTGAAGTGGGTCTCTTGTAGACAACATATATATGGGTCTTGTTTTTGTATCCATTCAGCAAGCCTGTGTTTTTTGGTTGGAGCATTTAATCCATTCACGTTTAAGGTAATTATCGATATGTATGTTCCTATTACCATTTTCTTAATCATTTTGAGTTTGTTTTTCGTAGGTCCTTTTCTTCTCTTGTGTTTCCCACTTAGAGAAGTTCCTTCAGCATTTGTTGTAGAGCTGGTTTGGTGGTGCTGAATTCTCTTAGCTTTTGCTTGTCTGTAAAGCTTTTGATTTCTCCATTGAATCTGAAAGAGATCCTTGCTGGGTAGAGTAATCTTGGTTGTAGGTTCTTCCCTTTCATCACTTTAAGTATATCATGCCACTCCCTTCTGGCTTGTAGAGTTTCTGCTGAGAAATCAGCTGTTAACCTTATGGGAGTTCCCTTGTATGTTATTTGTCGTTTTTCCCTTGCTGCTTTCAATAATTTTTCTTTGTCTTTAATTTTTGCCACTTTGATTACTATGTGTCTCAGCGTGTTTCTCCTTGGGTTTATCCTGTATGGGACTCTCTGGGCTTCCTGGACTTGGGTGGCTATTTCCTTTCCCATGTTAGGGAAGTTTTCGACTATAATCTCTTCAAATATTTTCTCAGGTCCTTTCTCTCTCTCTTCTCCTTCTGGGACCCCTTAATGAGAATGTTGTTGCATTTAATGTTGTCCCAGAGGTCTCTTAGGCTGTCTTCTTTTCTTTTCATTCTTTTTTCTTTATTCTGTTCTGCAGCAGTGAATTCCACCATTCTGTCTTCCAGGTCACTTATCCATTCTTCTGCCTCAGTTATTCTGTTATTGATTCCTTCTAGTGTATTTTTCATTTCATTTATTGTATTGTTCATCTCTGTTTGTTTGTTCTTTAATTCTTCTAGGTCTTTGTTAAACATTTCTTGCATTTTCTCAATCTTTACCTCCATTGTTTTTCCGAGGTCCTGGATCATCTTCACTATCATTATTCTGAATTCTTTTTCTGGAAGGTTGCCTATCCCCACTTCATTTAGTTGTTTTTCTAGGGTTTTCTCTTGTTCCTTCATCTGGTACATAGGCGTCTGCCTTTTCATCTTGTCTATCTTTCTATGAATGTGGTTTTTGTTCCACAGCCTGTAGGACTGTAGTTCTTCTTGCTTCTGCTGTCTGCCCTCTGGTGGATGAGGGTATCTAAGAGGCTTGTGCAAGTTTCCTGATGGGAGGGACTGGTGGTGGGTAGAGCTGTTGCTCTGGTGGGCAGAGCTCAGTAAAACTTTAATCCTCTTGCCTGCTGATGGGTGGGGCTGTGTCCCCTCCCTGTTGGTTGTTTGGCCTGAGGCGACCCAACACTGGAGCCTACCCGGGCTCTTTGGTGGGGCTACTGGCGGACTCTGGGAGGGCTCATGCCAAGGAATACTTCCCAGAACTTCTGCTGCCAGTGTTCTTGTCCTCACAGTGAGACAGAGCCACCCCCTCCTCTGCAGGAGACCCCCCAACTTAGCAGGTATGTCTGATTCAGTCTCTATGGGGTCACTGCTCCTTCCCCTGGGCCCCGATGCACACACTACTTTGTGTGTGCTCTCCAAGAGTGGAGTCTCTGTTTCCCCCAGTCCTGTCAAAGTCCTGCAATCAAATCCCACTAGCCTTCAAAGTCTGATTCTCTAGGAATTCCTCCTCCCATTGCCAGACCCCCAGGTTCGGAAGCCTGATGTGGGGCTCAGAACCTTCACTCTAGTGGGTGGACTTCTGTGGTATAAGTGTTCTTCATTTTGTGGGTCACCCACCCAGCTGTTATGGGATTTGATTTTATTGTGATTGCACCCCTCCTACCATCTCATTGTGGCTTCTCCTTTGTCTTTGGATGTGGGGTATCTTTTTTGGTGAGTTCCAGTGTCTTCCTGTTGATGATTGTTCAGCACTTAGTTTTGATTCCAGTGTTCTCGCAAGAGGGAGTGAGAGCACTAGTATTTATTTTTTGACCCTGGAGTTATTTAGGAGCAATTTCTTAAATCTCTCACGCATACATAGTTTTCAAAGTTCTTTGTTATTTCTAATTAATTGCTTTGTGATCAGGGAACATGTCTTGTTTGTACATATTCTTTGAAATTTATTGAGACTTTATAGACAAGCATGTGGTCAACTTTTTTAAATGTTCTTTTGATATTTAAGAAAAATATAATCTCCATTGGATTTGGGGTTCTGTATATGTCCAATAAATCAAGACTCTTCCTTGTGCTATTTATATTTTTACTAACTTCTGCTCTATTTAACTTATTGAGTGTTAAATCTCCTGATTGGGTTGTAGATTTGTGAATTTTTCTCTGTAGTTCTACCCAGTTTCGATTTATGCATCTTTGAGACCATTAGATGAGTACATGTATTTTATGTACCTGGTGAATTTCTTCCTCTACAAAACAGATAATAATACCTATATTATGAGGGTTGTGACAAAATATAAATATCTTACATAATTTTTATCACATTTATATCATAGTTATGAATCCCTAAGAATAATGCCTAACACATCGTGAGTAGTAGAAGATAATGTAGTCTCTTCTGGCTTCCATTGTTGGTACTGAGAAGTTTGCTGTCAGCCTGATAGCCATTCCTTTCTGGTGACTTTTAAATTTCTTTAAATTGCTTGCTCATTTTTGTCATTCCATGCTTTATTTCCTTAAACATTTCATACATAGTTATTTTATATTGTTTTTGATAATGCAATGTAGCATCTGAAGATACTGGGAAGTCTAAATCTGCTATTTCTGCTCTTCTTGCTGATGTTTGTTTCCTTGTGTTTGTTGCTTTTATCAAAGTTCTCCAGAGAAAGAACCAATAGAACATATAAACACCTCACCCTCCATCACATCCAAAATCTCCTTCTCTGGTATACCCTACCTCAGTGAATGACATTGACAGTTGTGCAAATTGGAAATCTGAGAGTCACGTCATCATCTCTTTCTTGCCACCATATCCAGTTAATCAGGGTAAATTGATTCTATTGTATATCTTAAATCTCAAGTCTGTTCACTTTCCTGTTGTCCTACAATGTATCCGAGTCTAGAGCACTGAGGTCTCCCCATGTCTAATCTTACTCTTCCACTCAACATGATACGTTATTTGAATGATCCTCATAAAATGTGAATCTAATTATGTCACTTTCAGATTAAAACTCTTTCAATTTTTCCTCATTTCCTTTTGGAATAAAGTTTAAGTGGCATGTCATGCTTTACAAGTCCCTTCATTAACCACTCTCTCTCTACCATCCCCTCTTCTTGCACTCTAAGTTTCAGCCATCCTAAATCTCTTTTGGCTCCTCCAAGGTGGGATGCTTTTTCTCCTGGCCTCTACACCTGCTGTTATTCTCTGGCCACAAGCCATCATCTCCAAGCTAACTCATTAAGTCTTCAGTTCTCAGCATTAAAGTCTCTGGGAAGCTTTCATCCCTGCTCCACATACCAGTCATCCCCACACACCCTCTAGAGCTGCTGACGGGCTTGGCAACTACAGTAAAGAAACCAGAGTTGGTTCTATTCCTCTCTTTTGTGAAGGTTGTTCCTATGAGATGATGCAATATAGACAGAAACCTAAGCAGTGCCAGAATTCCTAGGATTCTTGTAAAAATAAGTAGAAAAATCCAACAGCACCAGCAGAGTGAGAATTGCACGAAACAGCCTTCAAATCATGAAATAACTTTAAAAAGTAGACTTTTATGGAGAAAAATGTCAGTAAGCACACAGATATTATAGCACTACAAGATTATTTCTAAGACCAGTGACTTAAAACAACAGCAAATTCATGATGAAAATGATTCTAATTAGAAAGTTAATCTGATTCGGTAATAACCAAAATAGGATCTGCAATATGACTTTCCACAATTTCTCAAGTAAGATTCCATCTAATAGTACTGTTTATACTTAACATACACTCACATTCATTTCTTACAATTTATGAACTTAAGTTTCAGCAAGAATACTTTTTAGTGTTTGGGTTATCTTAATATATGCCAATTATTTTGTAAAGGCTAAATAAAGGGTTAAATTACTTAAGTGAATTTTCAGTAATAGCATTTTTTTTTAATTAATTAATTTATTTATTTATTTATTTTTGGCTGTGTTGGGTCTTCGTTTCTGTGCAAGGGCTTTCTCCAGTTGCGGCGAGCCGGGGCCACTCTTCATCGCGGTGCGCGGGCCTCTCATTGTCGCGGCCTCTCCCGTTGCGGAGCACAGGCTCCAGACGCGCAGGCTCAGTAGTTGTGGCTCACGGGCCTAGCCGCTCCGCGGCATGTGGGATCTGCCCGGACCGGGGTACGAACCCGTGTCCCCTGCATTGGCAGGCGGATTCCTAACCACTGCGCCACCAGGGAAGCCCAGTAATAGCATTTTTAACAGAATAAAAACATTCTTCTTTTGAGAAAATAAAAATATACACTAAACAACCCAATACAAAATTTTAATAAAATAGAAAGTAAGGAAATTTGAATCTTATTCACACATACATGTGTGTGAATTTATATATATATGTAGTTTGCAATAGCAGAAGTATACTTCTGCAGGATGTAAAATGTACTCGAGAACGAGAAGCACAGGATATATACATTATAAGGGCAAACTCAATAAATTAGTTAAAATTTTATCACTCAGTAATGGAGACCAGTTTACAGTGATGTGGCAATGGTAGCAAAAGTAGTAGGAAGGAGCTAGCACTCAATGTATCTAATAAATAAAGCTTAGTGATTCATTAAATATTATGATACTGTACAGGATCAAAACTTTCAACACTTATATAGATCTTTAACTGATATCTTTCAGATAAGCTAAATAATCTAGGTAGGTAAGAAATTGCCTGCTGACATCGTATTTTAAAGGAATTACCTTGCATAGGGAAGTCTACTCAATACTCTGTAATGACCTATATGGGAATAGAATCTAAAAGAGTGGGTATATGTATATGTATAACTGATTCACTTTGCTGTACAGCAGAAACTATACCACAACATTGTAAATCAACTATACAATAAAAATTAATTTAAAAAAAGAATTACCTTGGAAAACTGAAAAAGCTTCATAAGAGCTGCACGGATCCAAAATATAATATAGTCTCCAAAAATAATGGAAAATATTGGTCTACCGTCTTGCTATCATTCTGGCTGCACTTTACATCTTCAAAAAAATTTTCACAACTAGGGTATATATCTGGACCCTAACAAGTTTATAAACATTGTAAATATGGCCCATTTTCTTTGTAATTATCTTAATGTGCTTTTGTGTAAAATGATTTACTAAAATATTTAGTTTTTTTAAATATAAAAATTAAATAAATACTCCCACCATTTACTTTATCTCAGATATTAGACTTGCAGTTGAGCTCTAGAAGTATTGAGTAGTCATAGGTCATTTCATGTAGTCTCAAGGCAGAAGGAAACTAACAGAAAGATAAGCATCAGTTTTACAGTAACACACAACACCCAAGATATGGAGCTAAAGATTAACCACATATTCAATTATTTATTCAATGTATGTGACCTTTAGAGCTCACGCTATTTCATTTGTTCTTTATCTTTGATAGGATTAATTGCATTTGATTTTTGTATTAAGGCGAAAGACAGACATCTTTTCCTTGGCTTTAATTAGTCTCAAATTTAAGAAGAGAGAATAATGCTCATTTCATAAAAGGTTAACATCGATATTAGGACAATTTTTTTTCTTCTGACAAATCTGTGCTGTGTTTATATTAAAATAAATGTTTAAAAATACTAATCCTGAGCAAGAGTTAAAATAAGAACAGTTTTGACTAAAGAATAAAATTCCTTCATTGTTAAACCTAAACAGCTTTAAAATTCAACCATGGGATATAAAGTCAGTAAGACTGGAATTCAGACTTCTGATGTCCACGGCAAACCTGAAAGCTCTGAGCAGAAAGAACACACACATAGTAGATTAAAAAAAAAAAACAGTAAAAAGCATCAAAAATTGATGCACCTGGATTTTGTTAAATATAACAAAGGTTACTCAGTCCTTCATGGATAAACCTCGCTGGAGAACAGCACTGAACAGTATACTGCATTGAACAGATCCCTCAGAAAGGCCACGCTGGATTTCTTTTTTTTAGATAGGCACAGACTTTTCCCCCCCAAACATTCAAAGACATAAAAGACACATTTGGAAGTACAATATGAATCCTGTTTTTTGGTGGGGTTTTTTGTTTTTTGTTTTGGGTTTTTTTTTCAGCTGCGCTGCTCGGCTTGCAGGATCTTAGTTCCCTGACGAGGAATTGAACTCTACCAGGGATTCATGGCAGTGAAAGTTCCGAGTCCTAACCACTGGACCGCCAGGGAATTCCCGTTTTTTGTTGTTGTTGTTGTTGTTGCTGTTTTTTAATCCTGTCTTCAAGAAAGGAAAAAGTTCTGGCCACTTAGGAAACTAAAGTGAGTCACTTGAGTTTTTAGTTATAGCTCCCCCCTCATGAAAAATAAGAGTCTTCTAGCCAGCAAAGCAGTATTATGACAAAGTATTAATATTTATACACCAGTAAAGGCATTAAGTAAGGGCTTGGCAACACAAGTCAACTGAAACCAAGCTCTAAGGATACTTTTAGTCCGTGTGGTGAAAGTGCATGGGAGTGGGAAACTGCCGGCACAGCAGGGATCCTCTCACAGTGTTAGGGCCTGTCCACCTGGGTGCAGTCACTTCCAAGTCAGCGTGGTGAGCACTAGGCAATGACATCGACACTGAGCATGGCCGGCCCTCGGGGCTTCTTCAATATGCCTTTTCTTTTATTCCAACTGTCTCTCTTCCTCTTCATCTGCTTCTTCAATGACCTGAATCTCATCTCCTTGAGGTAAGGCAGAATTCTCCACCTGCAGTTTATTCCCATCAGCTTTACATTTCTCTTCTTCCTCTATGATTTCCTTCCATATCTTGTGGTTTTCGGTGAGATGGTGCATTAGCTGACAAAATATTCGCCGTCTGCCTTTCCTTCTTTGTGGTTCTGTGAAATTTAACACACGTGTATTCTAATCATAGCAATATGATTCACTCATTCAATAAATATCTGAGTGCCTGATATATATTCCAGGCATTTATCTAAGCACTGGGGTTACAGTTATAATAAGATTAAAATAATCCTTGCACCATGGGGCTCTCTTTCTAGTGGGAAGACCAAGATAAGCAAAGAAGCAAGATACTTGTGTGTTAGATGGTGTTAAGTGTTACGGATAAAAATAAAGTAGAGAGGGGATTAGGGAAGATGGGGTGGGGTGGGAGTTTCAAGGAGAAGGGAGGATGGTACTGAAATTTCAAATGATAAATAACAATGCAAAGTTAAAAACCATCCTTTTTAGGGATTTTTTTTTAATGTATTGAATTAAACACAATTATCAAAATTTTGGTGAGTACAAATAATTTTCAGAAGCCAGTCACCTTTCCCAAGATGACATCAGATGGTAATGCCATAAGATTACTCTTCACTATGCTACTCCTGAATACAAGGTAGGGTGGGGGAAGTACTTTGTTATCTTGTTCCAAGCTATCTTATCTGTTCTGATTTATAGCATGTTTGGGAAACAAACAAAAAAATAATTAGCTAGATATAATTTAAATCCTACTTTAAAGAGCAAATAACTGATTTCATTTTTAGTTACAAAGGTGACAAATGTCTTTTTCATTTTCCATTTATACTCACTGATTTATATAGAAAAACTATGCGTTACGGTTTGGTAGTTCAAAGCCATAATGCCACAAAACTTGGTTTTCCTCTTAGAGTCAGAGAATGTGTATTTTCCTCTTCTCCCAACTGTGCTGAATGAACTATTTCCCAAGTCTATATGAAGGGCATGTTAACAGGGGAGGGTGGTGTGAAGAGGGGTTAGGCAAAGGAGGACTAGCCACTAGGACCAGCCACCTCACATAAGTTCAGATTTGGCGACAGCCCCATCATGTGTGCACAGGTAGAGACTGCTGAAGAGCACTGGCTGGAGGACAGCACCTCCAGAGATGCTCCTTTAACTAAGAATGCTTGTTGTGTGACAGCATTTGCGTGGTACCCAAGCAGTAGTTACTCAAAGGGAGACTAATCAGGCTGAACATTTAGATAGTACTTACTTAAGATATAACTACTGAATCTGTATCTTAAAAACAAAGATTCAAATCCAAATTAAATGGACATTTGCAGTTAATTAATCACATTAAAGAAATGATAGTATCCTTATATCTTACTAGGATTTAGGTTGTCTTCTATTTCTTCATCCTCTGTATCTAATTCTTCACCATCTTCTTCATCATAACAACTTTCAGTATCATCATCCTCTTCTGCTTCTATCCACTGACCCGGTAGCAAACCAGCAGCATCATAGGAGTTACACAGGGGACCCACTATGTGAGTGATAAAAGATTCCTGGAGTTTTGCTAGTTGAGGAGAAGAACGATCCATGAAGGGACTGACGGGCAAACCAAGATTTGCTTCTTCATCTCCCTGATCATATTAAAAAGAAAAGTATACCTTTAACTGTTGAAAGAACAACCACTGAGCTTTGTTAAAATTATCTTGAGGTTTTTTAATAAGCACAGTCTAACTCAAAATAACTTTTACAAAGAAGTTATCAATGAAATTACTCTGTCATTCCAACTCAAAGAATTTCTCTACTATTAGAGAAATCCTAAACAAGACTTTATTCTCACACCCACAGTCAACCAGTATGGTTGATATTCAGGTAGCAAGAAAAATATACATCTTTTAAAATAAATTCAGCAAATTTGCTAACAAACCAAAATTATATTAATAGAATATATAAATTCTATATAAATTACCAAAATTCTATAATATCAAATATAGATCCTCTTTCTCCTATGGGGAGATGGTATAATGGAAACATTTTTGTTGTAGTTGTACCTCAAATGTACAGAGTTGAATTTTGCAAATGCTTTTCAATGCCCTCCCTTTTTTTCTAACAGCAGAACCCTTTAATGAATCTAAATCAGAAAACTCAATATGTAAAACAGACAAAAGTAGAGCTATTGTGGTTGAGGTGAGGATTCGCCCCAGCTGCCTGCCCTGTGATACCCTCCCACTTGTGGTCCCTAGGGTTCTGGAGAGCACAACTGGAGATCAGACAGATGTGGTTTCAAAACCTGCTTTTGCCACCTACTACCTGTGTGGTGCTGGGCAAGCTCTATGCCCAATTCATGTGTAAGATGTGAATAATAATCTACAGGGTTGCTATAGGATGAAAAGCAATATTATATAAAATGTTGAGCACAGGGCTGAGCAGTCCCCAAATGGTACTATTAACATTTTAGTGCCTACTGTCTGAACTGGTGGAGGGTGAATACTCTCCACAGTGCACAAGTTCTGCAGGCAAGCAGTGTCTATCTGTGCTGAGCCAACAGAGCCCTAAGGAGACAACCAGAAACTGTCCCATGATTAACTGTCCCATGATTAAAAATCTTATATGGCTTTATCTTCTGTGAGGATGAAAATTATTAATATTTACAAAAAATATCCAGGTGGGTTTATCCACAGGATTCTACAGTTTCATACATTTGACTTTTAAATAGGAGTTAGGCTTTTCTAAGCCCATGGCACATAATGGCTATAGGAGTATACATAAAGATAGTATAATTAAGGTAATAAAAAGGTAAAAGGTTGGGCCAGGTTAGAAATTTGCATTCATATCTGAAGAAGGCTGAATAACAGAACAAGACTGAGAAGGAATTCTGATGGTTTTGATGAGGGTTGACTTTCCTATAGGTTAGTACATTTAACCTTCACGACCACTGTGTGGTAGGGTTATCAGATGGCATTTTTCGCCTTTGACATAAGAATAATGAAACCTAGAAATATTAAGTGAAACTGTCTGAAATATTATATTGTTTTTAGTGATCTGGAATTATAATAGTTTATTGAGCACTTATGTGTCAGGAACTGTTCTAAGAACTTTACATAAATTAATTCATTTGATCCTCACACAACCTTATGAGGTAGGTACCATCAATATTCCTATTTTCTCAATGAGGAAACTGAGGCACAGAATGGTTAAGTAACTTGCCCCAGGTCACATTGCTGGCAAGGAAGAGGAGCCAGGATTCAACCTCAGGCATGGCTTCCAAGTTTGTTTAATAAGAATTAATTCTCTATACTTTAAAAATATATTATAAAATGGGTCTAAATGAAATTTTCTAATGTTCTTTCACTGAATTAGTGGATTTTCTAAAATTGGCATATACTACCACTTTCTTATTACCACTGTTTGTACAGATAATATAAAGACAGCATTTTCCTTAGCATAAAATTCTTTTGTGAACATGAACTGAAGCCTGAGGCAGTCTTCAGTTATCTTTGAGAATGAGGATGGGAATATGCAAACACTACTATACATACTGCAGTCTACAAATTAGGGTAAATATTTATAACCATTTATTACCCCAAATTACATATAATTTAGTTCAAATTTATCAGTGAAAAGTATTCTAAGATTGTTGCTAAGATTTTACTAATCTATTTTCATGATTACACAGTATGGTATTTTGTTGACTTGTAAACAGCAGAGTATACACTATTGTATTGGGATGTTTAGCTAAGGTGGGTGAAAGACACTACATTTACTGGTCATTCAATACAATCTGGGTGTGACAAGGTATAACAGATAAGTGTGCAGTTTATAGGCTCAACTTCATCACTCCTACTAGAGTAGCAACTCATGGTAAAGAAAGCCCTGTCACAGAAGTCACACTTGGTAGACATCTTGATCTTTCCTGATTAGTAGGTCTAGTAAGGATTCCCAAGGAATGCAGTTCCAGTCAAGAGGATGTATTTGTTATTCCGGAGATAATGAAATATTAGGCTTCTGGGGAAATCAGTATTTTTCTACATTGTAGGGAGCCTCAAAATTGGACAGAAAAGTGGTAAAGACTGCAAAGTGGTAGGATTATTTTAAAGACAAGATTAAAAACATATGAGAAAAGAGCATGTTTATATTTTTGAAACTTGAAACCCACTAAGTATCCACTTTGTCCCCATTTCTAGCGCTAATTTCTTACCCTCTGCCAGGACTTTTAAAGAGTTGATGTATCTAAGGCAGTCTTTCTATAGCAGAGTTGAAAATGGGTTGATACTTTAAAAATACAATCTAAGTATACCCTGAATCAATTAAACAACTTCTTTTGGAAATAAATTATCCTAGGTTATAGGTTTTCAGGATTGAAAGGGACCTTGGAATCAATATGTAGTCCTTCCTTAGCTCTAGACTGGAGTACATTCAACCCACTCCAGACTGGCAATAAACTATTTTTGTTTTTAAAATTTGAAGATTAATTTTTTGTTTATTATTGTTATTTTTTAAATTTTTGGCTGCGTTGGGTCTTTAGTTGTGGCACGTGGGATCTTTCGTTGTGGCGTGTGGGCTTCTCTCTGGTTGTAGTGTGTTGGTTTTCTCTCTCTAGTTGTGGCGCACAGGCTCCAGGGTGCGCGGGCTCTGTAGTTGTGGCTCGCGGGCTGCAGAGCGCGTGGGCTCTGTAGTTTGCGGCACACGGGCTCTCTAGTTGAGGTGCACGAGCTCAGTAGTTTGGCATGTAGGCTTAGTTGCCCTGTGGCATGTGGGATTTTAGTTCCCTGACAAGGGATCAAACCCACATCCCCTGCGTTGTAAGGCAGGTTCTTTACCACTGGACCACCAGGGAACTCCCTGTTTTTAAATTTTAGAAACAAAGGCAAAGGAGCTGAGAAAATATTAAGACCAGAGCAAATGCAACTCATTTTTGGTTAAAGCAACTCATTTCAAGCATGTAATGTAGCTATCCAAACCCAAAGGGTGGTGTCTTCAGATGGCAGCTCTTAAAAGTCCCACCCATCTCATGTTTCAACTTACCTGCTCGTAAAATTCATTGACAATGCCTTCTGTCCATTTCAAATGCAAGTCTCGAACTTTTGTTGGGCCATTTATATCTGCCAGTTTGATGCACACCTGGCATACTAACAGGCGATCATTTTCATTACTCCATTCTATACCATTACTGTTTACATCATTGGCCTAGTTTGGAAAAACAGAATTATTTTAGGTGCTGAGGGCACAGGAGTTTTTTGTTTTGGGGGGTTTTTCTTGGCCACCCCGCACGGCTTGTGGTATCTTAGTTCCCCAACCAGGGTTTGAAACCACGCCCTCGGCAGTGAAAGCGTGGAGTCCTAACCACTGGACTGCCAGGGAATTCCCCAGTTTTTTGTTTTTACCAAATTGTCTTAAAACTGTTTCCTGTCCAAAGGACAGGAAGGAATTTCAATAAATGCTTCTTTTAATTGGTTTGTGCCATAACATGTACCTCTACGGGTTACATTTCCCTTTGAAGTGTCATTTACAGTTTTGTTTCGATGGAAGTAGAGCACTGTACAAGCAGAACAACAAACCGTGGGTTTCAATATTTGTGATTACCAGAGAAAATTGTAATTTGTGTATGTTATATATTATACACATTAGTATATAATACGATATAATATAAAATATAAATGTATATGCAAAAACAAATCATATAAGAATTATAACTATTTTTATCTCAAAAAGGAACACTTAAGGATCTAACTGTAAAAGACAACATGATATAGTTGAAAGAACACAAGTCTTAGAAGCTAATCTCTATGGTTTTAAATCCTGACTCAGAATGATTTACTAATTCATTGCGTAAAGCTGGAAAAATTACTTAAGCTCCTTGAGTCCACCTTTCTTCATCTATAAAATAGGAAAAATCAATCTAGCCATATTGCCATAAGGATTAACAAATGAAAAATGCACAGTTCATAGTAAATGCTAACATTGTTATTTAAATAAATGCTAGTTATCAGGCAAATTACCATGCCTTTCAAGAACTCAAATTTCCTCTTGTAAGAAATAAAGTGAATAGGCCAGATCAGTGGCTTTGGAACTTTTTTGTGATGGTAGATTTTTTTTGGCATCTACCCCCCTCTTTTTTCTTTTCTTTTTTTTGGCTCTGCTGCATAGCTTGAAGGATCTTAGTTCCCCGACCAGGAACTAAAGCAGGGCCACGGCCGTGAAAGCCCTGAGTCCTAACCACTGGACCACCAGGGAATTCCCTGGCATCCGCCTCTTTTGTTAAAGGAACTCTTATGTAGACCACCACTACAGAAAACAGTTAAAAGAAAGGCGAGCTCTTTAGATTGAAATTGTGTAGTCTAGGGAATTCCCTGGCTGTCCAGTGGTTAGGACTCCACACTTTCACTGCCGTGGCCCGGGTTCAATCTCTGGTCGGGAACTAAGATCCGTAAGCCTCGCCAGGCGGCCAAAAAAAGAAAGAAATTGTATAGTCTAGAGCCCCACTCATGTGACATTTTTCTGAGAGACTACAGAACAGAAATCTCTGAGGAACACAGATTCAAAGTTTTGAGCTAGATAATCTTTCACCTATAAAAACTTCTATTTACTCTGACTTAAGCACTTAAATCAATTTTTATTAAATAAAAATAAAAGTTAATAGAGCTATACAGCGATGAAATAAGTTTAAAGAAATTTCAAATTTCTTGCTGATTTTTATAAACATTTTATCAATATCACAACAGTGACATATATAGGTCTCCTTCCAGGACGTTGAATCTAGTACTCCTTTGATACCTGTTCCTCTACCCTGAAGGTACACCTTCCTTTAGGGCACAAATGTTATCAAGAAAACGATTTCCTGCCTGCAAAAGGTGGGGCAGCCTTCCCTCAGGAATCTAAAGCAGTGGTTCTCAACATTTTTTCACCCCAACTTCTGAGGGATAGAACGTGCTCCCATTAGTGCCATCACACAAGGGCAGTGATTCTCAATTCCATAGTGAATGTGAGCTCAGTGAGGACGGGGACTTCCATCTGTTCATTCCTTATTCTTCACTGGGACGATTGCATGCAGTGGGCAATCTCAATAAACAGTAGGTCAGTGAGTGCCTTATTCTCACGTACTTCTCCAGTCCCACACCAGCCAGTTAAACACTTAATAATATAAAGGGAAACAGGTGCAGCAAAGTAGGCATAACTGGCTTCTTAGAAACACATCTTTAACTTCATAAAATGCCTTACTTGGCACTGTGCACAACTTTCTCAAATCTGTCCCTAAAAGCTTCAACTGACATAATTGGAAATGTAGCAAGCAATAGTATTTTTGGACATGTTATAATTTTTTTAAAATATTGGCATATATATTGTATTATGTCAGATTTATCATGACTTCATGACTTCAGATTTATCATTCTAACTTAATGTTAAAAAAAATACCTTTTGGAATGGCCTAATCAGTTAGGTAATCTGATTGATAGAACCTGGCCATCCCCTAAAGAAAAGTAACTTTTCAATTACCAACCCGCTTTTTTGCCCAGTATAACTTCCTGTCCCCTTGTGCCTATAAAAGTCTTTCATTTTATACTGGTCCTTGGAGCTCCTTTCTGTTAGACTGGATACTGCCTGATTCAAATCAGCTTTTGATCAAATAAACTCTCAAAATTTTTAAAAAAACAAAACAAACAAAAATACCTTTTGTCAGTAACACTGACAATAATTTCTGCTTTTGAAACCAGGAATTAATTTGCGTAACAAACCTTGGCATTGAATTCAGCAAGGAAATCAAAATGCTTTTTAAGATCTGTGGCAAGGATTGCTTCAATGACTAAAAAACGAAAGCGCTTGAATTGCACATTATCAAGATTAAGAAGGAAGTTGTATTCTGGACGAGAAAGATACAGATTCCAGGCTGATGCAGCATGATGATTTTCCAGAACAGATCTGTCGTTGTACAAAACTGCCTAAAAAGGAATAAGAAAAATGAGGCAGGCATCTCAAAGATACTGAACTTTAATAATAAACAGAGTTAGGATCAGGTTGGAAGAATACAATGAGTACCTACTACATGCCAGGCATGTTAATACCTGTAAAGAAGGGTTGATAATTTTATAAATGAGTAGACTGAAGTGCAAAGAGGATAAGGTACACCTTTCCAGCATTCACAGCTAGTAAGCGAAAGGGTAATTTGTCTCCAAAGTTCATCTTTGCAGACACCACGCTGCCTACCAAGAGATGTAAAGTTGATATTTGAGGTCAACTTCATTAAATCAGTGAACCTTCTCAGATAAAGCTTCTGTTAATAAAGTCATTAGGGACAGAGAGAGCAGGTTTAGGGATATATTACTGTTCTTTAGCCAGCATGGAATGAACAATGGTGGTGACTGAAGGAGAGGAACCTGGAATACTGTGCATGGTGAGTCGGAGACCCACAAATATGAGAAGGGCACATCCTATACTCCCAACTGACACAGTGCCTGGGAGTCAGAGAAGTATCAAGCAGGTAAAAGCACAAATTCTCTGGTTCAAGTGGTGTAGATTTATTCACTTTTTTTCCACTTCACTCTAGTGGAAGACCCTGAGGTACTACCTCAGTAGTCTAGGATTTGGGAATACAGATTTTATACTGGATTATATAGAATTTTTAAAGCTTCTTCCATCTCTAACAAGCAAGCAATTTTTAAAATTATTAAATAAGCATAGTAATTATTAAAAGAACTCTCATAGCCAGTGCTAAAGGCTGAGTATAAAAATTAAAACATTGTCCCTATTTTCATAGAGCTTCCTGTCTAATGGAAAAGGACAGATAAAAATACTGTAAAATCTCAGTTAAGATGCATATTCTGAGCCTAATTAGGTTGTTTTACATATTTGTGAAAATTAGCTATAGTCTAGATTTAAGCATAGATACTTACCATTTGATTTTTTTTACATCATTTATTTTTATGTTAGCAATGATATGATTTAAACTTTGCAGTGAGTCATAAAAAGGCTGGAAACAATCTGTATCCACCAATGGATGAATAAAGAAGATGTAATATATACAGACACAATGCAATATTTTTTAGCCATGAAAAAGAAGGAAATCCTGCCATGGGTGGACCTTGAGAGCATTATGCTATGTGAGATAAGTCGGAGAAAGACAAATACTGTATGATGTCACTTACATATAATCTGAGACTGAACTCTAAATAGAGCAGAACTAGGTAGTTACCAGAGGGTGGGGGAATTGGAAGATGGTGGTCTAAGGGTACAAATGTGCAGTTTGAAGACAAGTTCTGGGGATCTAGTGTACAGCATTGTGATTATAATTAACAATACTATATTATATAATAAAAAGTTGCTAAGAGACTAGATCTTAAATGTCCTTACCACACACACAAAGTTAATTATGTGATGTGACGGAGGTGTTAGCTGTCGCTATGGTGGTAATCATATTACAATATACGTATCAAATTAAAACGTACACGTGAAACTTCAAAGACTTCCTAAGGGGTCAACTTGCATTTAATAGTGATTTAACTAATTCATGCTTAAATCCAATAAAGACTGATAAATTATCAGAATAGCTTTGTTCATGAAGAAGTAATCAAACTCCCAGCTCAATAAACTACAATGTATAATGAGTGTCCTGTAAAGCTAGCTGACTTAAACTCTCAGCTAGTGAGATCAGTAAAAAAAAAAATTAGTAATTCAGAATTCCTGCAGCATCCAAATTACCCTTTGACATTACCAAAGAAATATAAAATGGGGACCAGAAGAAATCTGAGTCAATATTAGAATCTAGATATAATCACTATACTGGAAGCTTTAAAGACATGGTAAAAGTGGGAATGGATTGAGGAAAGGCCATCTAAGTCATTGCATAAGAAGGAAAAACCCACCTGGAGAATAAGTAGAAGGAGTCCCCTGCTGGACCCCAGTCAACTCTACCTCATGGCTGAGTGGAGGCAAGAATCATGGAGCAGTAAGGAGGCAAATTCTGCTTTTGAAGAATACTGGAAGCTTGCACATAGAGCAATAAGCCAAGCTTAAACTCTGTGAGGAAAACATTCCAGGTAATACAGATAATGAAGCCTCAGCTGGCTTTTACTGAGAGCGCCATGACAACTAGAAAAGGAAGACAGTTTCTCCCCTAATTTAGAGCTGCAGTAACTAACATCCTCTGAATTTTGCTAATGGAACTTGCTACCTGCTTTCTCTAGTTATGGATCCCATCCTTATCTCCACAAGCAAATACTTCTCTAACATGGCAAAGCAAATTAGTTGATCATAAAGTTTACTTTTACCCTCTCTGAGTCAAAAAGATTTGAAAAGGGGTTTAATACAAACTCTGACGGAATTAATCTTAACAAAACCCCATCAGACATAAAGACTTTGATCAAACAGGAAGACTATGCCAAATCTGAACTGAACAAACGTCTCCTTTTGAAACACAAGAAAAAGGAGGAAACAAAAATCTCTAGGTCATAGTCATAAGATTAAAGAAGGTATTTTAATTTTTCTGAATGAAAAATCTTGGATTAAGACTGTTTTCATTAAAAAAATAATATTCCTAACTTAAAAAAAAATACAATAGAGGCAGTAAACAAATTAGGTGCAGCAGTAAACAAATTAGGTGCAGTAGAAAACAATGAAGCTAATTTTTTTTTTTTTTAAAGAAGTACTTCTCTTTAAAGAAATAGTCTTGATGAACAGGTGTCATCTGGGGATTCCTTTACTCTCAAGTTCTGGGTTCTAAAATTTCGGGTAATCCCATTATCTTCTAAGACCCTTTGTCTTAATTATCACCCTTGTTTTGCTAAAAAACATTTTTATGTAACTTTCTCAGATAGGATGGATGGAACATGATTTTTAAAAATCTTTACATACCTGAGACTCTTTATTTTGCTCTTAACACTCAACTGTAGCTTAGCTGGATACAGAACTCTAACATGAAAATAATCCTTTTATGCCAGCACTATCTCCTCCCGTTTTACTTTTTTCCTAGCACTTATGTCATAATCATCTCTCTGTCTTTTACACACACACACTTGTTTTTTCTTGCTTTACTAGAATGTAAGTTCCATGGGGGCAGAATATTTTTTTTGCCTGTTTTGTTCAATAACATTGCCTAGAATAGTGCCCGTCCCACAGTATGCATCGAATAGCCTTGTGTATGTTTTATTGCTGAGTCTCTTTAATTGGGAAGGATGAGTAGGAATCCTGTGAACATGGATGGGGCCTGTTTACCTAGCAGGTTTTGTTTTAGAATTACCAGTGTGATTTCAAAAATGAGAAGGATTTACTCTGGAGTACTAAATCTCTCCTGGCCATTTTCTTCAATATCTAAGAGATGTGTTTTCTGCCTGGAAATAAATGCAGTAAATACAGTAGCTTTGCTTAAAGGTGTGTGGTGTGTGTTATATGAGAGGTGTGTGTGTGTAGAGCAGACAAGGGCAAATGGCATCAGGAGTCTCTAGGGTTCCACTTAGGCCTCAGCTCCCTTCTAGTATACTTTAATCTCGTAATATTTGCCCACATGTTTTTCATTTTCCAGAAACAGTATGAAATTCTTTCACCTACTGGTGATAATATCCTCCCGCCAACTCCTCTCTGTTGTAATGAGCTTCATCCCTTACTATTATTTTGATCAGGAGGAAGAGGAGAAAATGTACTTGTTTAGTTACCATCTTGATCTATATTTGGGAGGACAAACATTTATGACTGTCTCAGATCTACAATTCTCAAAGTTTTGTTTACTTTTACCCCGAATCAAAATATTCTACAAACTCTAACATCTCAATCACTAATCTCCATCTTTCAGCCAACTATTCATTTGGAAATAGCTCAGAAATCTCTTAGAATTTTAATACTGACATCCCTCCAGGATAAAGCTGACTAAATGTTTCCCCTTCTCTCATGGCAAGGATTCAAAATAATCCTCCTAAGTCTTCCCACACACTTCTCTTACCATGAGAATGAAGAATGCTTGATCCAGTTGGTGGTATTATACACTATTGTCCCTTTTTATCATATACCAGAGCAATAATATCTTTCACTATTTATGGCCTGATTAGACCTATTGAGCTTCCTAAGATGAGAGAGACTGCTTTATTACCTAATAAACAGGTTAGGCCTCAGGCTTTCACAAAAGAGTCCTTATCTCACAGGGACTAGCTGAAGAAGGTCTCAAGAATTTCATCACTTTGGGAACAATGGAGTATATTTCAGACAAGCTTAGCAGTCCTGCAGAGCAAAGAAATTAGGGATCCTTCAACATTCAGCAAATTTTTACTGAATGCCTTTTGTGTGCTAGGCACCATTCTAGGTATTAGTGAATAAAAGAGAGAAAAATCCCTGCCCTCTTGGAAACTTATACTCCTCTGAGAGGCATGGAATAAACAAAATACACAAGCAAAATACACAGTATGCTAAATGACCATTGTTATGATCAGGGGAGGAACATAATGAGTGCCAGGGAGGGGCTTTTGAAATTTCAGGTGGAAAGAAGTGACAAAGTGAGCTATATATTGGGTTGGCCAAAAACTTCGTTAGGGTTTTTTGTAAGATGTTACAGAAAAACGCAAGTGAACTTTTTGGCTAACCCAATATATGTCTGGGGAAAGAGCACTCTGGGCAGAGAGAACAGAAACTGACCAGGTTCTTAGAAAGGGAGTGTGCCAGCACATAGAAGGAAACAGCAAGGAGGCCAGTGAGGCTAGATCTGAGTGAATTTAAAAAGGAGAATTACTGGGGGCTAAATCGTGTAGGGCCTTCTGAGCCACTGTAATGACTGTCTTTTACTAGGAATGAGGGCTTGGAACACAGAGTGATGTAATGCACATTTAAACAGGGCCACTCTGGCTGCTATGTGTTGAAACCAGACTGAAGGGGAGCAGGAAGTAAGCAAGGAGACTAGGTAAAAGGCTATACTTTTTCATAGCTGAACTCTGATCAATTTCCTTTCCAGTCCAGCCCTTTCCATTGCTTCATCTCTTGGCAGTCCTTAACAATGAGAATTTAGAAATAACACATAGTTACTGATTGTGTCCAGACTTCATGTTTGTATTTTGATCAGGACAACAGTTTTGAGTATACAACTTATATAAATTACATTCATGTGTCATTGTTTTCAATTATCTGCATGCAACACAAATAACACTAGAATTCACTAACTTGTAATATCCTTGAAGAAGAGGTAATAAACAAGTCTGACTCACCTATACTCAAAGCTAATAAAGAGAGAATGAAAGCAGAGGGTGGAATAGAATAGTAAATAATTTCTGTCTACATGATATCTGATTCAGTAGATAACTTTCCAAATGTTATCTCTCTTAAATTCATTTAAAAGTTACCTGTGGAAATCATGAGCTATGAAGAGATGAAGTCTAACTGTAGAAAATGAATTACATAGCACTTTTAATCTTCTCTCTCTCTCTGAATCCTATTCTTGTTCTGAGTAGAGAATCTATCTCCTATATTTTAAGTAGTGGGAGTGTGTGAGAGAAATGAGAAAAGGAACACAGAGAATGGCTATAAAAGATGAAAGAATCAGAACTGAGTTTTGAACATAGAGCAACAAAGTGAGGAAGTAAGATGAATTCAGCAAACAATCATTGACAACTTGCTCTTTGTAAGGCAGGCAGGCAGAAATACAAAGCTGACATTTCAGGAATCACCAGCCTAAACAAAAATTCACAACCACACTAAATTCTGCTTAAAACCAAGTACAGTCATCCCTTAGCATCTGCAGGGAATTGGTTCTAAGACCCCTGCAGATGCTCAAGTCCCTTAATAAAATGATGTAATATTTTCATATAACCTACGCACATCCCCTGTATACTTTAAATCTTCTCTAGGTTACTTATAATACCTAATACAACGTAAATCATTGCCAGTGTGCAGCAAATTCCAAGTTTTGCTTTTTGGAACTTTCTGGAATTTTTTAAATTTTCAAATATTTTTGATCTGCAGTTGATCGAATCCATGGAGGCAGAATCCCTGGATATGGAGGGCTGACTGTATTTAGTTCCAAGTCCTAATGTTTAAAGTCATCGCAATTACAGTATCCGTTTGTTGGGAACTCCTACCTCTTATGCAAATTGTGACCCTAAAGGAATCTTGCACCTTATCAGCTGTACTGAATACAAAAATAATGTACTAGAAGATTTTTTACATACATGAATATATGCAGACCTAAGAGACTTAGAGTCTGCATATTATGGTATGTCTTAGAGAAAAAAAAGAGGACAACAACAAAAATAATAACAGTTCTCAGTCATTATAGCTTTTAGGCATATGAAGGATCTTGCTAGAAGGAAGAGTAAGTCTTACATCTAGTCAAAGTCTTATCAATTCGATCAAAGGCAAAGATATTGACAGCGAAGACTCCAGAATTTCATAAAAGTAGCGAATTACTCTTTCAGGAACATTTTATTTATTTTCCAGTTGAAGATGATTTTTCCCTAATTCTTCAGCACATGTCATATCACTGCTGTGTGTTATTCTCCAACGGCCAAATGATTCAATTGAAGAATGGTTTACAAAGGGAAATACAGTATGGCTGTAAAATTTCAGAATCACTCAAACTTTCTGAAAAAGTAGTTCCTACCTGAGGGGCATTTGTAGCCACTAGAAATGCATTTGTCCGCCCTGGGTGGTCGTAATCATGCATGGCAGCTGCCACATACAGAGCCATCAATTCCAATGCAGGAATGTTTGAAGATAGGCAGCCATAGCTCTCATCTGGAATAGAGCAACTCCTCGAAGAAATGTAAGCAATTCGCCCAGGGTTAATTCTACTGTTAGAATCTGAGGAACAAGCAAAATAACCCAGCATTACACATAACATCCTCACAAGGAGGCTAAGGAGGAGATTCCCATACCTAAGAAATAGACTCTATTTATAAACATGGACATAAAACAGTACACTATTTCCAACATACATGCTAATAGAGAGGAACAGTGTTAAACATGACCCTGAAGTCACTTACTTTACAGGACATGACAGGATTCTCATGATGCTCTGTTACTCAAGCTAGTGATAATTTTTAAGAACCTCTGACTGATAGATGCGCCACGGCTTCAGTAGGGACCGCTCCTCTCGAAGGTTCTGAGCCTCGCCAGCCCCTCCCCCAGGAGACCATTGCAGTGGGCCAGCCCGTGCTCTTTGGTAACCATGTGTGACCGTGATCAAAAATGCCGATATGTCGGAGGAGATGCAGCAGGACTCGGTGGAGTGTGCTACTCAGGCATTGGAGAAATATAGTATAGAGAAGGACATGGCGGCCCATATCAAGAAGCAGTTTGACAAGAAGTATAACCCCACCTGGCACTGCATCGTGGGGAGGAACTTCGGTAGTTATGTGACACATGAAACCAAACACTTCATCTACTTCTACCTGGGCCAAGTGGCCATTCTCCTGTTCAAATCTGGTTAAAAGCAGGGACTGTGCCACACACCCAGTGATCCATCCAAAAACAAGGACTGCAACCTAAATTCCAAATACCAGAGACTGAAATCTTCAGCCTTGCCTAAGGGAACACCTCGATCTTTATTGTGTTGTTTTGTACAGGGCATTCTCTGTACTAGTTTGTTGTGGTTATAAAGCGATTAGCAAAACAGCTTACATTTGTATTTATTTTCTATTCCATACCTCTCTGCCCCATGTTTTTTCTCTTCAAAATCCATTCCTTTAAAGAAATAAATGTGTTGGAGAAGTGTGCGTTTAAAAAAAAAAAAGCCAAACCTCTGATTTTCTAAACATTTGTTATTTAATGGTTAGATATAATGGCCAGGGTAACAGGAAAAACCAACCTAGAGAATAACATTTCATGAAATAGTATAGAGACTTAGGAATTTAAAATATTAACAAAGTAAGCTTTTCAACATAGATGCTTTTCAAATCTTATCCAGATAGATTACCTTTCATTTGTAACCCTGACTACAACCCTTCTTCCTCTTCTTTTTCCTTCCATGAAGCCCCTTATAAAATACTGTAAAGAAAAACTATGAAAACTGAAAAGGCATGGAAAACTGAGGAATGACTCAGTCAATATAACTCTTTTTATCTTCTAGTTAGAAACAGTGTTTTCACTATCAGCACTGTGCTTTTGGTGTCCTTAATATCTTATATTTGTTTCTTCCTTTTTTGTAATTGGGTGGCTGTCTCCATTTATAGTCACTAGATTGTTTTTGCTAAAGCGATCTTAAAGTATTAAGAAGGAAATAATAAACTATATTGAGAGTAGACAGCAAATAAAACCACAAAGATATTAGAGAGATACTAAATTTCATTGGTGTGTTCACCAGTGGAAACTCAGAATAATATCCTGGCTTGTCAAAGTCCAAAAGGACTTTATCATAGTTTAGTTCACTCAATATTTGCAATCACAAGAATGTTTTAACATAATGACTTTAACACACACTATTGATAACTATAAAGATACCTAATTATTTTCATGCTGTTTATATTTTGTACCTAAATTGAGTTTTAGAATTACCCACACTAGAGCTACTTTTAAAAATAATTATAAAAAGTAAAAACAAGACAGTTAAATGTATGGATAAAGATATATTTAAACATTCAAATTTCTGATAAGATTTTAATTACCAATATCAGAGTCAATAACTTCAATTTTTCCTGCATTATATGCATTCTGTATTTCCCCTAGAATTTAAAATATATTCATAAAATATCAAAAAATCCTTTTAAACTCAATAATTACTTAGCATTGACATATTAGGATCTTAATACATTAGTTTGTATATATTTAACATGAAATTAGTAGTATAAAAAAGAAAATAGATGGCAAGGACAACTAAACAATAACTACTGTAGATCCCATTTAAAAGGAGGCCTCACGGGACTTCCCTGGCGGTCCAGTGGTTAAGACTTCGCCTTCCAATGCAGGGGGTGCGGGTTCAATCCCTGACTGGGGAGCTTAAGATCCCACATGCCAAAAAACCAAAACATAAAACAGAAGCAATACTGTAACAAATTCAATACAGACTTTAAAAATGGTCCACATCAAAAAAAAATCTTTAAAAAATTAAATAAATAAAATAAAAGCAGGCCTCAGTAAAAGGCATCCAGATTGAAAAGGAAGAGGTAAAACTACCTCTATTTGTAAATGACATGATCTTGTATACAGAAAAATCCTAAAAAATCCACTGGAAAACTATTAGAACTAATAAATGAGATCATAAAGGTTGCAGGGTACAAGATCAATATGCAAAAAATCAATTTTATTTCTTCATACTAGGAATGAATAATCAAAAAATGAGCCCAAGAAAGCAATTCCATTTACACTAGCATCAAAAAGAATAAAATACTTAGGAATAAATTTAACAAAAGAAGTGCAAAACCAGTATTCTGAAAACTAAAACATATTGTTGAAAGAAATTAAATAAGACTTAAATAAGTAGAAAAATACCCACGTTCATGGTTCAGGAGACTTAATATTGTTAAGATAGCAATACTCCCCAAAATGATCTATGGTTCAACACAATCCCTACCAAAATCCCAGCTGGCTTTTTTGGTACAAGAGATATAGAAGCTGGCCCTAAAATTCATATGGAAATGCAAGAGATCCAGATTAGCCAAAACAATCTTGAGAAAGAAGAAGAATTTCGAAGTTTACTACGAAGCTTTAGTAACAGATTGCGTGGTACTGGCATAAGGATAGACACATAGATCAATGGAATAGAATTGAGAGTCCAGAAATAAATCCTCATATATATGGTCAATTGCTTTTGGACAAGGGTGCCAAGACCTTGTTGAGAGCCAACTATGCCCTGCGTGATGCAAAGCACTTTCATACATGTTGTTTCATTTAATGCTCACATCTTAAAAGGTAGAAACTGATTTCATAACATTTAAGAGCCAACCATGTACAGAATATATAAAGAAATTTTTTCAACAAACGGTGCTGGGACAACTAGATATCCATGTGCTAAAGAATGAATGTTGGACCCCTTCCTTATTTCATCCCCCCAAATTAGTTCCAATGGATCCTAGACCTAAACTTAAGAGCCAGCTATAACTATGAAACTCTTGGAAGAAAACATAGTAAATCTTCATGACCTTGAGTTACACAAACCCTTCTTAGATATGACACCAAAACCATGAGTAATGAAAGAAAAAATAAGATAAATTAAACTTCATCAAAATTAAAAGCTTCTGTGCGTCAACAGACACTATCAAAAAAGTGCAAAGACAACACAGTGTGAGAAAATAGCAAATCATAAATCTAATAAGATACTTGTATCCAGAATATATAAAGAACTTCTACAACTCAGTAACGAAAAGACAAATGACCAAATTTTTAAATGGACAAAGGACAAAGAAGATATACAAATGGCCCATAACAACATGAAAAGATGCTCAGTGTCATTAGCTATTAGGGAAATGCGAATCAAAAAACCCACAATGAGATACCACTTCACACCTACTAGAATGGCTATCAAAAAGATAGATAGTAACAAGAAATGGCAAGAAATTGGAATCTTCATACATTGTATGTGGGAATGTAAAATAGTGCAGCCACTTTGGAAAATAGTTTGGCAGTTCCTCCAAATGTTAACCACAGAGTCACCTTATGACCCAGTAATTCCATAAAACTAGGTATATGGCCAAGAGAAATGAAAACATATACCCACACAAAAACTGGTAGAATATTCATAGCAGCATTATTCATAACACCCCAAAAGTGGAAAGAACCCAAATTTCCATCAACTGCATATTGACTGGTAGGAGAATGAGAAAGAGGCAGAAAAAAAATGCTTAATATATAAAATAAATATCAATATATATCAAAGCAATGAGGAAAATACATATGGCTATTATAGACTTCATTTCTGTGACTGGTCACATAGCTGTGTTTGGGATTTAATCATCTTCTTATTTCACTACCCATCCCTCAGTCCCTTTTTGCTCAGCCAGCATCTCTACTGATTATGGTTCTTTGCCCAGTGGGATGACCCATACTTTCAGGGGTCTGCATTATTAGTGACCCTTATGGCACTGGATTACTGCAGTTTTTCATTATCTTTTGTCACTGGACATAGGAGTACCAAAAAGGTCAGAGAATCCCCTGGGTTCCTAACATACATCCTCCCATGTGTAGTAGGAACCCTATTTTTTCTTGATAATGAGGATCAGACAGGATCAATCACCTGACCTTGTACAGAATCCTCCTCTTGTCTACTGGTTCAAAGGCATGGAGAACACAAAGTGGCCAGATGTCCGTCTCAGTTTACAGTTTCCCTTTTATGTGTCCTCTATTGAAAGCATTTTTCCTTGGGAACTAAGGTGTGTAAGCCAAGTTTTTGTTTGTTTTGGTGGGGGTGGGGGGAGAAGCAAAAATTTTCTAAGTGGATCATTCGAGGTAACAGAAAAAACCCTCCTAATCCCACTCTTTGGTTCACAGATTTGTGTATTCTTGGAATAGGAGAAATGGTACCATATACTGGTCACTGGTTCAGAAAATAAACCACATTTTGTGGGACAGCACCTTAGCCCCACAAAATGTTTTCACCTAACAGGTGCCCCAACTGAGTCTTCAATATGTCATTCTCTCAGGCCAGCTGTGGGATGATAAAGTTCATGAAAAGATCAGTAAATTCTGTGGGCATGAGCCCACTGCAACAATCTTTTGAGGCAAAAATGAGTTCCTTAATATGCAATATTGTATGTAATAAGCCAATGGTGAATAAGGCATTCACTAAGTTCATAGATGGTGATGGTGAAGCACTATAGACAGTAAAAGTAAATCCATACACAGAGTAAGTGAGAACAAAAGCTGTCTCTTCTATAAGACAAGGGATCCAATATAATCAACCTACTACTACCAGATAGGTGACTGGATGTTCCCCCAGGGAATGGTGCTATATCAAGGGCTCACCATTGGTTTCTCCTATCGCCAAGCTGGGCACTCAACAGAAGCCAGGGTCAGGTCAGCCTCAGTGAGAGGAAGTCCATGTTGCTAAATCCATACATAATCTCTATTCTTGCCATCTTGGCTATTGTGTTTATAAGCCCATCAAATGAAAACTAGAGTAACTAAGGAAAGAGTCTGACTGATAATCAAGAGAAGAGGTCATTTGGACTACTTGATTATTGAGAGCCTCTTTTGCAGGGAATGCTCTTTGGGAAGTGTATTAGTCAGGGTTGTACAGAGAAGCGGAACCAACAGTGTGTGTGTTTGTGTGTGAGAAAGTGTGTGTGTGTGAGAGAGAGAGAGAGAGAGAGAGATTTTAAGGAATTGGCTCATGTGAATATGGAGGCTGGCAAGTCCAAAATCTGCAGAATGGGCTGGCAGACTGCAGAACTAGGTAAGAGTCAATGCTGCAGTTCAAGTATGAAGGCTGTCTGCAGGCAGAATTCCTTCTTCTTGGGGGGAAGTCAGTCTTTGTTCTATTAAAGCCTTCAACTGATTGGATGAGGCCCACCCACATTATGGAGAGCAATCTGCTTTACTCAAAATCCACTGATGAGTTAATCTCATCTAAAATACAGCCTCACAGAAACATCCAGAAAAATATTTGACCAAATGTCTGAGCACCATGGTTCAACCAAGTTGACACATAAAATTAACCATTACAGTAAGCATTCACATGGGAAACAAATATCCTCCACTCTGAGAAGTCTAGCCACAAATCTCTTTCCCAGAACTCCTTATCACCAATTTTCCAATCTTTTTCCTTCTAAAACTCTAAGTATCCAAGCAAGCTATTACCCACAGGCCATGTATCTATGTAGATCCTTTCTCCTGGTCATCTCTCTCTCTAGGCCAAATAAACAAGCAGATTTACTGCTTGATGTTCTGCCTACTGATTGGATTTACCTTCCCCTATTTATCCTTCAAAGGATACCTTTGAGAGTCTATAAAGCTGTAGTCATCAACTTTCAGGAGGTACTGACTGGTATGTGGGACAAACCAATCTATAAACCAGGTCTTTTCTCCTTCAGTCAACTGGTCAAGGGTAATTCCCCATGAAGCCATATGGATTAAGGAAGAGTGCCAATGTATTAGCAATAGCTGCCATAGGAATCTGAGTTCATATTTGGAGTCTCCTGTTCCTTCAGGGACAGCTCAAAACTAACCTTGTATTTAATATTTCCTCTTGATGATTGAGTGCTACTGTACATGCCAACTTTAGGAGAGTCAGAGGGCCCAAGTTTATGACAGGCAGGTCATGTGGTAACTTAGTGCACATGGTCAAATATTCAAACTCTATCAGAGCCCAGTAACAATCTAGCAGCTGTTTTACAAAAAGAACAGTTATCCGAGGAAGAAGGATGGGCACTGCCTCAAAATCCTAAGGATTTATACTATGATTCCCTTGTAGCGATCTTCTATAACTCCACAGAGGATCCCTACCTGCCAAAGACACTCTGAAAACTGCTGGATGTGTTGAGGGTCATATTGCCAAGTGTCCAAGCAGCTTACACTACCCTGAAACTGCTTCACATGATTCTCCTGCTCTGAGTTGCACATAAAATTCATAGCCTTACAGTTCATGGGTTGGAGCAGCAGTACTGAGATATTGTAAATTTGCCTTTAGAATCCAAAGAGCACTCTAGGTAGAGAATTCAAAATAATTGTCCCTAACCTTGGAGAGGATACCTCAACATATCCTAGACCACCAGATTCCTAATAACTTCACTGAGGTAGCAAATCTCTGAATTTCTGTGCAAGTTCTCTCATTTCTCTTCCTCTGGCACTCTTATCAAGGTATCTAGGATATTTGTTACATCTTGCACAGTAGAGCTATTCAGCATTATCTGGTCATTATACTGGACCACTTTGATACCTTATGGGACTAGGCTAGATTATAACAGAATGGGAGACTTGACATAGCCCAGAACTAGGATGATGAAAGTGTACTGCTATGCCTGCCAGGTGAGAAAGTAAATGTCTTCTTGTGGATTTTGCTAACAGGTATAAAGAAAGAAACATTTCTCCAGATTAACAGCTGTGTACCAAACATGATGAGTTGGGTTGACTTATTCAAAAATTCATATCTGGAACAGCTGTGACAACTGGAGTCACCACCTGATGAAGTTTAGAATAATCCACCGTCATTTTTCAAGATCCATTCATCTTGTGTAAAAGCTAAAGTACCACAGGTCAAATAGCAATGTGATGGAAATCACCACTCCTGCATTTATTAAGTATTTGATTGTGGCACTAATTTTGCAGTCCATCCAGAAATAAGGTACTACTTTGGTTCACTATTTTGCTAGAATGAGGCAGTTTCAGGAGATTTCATTTGACCCCTCCTACCATGATGGTCCTCTCTGCAGAGATCAAGGAATTAATGGAGGGATTCTGCCAGTTGCTAAATATGTTTATTCCAACTGTGCATTACAAAAATGGGTGGGTTCAGGGAACTATCACTATGAGATGGACCCAGGCCAAAAGTCCTTTTATCATCTAAATTCCGTAAGCCCCTACTATGATTGGTGGGCCAGTGTGGTAGTTTACCCTCCAGGGGTTAGCGTTGCAATGTATTTCTCAACACTGATGAAGGGGGACACTTCTGAGGGACATGGTTAGGTATGGGTGGGAAGACTACATGACCAACCCATTTCAACGTCCCATCAGTGTAAGCCTTTGAATTCCCTCCTCCACAGTATATCAGGAAGTTGTGACATCTCAATTTCTCTTAATGCCTAGATTTCAGACAATGAATGGAGCAAACTGTTAGGGCCACTGCCAAGCACTCGAGCTAATGCCCTGAATCCAGAATCTCTAGTAGGTACACCTATATCAATAAATTCAGAATGATCAACCATTACCTTCCTTTCCCTTGCTGTAATACTTTAAATCCATTCCCACATATGTTCCTCAGGTTTCTGCCAATATAAATTTAGGAAATTATTCTGGTGTTTAGACTTAGATCCTGGCAGATATGAGTTTAATTATGGATCACAAAGAAATGAGAGGTGGTGGGACTGGATTTAGAGGTGAAATAACATTCCCCAACAAGTCTCAGGTGAGGTTGTTACAAGGTCTTCAGGCAACCAACACAAGGAGAAATGATTGTTTCTCAGCAGGGAGGTACAGCAAGATTTGAGGGGTTCAGGGTAATCAGATTTACTGAAATCTACTCAAATATTCCCCTTCCGGTTATCAGGGTCCTTTCTTTCGCAATCGATACCATAGTTCTAACATAAGAGGCTTAGTGAGGCCGTGAACTCAACTTGAATTGTATTTCAGGTGACTTCAGGATCAGACTTTGGATTATGTTTTCAGAAGTTACGATCCTACTACTATAAAAATTAAGGAATCTTTTAGCTATCTGGTTCTCTAACCATTCATTAAAACTCTAAACGTGTCATTTCATTTTTTTTTAATTGAAATATAATTGACACAAAGCACTGTGTAAATTTAAGGTATACAAGGTGTTGATTTGATACATTTGTATATTGCAATATGATTACCACCCGGAGCATTAGCTAACACCTCACTACACCACATAATTATCATTTCTTTTTTGTGGTGAGAACAATTAAGATCTAGTCTCTCAGCAACTTGGAGCTTTATAATATAGTACTGTTGACTATAATCACTATGCTGTGCATTAGCTCTCCAGAACTTGTTTATCTACTAGTTCCAAGTTTGTACCCTTAAACAACGTATCCCCAATTCCCTCACTCATGGCCTGTTTTTTTTTTTTTTTTTTTTTTTTTTTAAATTTTTATTTATTTATTTATGGCTGTGTTGGGTCTTCGCTTCTGTGCGAGGGCTTTCTCTAGTTGCGGCGAGCGGGGGCCACTCTTCATCGTGGTGCGGGGGCCACTCTTCATCGCGGTGCGCGGGCCTCTCACTATCGCGGCCCCTCCCGTTGCGGGGCACAGGCTCCAGACGCGCAGGCTCAGCAGTTGTGGCTCACGGGCCCAGTTGCTCCGCGGCATGTGGGATCTTCCCAGACCAGGGCTCGAACCCGTGTCCCCTGCATTAGCAGGCAGATTCTCAACCACTGCGCCACCAGGGAAGCCCCATGGCCTGTTTTTACAAGTTCAGCATTTTTAGATTCCATATATAAGTGATATCATAAAGTATTTGTCTGACATTTCATTTAGCATAATGCCCTCAAGCCCATCCGTGTTGTTGAAAATGGCAGGATTTCCTTCTTTCTCATGGCTGAATAATATTCCATTGTGTGTGTATACACACACACACACACACACACACACACACACCCCTTCTTTATCCATTCATCCATTGACAGACAAGTTATTTCCATGCCTTGGCTATTGTGAATAATGATGCAATAAACATGGGAGTGTGTATATCTCTTTAAACTTCTGTTTTCATTTCCTTTGGATATATACCCAGAAATTGCTACTTCATATGATAGTTCTATTTTTATTTTTTTGAGGAATCAAAATCTCCATACTGTTGTTCACAGTGGCTGAACCAATTTACCTTCCCTTCAACAGTGCACAAGTGTTCCCTTATATCCACATCCTGCCCAAGACTTACCTCTTGTCTTCTTGATGACTGCCATTCTAACAAGTGTGAGGTGATATCCCATTGTGGTTTTGATTTACATTTCCCTGATGATTAGTTAGGCTGAGTACCTTTTCATGTACCTGTTGGCCATTTGGATGTCTATTTTGTTTCTCTGCCCATTTTTAAAAATTGGATTGTTTTTTGGTTATTGAGTTGTACAAGTTCTTTATGTATTTTGGATATTAACCCCTTACCCAGTATATGGTTTGCAAATATTTTCTACCATTCTGTAGGTTGTATTTTCATTTTTTAAATTGTTTCCTTTGCTGTGTAGAAGCTTTTTAGTTTGATGCAGTCACACTTGTTTTTTTTCGCTTTTGTTGCTTATACTTTTGGTGTCATTTTTTTTTCTATTCTCCATTGCAATCAGAATAAGGCAGCGCGTCCCATAGTCCTTATAGTCTTTGTTTCTACCACAATTTTACATTTCAACAGCTACTTGGTCTCCCAAAGAAAGCTTTGTCTTCTACACATACTTGATTCCATAATATTGTGTATAAGGACTTATAGCACTGCTAGTAAGAACTCAGGAGGAAGTGAAGTGCATGGAAGAGAAAACAGGCATTGCCTTAGAGAATACTTAAATCATCTTGAACAGGCTGGTGGTAGAAAACTGCTGTCAAGGACACTGCCAGTGAGGGCTCAGATGAGCCCATAATTGGAAACTAGAGGAAAGGGGATCATTGTCAATATAGCAGCAGAAAGCTTAGTCGAATTGTGTGCTGCATATGTGGAATACAAAACTTGTAAACAATGAACTTAGATATTTAGCTGAGGAGATTTCCAAGGAAAGTATTAAAGATATATAGCCAGGTTTCTTACTGTTTGAAATAAAATGCAAGAGAAAAATGAGGGAGAACTGTTAAGCAAAACGGGTCCAGGACTTGATAATTTGGGAAATTCTCAACCTGTTCAGACTGCAAAAAATATTAAAAGTAGGAGATTCACTGTCAGGAATGTGTACTCTGGACAGAAAACCAACATTGTAGCTGTACCACTTTTTGCTAATTCTTTTGAAGGATGAAAAGGTCAGGGTCTGAGACAGACTTAAAGATACAACACTGATGTCTTTGAAGAAGGGGCCATGGGCCATGGAATGCAGGTGGCTTGTAGAAGTTGGAGGGGGCAAGGCACCATTCCACGCCATGCGGCATGTAGGATCTTAGTTCCCCAACCAGGGATCGAACTCATGCCCCCTGCACTGGGAGTGTGGAGTCCTAACCACTGGACCGCCACGGAATTCCCCAAATTTGTATTGTTTTAAGCCACTAAGTCTGTGGTAATTTGTTACAGCAGCAATAGGAAACTAATACAGATTTTGGCACTTGGAAGTAGGGTGTTGCTGTAACAAATACCTAAAAATGTGAAAACAGCTTTGGAATTGGGCAGTGGGAGAAGGCTGGAAGAATTTTGAAGAGCGTGATAGAAAACAAAAGATATTAATCAATATATTCTAGAAGTTCAGTGAACCCCAAATAGGATGAATACAAAGAATATCATCTGAGTGCATCATAGTCAAAATGTTAAAAACCAATAGCAAAGAGAAAAGGGACATAATACTTTTAAGGAGAAATAAGACTTATGGCTGATTTGTCAACAGAAACTATATAAGTCAGAAGATGAACCCAGAGGTATCTACAAATGTGCTGAAATAAGAAAACATTATTCTAAGACAAAATAAATACATCTATAGGGACTTCCCTGGTGGCGCAGTGGTTAAGAATCCACCTGCCAAAGCAGGGGACGTGGGTTTGAGCCCTGGTCTGGGAAGATCCCACATGCTGTGGAGCAACTAAGCCCGTGCGCCACAACTACCGAGCCTGCGCTCTAGAGCCCGCGAGCCGCAACTACTGAGCCCGCGTGCCACAACTGCTGAAGCCTGCACGGCTAGAGCCCGTGCTCAACAACAAGAGAAGCCGCCGCAATGAGAAGCCCGTGCACCACAACGAAGAGTAGCCCCTGCTTGCCCCAACAAGAGAAAGCCAGCGTGCAGCAATGAAGACCCGACGCAGCCTAAATAAATAAATAAATAAATAAATAAATAAATAAATTTAAAAATACATCTACAAGCAAAAAGGCTGAAGAAAATGATCTCTGATGGAAGCACAGAACTACTGGAAGGAAGGAAGAGCTCTACGAAAGAGTATGGATGGCAGACAAAAATGAACCAGTGACGTAAGGCAAATCCATCAATCAAACAATGGCAGTACTTTAAACCACCAAAGAATGTAAAGCAGTGGCTAAGACTATATCACATTTACACTGATTAGTATGGTAATATTTTTCAGGCATTTGTAACTGAGCAAATTCTGTCCTGATTTGTGTGTGTGTGTGTGTGTGTGTGTGCGTGTGTGTGTATTTTATTGGAGCATTTCTCCTCTTTTCTTTTTTTTAATTTTTAAACATTTTGGCCACACAGCTTTTGGGATCTCAGTTCCCCCACCAGGGATTGAACCCAGGCCACGGCAGTGAAAGTGCCAGACCCTAACCACTAGACCACCGGTAATTCCCGTCTCCCCTCTTTTATAAACTAGAATAAGAGAGCCATGAATGTTATAATTCATTATATTTGTATAAATAGTTACATTTACGAGGAAACAAAATTTGAATGTTAACAAGTTTTTAAATATCATTATTTAAATACTTATGTGAAGATTTTAAACATGTCCACTTTTGTTGGGAATGTCATATATTTTAAATTTACATGATACACCTAAAACAAAAAAACTAAGAATTGAAAGAAAAGCAAAGAAATGATTATCATAATATTCAGGATATTGGCTACCTCAGTGAAGAAAGCAGCACTGTGGGACACAGAAAAGAAACATGGTAGATTGAGTAGTACTGAATCTTAACCTCACTTTTAAGATGGGTAGTGGGTTTCCTAATTTGCATGTCATTATTCTTCAAATTTTACATAGTCCTTTATATATACCAAAGTTTACTTAATAAAACTTTTAAGAGAACAGAGATAATGAAATGAGATAGTTTGATTTATTATTCCTAATCAAATAATTAAAGGAAATATTTATAGAAGGAAGTACCTGTTTCATTTCCCGCTCCATGATCATTGTGGATCTGCTGTAAGCCAGGAATTGGCCGTGTTGTGAGATACCAAACAGCATGCAGGACATCTGTGGCATGTATACGATTGTGATCTAAAGTCACCAAAATGTTTTATAAAAATGATCATTCTGTTATTTTTAACATAGGACATTTTAAAAAGTACTTTCTAGTCATACTGTATCCTCATAAATACAATATATGGCTTAGAATAATTTCCAACAATTATGTTTTTGTTTCATCTTATTTTGTAAAAGTTTCTTGATGTGTTAAAAAGTTTTCTTTTAAAAACTTTCACATATACTATGAAAACACAGTAAAGGGGTCAAAGAAAAGGCAGCATTACCAGGGCTAATTTACTTACGGTTGCTTTTTTTTTTTTTTTTCTGGCCAGTCTGCGAGGCTTGCGGGATCTTAGTTCCCATACTAGGGTGGGTCCCTGCAGTGAAAGTGCCAGGGAAATCCCTACGGTTGCTTTTTTGTGGCTTTTAAAAATATGCATATAGTGTCTCGGTTATGGAGACCCATGTTTGCAAACAAAACAATTTCTGCACAAAGGCACATAGAACAGTTAAAAATTCTGGATACTTGGACAGCCGCCTCGCCAATAGATAAGAAATAACTCTCTCTCAGGCTTGCTATAAGGATTACATGTTAAAAGGTATATACCTTTATATAAACATCCAGAATAGTGTCTGACATGTAATACATGATCAATAAAACACTGGTTTACTGAAATACCACTATGTGAAAAGGCAAGACCTACAAGTGAAACCCAGCTTTGCTGTTTCCAGTTTTATGATCTTGGGAAAGATCCTTCTGAATTTTTACTTCTCACCTGTAAAAGGTAGATAATACAACCTTTCCAACAAAGATTAAATGAGATAGCCTTTGTGAATCTAATGATTATAGTCATAGCTGATGTTTCAACAAATATTTAATGTGTACCTTCCATGTAGCATTAGCAAATGATACAATACTGAATGTTTAGACTATAGATATGATGTCAACCCACTAGGAGCTTATTATTAATACAATCATGACCTTTTATTGACCATTTACCATGTGCCATGAATTTTGATATGTGCTTTACATTATTATCACTACCTATGGGGTAGGTACTATTGTTATTCCCATTTATAAATTTGGAAACTAAAATTTAGAAAAGTTAGGTCCCAGTGACTCTTTTTTTTTTTTTGGCTGCTCAGCGCGGCACGTGGGATCTTAGTTCCCTGACCAGGGATCAAACCTGTGCCCCCTGCAATGGAAACACAGAGTCCTAACCACTGGACTGCCGGGGAATTCCCCAGAGACTCTTGTCTTAACCAATATATCCTAATTGGAGGTGACCGTGAAGACTCCCCACCATGGCTTTCTTTTTACCTTTCCCCTGCCCTTGAAGTCCACCTTAAAATATCACTTTATTCCATTTATAAAATTCAGCCACTTTTCAAAATGCCTACTTTGTAAGTGGTAATTATAGTACATATAACACACATTAAATTATTAAGCATCACCATTATTTATGAGGCCAATTTAAGAATAATTTGCTCTCTCTATATTTCCCAAAAGTGTGTCCACCTGGAGGTTAACTGTAGAATGAATCAACACATAAAGAAAATTGTACCTTTTCCTAATATAAAATTAAAATTCTATTGTATCATAAAATCAAACCGCCATTAAAAATTATTCCACAGGGAATTCCCTGGCGGTCCAGTGGTTAGAACTCCGTGCTCTCACTGCCAAGGGCCAAGGTCAATCCCTGGTCGGGGAACTAAGATCCCACAAGCCATGCGGCCAAAAAACAAACAAACAAAATTATTCCACAAATCAGGACACAGTTAAAAAACAAATTCTATGGATAAATTTTAAACATTTTAAAGTAAAGAAATTTATGAAAGTCATGACTTAAAATTACCAAACATTTGAAAAGGTACTCATATTGTTAACAGAGAGATGTATACTATATTACATGAAAAAGCAGATTATAAATAGGTATTAATATTATGATTCACTTCATAAAAAATAAGTATGTATAAGAAAAAGTCTTGAAGGATATATACCAAAGTGGGTTTTTTTGGTTTTTGTTTTTAATTTTTTGGCTGCACCGCACGGCCTGTGGGATCTTAGTTCCCTGACCGGGGATCGAAACCAAACCCCATGCATTGGGAGCATGGAGTATTAACCACCGGTCCGCCAAGGAAGTCCCCTACCAAAATGTTAACAAGTAGTCAGTTAACTCTGGGTAGGAGGATGTAGATTTTCTTTTTAAATTACTATTTTCCAACTTTTCCAAACATGCAATTTTAAAAGTGTTTAAGGGACCATCTGAAGGGAATTTATAAAGAATTTCAAAACCAGTATTATTTCAACTTAAATAATATATTTTAATACTTACAAGGAATGTCTCGATAACCATTTTCTAATGCACGAAAGTAGTTCATGAATTGTAGAGTAGGAATTTTAAATATCTCCAATAAGCCAGTGTCTTGAAATAGGGTATACATAACCTAAATGTCAATTAAAAGAAAGTTCGCTTTAAAAATCGGAATTTCTATTTCTAGTGAAATATAATATGTTTTTGTGATTTGCATTTGGGAAAGTTAACCATGTATATGCCTTTAACTTAAATAATTTATTAAAAACTTCCCTACAGTGAATTCTTTCCGAAATATGAAAAAGGAAGATACCTCCCTAAAGCCCTTGAAAACCAAAGAATGATGATCATATCATGTCCCAGTTTTGAAATTTTTCCACTCTTCCCTTTAGCTTTTCATTCACAATTTATTGAAAGGCATATGAATTGTATTCTATTCTAGTCCTAGGTGTTAAAAGAAGTCAGAACAATATATTTATCACATTTCTGTCCCTAAAGAATTCAGTGTGATAAATTGTGTGTCCTCCACATAATTTATCCTTATGTTCTCGCATTTCATAAATAAGATACTTTGGAGTTAATGAGAGCAATATTTCAGGAAGGTTAATCTGATGCTGCTGTGTGGACCCACCAGGAAGAACTTTGAGTCTGGGTGGTAAAATGGAAGTATTTTTCCATGGTTCTAGCATGAAAGGGACCATTTGGCCTTGGGTAAAGCACAGGGAGGACCGGTGAAAAAGATGAAGCATAAGTTTCAGTCCAAAGAACTAGATCACCTTTCATGTCCTTTTCAACCTCAAGATTTAATAAAAAGTAAATCTTTATTACTTCTTTAGTGTGAATTAAATCCCATTATTATGGGCAAATAAACTACTTTTCATATAAATATATATAAAATTATGAAATACTTTATATACATAATATTTGTTTTTATATATATGGGTTTATATATCCAGGTTTCTCTTTTCAAATTTTCTATTGAAAATTTCATTTGTGAAAAACATAATTCGATGAACAATGTTGAACTTGTACCTAAACCAATATTATACATCTTTAGATTTTGCTTTTTATAGATTCAAGAAAAAAGTAACTTATAATAAAGCAGTAGAGATTTGAAACAAACCTGACTGAGGATCCTTCCTGATTTCTCTCCCATCTTTTCTACAAGTTCAAAAATTTGAAAATTCCAGTTACTCATATTTTCTATTAATGAGTCATAATCTTCTATTAAAATCAGGTCCCGTGATGCTTCTTGTTCAATCTGTACATGTAGGGGAAAAAAAAAACCAAACCAACTTAACCTTACTTTTTATAAATATTGTTAAATCCATAGCTAAATGACAACACTTAAAAATGAACACTATAAAAATGGTCAATATTATTTTCTATAATGGTTATTCTCAAATATAAATTGTACTTCCTATTAATTCTCTTTGTAGAATGTTATCTTCAGACAAATATAAACATATCTTCTAGGCATAAAAAAACTTATTGGTCTTTACACTACTTTTATAAATAAAACTATTATATTTCCAAAACACTACACAAATCTAAAATCCATTATTTTCATTTTGGAAGTTACAGGTATCAAAGGAGACAGAAACTCATATCCTTAAACTGACATTTATTACTAGGATAACTTCCCAAAAGAAATGGATGGATTTTTTTTCCCTAAAAAGCTTAGATTTTGAACTTTAAGAACAAAAAAAATATTAAGAACAAAAAACCCCCTACAATTATAAGTAGGTTATTTTCATTGTTTTTAATGACTATGCACATACGTTATTTTTTCATATTTTAACACATACAATGAAGAAAAAATCAGCATAGAAAGTAATATATTGACTATAAAACCAAATAAATGTGTTCATTTTAAAATGAACGCACTTAGTTATTCTAGGATGATGAGTTTAAAAGTAATTATTTTTAACCCAAGGTTTTCTTTCTTTTTTTTGTTTTTAATTGGGGTATATTTGATTTACATTGTTGTGTTAGTTTCAGGTGTACAGCAAAGTGATTCAGTTATACATATACATATATCTATTCTTTTTCAGATTCTTTTCCCATGTAGGTTATTACAGGATATTGAGTAGCATTCCCTGTGCTATACTGTAGGTCCTGGTTGTTTATTTTATATATAGTAGTATGTATATGTTAATCCCAAACTCCTCATTTATTTAAAGAAACTCTATTTTCAGGTGTTAATGGTGACTTTTCAGTAAAAATTTTTTAAAAATCATTATATTAAAAACCTTGTTCTGGGTAAAAATAATAAACTTAGTACTAACTAATAATATATTTCACCTTAACATAATCATATTGAAAGTTTATCTTTTACATTTGGTTGCTCTTCATTCTGTGCCTCTTCTTTTAGGTGATTATCACCTTCCCAAAGTAATTTTCTGCAGTCTCTGTTCTCTGTTTCCACTTCTTGTTGAGCTTCCGTAAGGTTGAATGATGCTTTTGAGAAAACGGTATTGTCTTCATCACCTTTCAAAAAGTATTTAAAGTAATAAACAAGAATAAAACATGTCCTATATGAACAGTTTTATAAGAAAAATTTGTAAAAAGTATTCAGATAAATTGAACCATACTGGCATTCAATCTAAATTAATGACACAATTAAGTTGTATCTTGCTGGACCAGTTGGCCCAGGTACCTTGTGCTCAGGCAATATTTCACCTGATATAGCTACTCATGGATGAAAGAGAGGGTGGAAATTCATTATAAAAGTGAGAAACTGAAAATGTCAGTCCCTCTCAATAGGAGAGTTTTTTAAAACCAATTTCACGTAAACTACTTCTAATACCTGAAATCGTTTGAGTTTTGGATATGAAAATTCTAAACTCATAATTATGGATGAGATTAAGGCAAATCTAAAAATTAGAACAATGTTATGAATTGAGTTATTTCTCTACCAATGTGATTAATAATACTCTTTTTCCCAAATTACATGGAAAAGGGAAGCAACATTGGTAGCTACATTTCATTCATTCATATGCAAAAAAATATTCATACTCATTCTATTTGTAATATGCTAAACAGGAAACTTTTCCAAAACACATCAACAGTAGAATAAATAAACTGTACTGTATTCACACAATTGAACACTACAAACAGAAGAAACTACAATCACATGCACCAATATGGATGATTTTTAAAAATACAATGTCAAGTGAAGGAAGCCAGACACAAAGGTATATACTCTGCAATTCTCTTTATGAAAAGTTCAAAAACATATCAAAATTGACACACATGAGTATTGAAAGACAGGATAAACATTATCTTTGGGGGAGATTCCTGGAAGCAGGGCATGAGAGGAGGTACTGGTAATAGTTTGTTTGTTGATCTGGGTGCTGATTACATATGTATATTAGATGTATGAAAATTCATCAAGCCACAAACCTAGGATTTATTTATTTTTCAATATGTAGGGATTTTTTAAAATAAAAGTGTTTTTAAGAGTACTCATTCGAGTTGACTTTCAGAAGAACTAGGTTGGTTGGTTGGTTGGTTGGTGAATTTATTTATTTATATTGAAGTCTAGTTGATTTACAATGCTGTGCCAATCTCTGCTGTACAGCAAAGTGACTCAGTTATACACATATAGACGTTCTTTCAGAAGAACTAGGTTTAAATCCTGATTTTTGTACTTAATAATGGCAAGCTTTTCCCCCTGTAGAATGTGGATAATAACACCTATTTTACTAGCTGTTACACATAATAGGTGATCAATAACTGTCAGTCAAATCTGAACCTAACACACTGAATATACTAAAAAATCATTAACTGATCATGATCAGGAAGTATTACCCTTTGGAAAACATTACTTTTCAAATGTTTCCAAATGAACACACTTATTTTAAGAAAATTTAAAAATTCAGATTATTCAACTGTTCTTGGTAAGTTAAGGCACTAACTACAATTATATTCTAAAATAGCCGTCAATCCAAAAGTTGTTGACATTTGAAGTACATGATTTACTTTTTAATGACCTAAATTCCTAATAACTGTATCTTACAGATAATAAGAAAAACAGATGAAATAAATATAGCAATTTCTTCTCCAAAGATGTCCACAGTACTATCTCTTATCCCACATGCATTCTTTCGAAATGTATTCTTATTGGTCCATCAAGAGAGCATTATTTCCCAACCCCCTGGAATCTGGACAGGCCACATGACTGCTCTGATTAACAGAATATGACAGAAATGACAACTCTGTCTGGTCTGGGTTGAGCCATTAACTGGACTGGCAGCTTCCATAGCCTCCACTTTTGGCCTCCAGCCAAAATGTTGGAAGAAGACCAGAGAGAGGTCATATTTAAATGGACTGGTCAATAGCCAGCAGACACATGAGACATCCTGGAAATTCAGTCCAATCAGTCCTTTGGATGACTGTCACTCTTGCCAATATCTGACTGCAATTACATGACAGCCCTCAAGTGAGAATCTCCCAGCTGAGACCAGTCAATGCAAAGAACTGTGAGAATTAATAATCTGTTGTGGTTTTTAAAAGGCTTTATTGAGTATAATTACATGCCATAAAACCCACTCATAGTAAGTGTATAATTCAATAATTTTAGTAAATTTAGACTTCTGCAATATTCATGACAATCTAGTTTTTTTGTTTGTTTGTTTGGCCCAGAATTTTTGTTATTATCGTCATTATCTTCAAAACACCTGATTGCTTTGGTCTTTAGATTCAAAAAAGTCTTTTTTTTATTGAAGTATAGTTGATTTACAATGTTGTGTTAATTTCTGCTGTACAGCAAAGTGATTCAGTTATACATATATATACATTATATTTTTAAATTTTTTTATTTTTTGGCCACGCTGTGCAGCATGCAGAATCTTAGTTCCCTGACCAGGGATCGAACCCGAGCCCCCTGCAGTGGAAGTGTGGAGTCTTAAGCACTGGACCGCCAGGGAAGTCCTACATTCTTTTTTAATATTCTTTTCCATCATGGTTTATCACAGGATATTGAATATAGTTCTCTGTGCTGCACAGTAGGACCTTGTTGTTTATCCATTCTATACATAATACTTTGCATCTACTAACCCAAACCTCCCACTGCATGTCTCCCCCAAACCCCTCCCTCTCGGAACCACAAGTCTGTTCTCTATGCATGACAGTCTCGTGTTAGAACATTCTCATCACCTCAAAAAGTGCCCTTATGCCTCTTTATAGTTCATCCTTATTTTCACCCCAGGCAACTGCTATTCTGATTACTGTCTCTATAAATTTGCCTTTTCTAGAATTTCATATAAATAGAATCAAACAATATATAATCTTTTTAGCTTAGTTTTTTTTCACTTAGAATAATGTTTGGAAGTTTATCCACGTAGTAGCATGTATCAGCAGTTTGTTCTTTTGTTAAATAGAATACCATTGTATGAATATACCACATGATATTTATTCATTTACAAGTTGATGGACATTTTGATCTTTTCCAGTTTAGCACTATCATGAATAATGATGTCATAAGCATTCATAATGCTGTCTTTGAGTGCTCATATGTTTTCTCCCGAGTAAATTCTTATCCATGTTACTGCTGGGTAATATGGTAAATTTATGTCTAACTTTTTTGTTTGTTTTTGTTTTGTTTTGTTTTTTGGCTGCACCACACTGCATGTGGGATCTTAGTTCCCCAACCAGGGATCGAACCCACACCCCCTGCAGTGGAAGGGCAGAGTCTTAACCACTGGACCACCAGGGAAGTCTCCATGTCTACCTTTTAAAGAAACTGTCAAAATGTTTTCCAAAGTGGGTTTACCATTTTACATTCCCATCAGCAATGCACAAGTTCAAATTTCTCTGCATCCCTGCCAACACTTGGTATTGTCTGTCTTTTTGGTAGTATTAATCTGCATTTCCCTAATGACTAATGATGTTAATAATTTTTCCATGTGTTTACTACCCATTCATTTATATCCTTCATATCCTCCACCAAAAGTCTTTCACAAAAATATCTAAAATCTTTGCCTGTGTTTTAATTGAGTTGGTTGACTTACTATTGAGTTAAAGAGTTATATATCATGGATATAAGACCTTTATCAGATGTATAATTTGCAAATATTTTCTCCCAGTCTGTGGTTTGTCTTTGATTTTCTTATTGGTGTCTTTTGAAGTGGAAATAAGTTTTGAAATCAGGTAGTGTCAGTCCTCCAAATTTGTTATTTTTCCAAATTGTTTTGGCTATTTTAGGCCATTTGTATTTCCATGTAAATTTTAACACCAATTTGTCAATTTCTACCAAAATAAGCCTACTGGAATTTGATCAGAATTGCAATGAACTTACAGATCAATTTGGAAGAATAGCCTGTTGACAGTACTGAGTTTCCCAATCTGTTTGCTATGCAATGCCTCTCAATTTATTTAGACTTTCTTTAATTTTCTCAACAATGTTTTATAGATTTCAGTTTATAGATCTCCTACTTCTTTTGTTAAATTTATCCTAACTTTATTCTTTTTGATACTATTATGAATGGAAACATTTTCTAAATTTCAATTTTTGATGGTTCATTTCTGGTATATAGAAATACAATTGATTTTGTACTTTGATCTTGTGACTTTGCTAAACTTATTTATTGGTTCTAATAATTGTGTGTGTGTGTGTGTGTGTGTGTGTGTGTGTGTGTGTGTGTGTGTATTTGGAATTTTCTACAAATGATCTGTGAATAAGGACAGTTTTATTTCTTTATTTCCACTCAGGTATCTTTATTTTTTTATCTTTCTAGAAATTTTCCTGGCTAGAGCCTCCAGTACAATATTGAATACAAGTGCTGAAAGCAAAAATCCTTCTCTTATTCTTTTTTTTTTTAACATCTTTATTGGAGTATAATTGCTTTACATTGTTGTGTTAGTTGCTGCTGTATAACAAAGTGAATCAGCTATACATATACATATATCCCCGTATCCCCTCCCTCTTGCTTCTCCCTCCCACCCTCCCTATCCCACCCCTCTAGGTGGTCACAAAGCACCGAGCTGATCTCCCTGTGCTATGCAGCTGCTTCCCACTAGCTATCTATTTTACATTTGGTAGTGTATATATGTCAGTGCCACTCTCTCACTTTGTCTCAGCTTCCTCTTCCCCATGTCCTCAAGTCCATTCTCTACTCTGCGTCTTTATTCCTGTCCTGCCCCTAGGTTCTTCAGAACCATTTCTTTTTTTTTTTTTTTAGATTCCATATATATGTGTTAGCATACGGTATTTGTTTTTCTCTTTCTGACTTACTTCACTCTGTATGACAGACTCTAGTTCCATCCACCTCACTACAAATAACTCAATTTCGTTTCTTTTTATGGCTGAGTAATATTCCATTGTATATATGTGCCACATATTCTTTATCCATTCATCTGTCGATGGACACTTAGGTTGCTTCCATGTCCTGGCTATTGTAAAAAACTTCAAAAAGAGTCATGTCCCTTCTCTTATTCTTGATCTTAGGGGGAAAGCATCAGTCCTCCTCCAGTAAGGATGATGTTAGCTCTGTGTTTGTTTCAAAGATGCCCTTTATCAGATTGAAGGACTTCTCTGATATTACTGGTTTGAGTGTTTTCATCATGAAAGAGTGTTGGATTTTGTCAAATGCTTTTTCTGCATCTAGATAGATTATCGTGATTTTTCCCCCTCTTTAATGGGGTGTATTACATTGATTAATTTTCAAATGCTAAACCACCCTTGCATCCTGGCATAAATACCAATCGGTCATGGTATGACATTTTATCTGTTGCTAGATTCAGTGTGCTAGTATTTTGTTAAGGATATTGGAAATGTTGGTCTATAGTTTTATTTTCTTGTGATGCCTTTGTTTGCTTATGGTATCAGAGTAATACTGGTGTCATTTATAGAATGAGTTGGGAAGTTTGCCCTCCTATTTTTTGGAAGTTTGTGAAGGATTGGTCTTCTTTCTTGTTGTTTTTTAGTCCTTTAAAATGTAAAACCCCAAAACTATTAAATTGTACACTATAAAAGGGTGAATTTTAAAGTATGTGAAGGGATTGATATGCACCTATAACCCCTGAAAGGGCCTATTTCTGGTTTACCTTTATTCTTAGGATGCAGTACTGCTGAGTTTAGCAAGTTATTCCTACCACGGCAAGCCTTCAATTCCAATCTTTATCTCCCTAGTCCCGTGGAGCTACCAAAAGGGACTGCTCATTCTATCAGTTACTGGCCCCTCTGGAAGCAGCGAACACCCTTTTGTAGCCCCAAACTTGAGACTCACTTTCTTGAATTTCTGTCCTCCTCCAGGTCTTATACTGGAAATTCTGAGCAGCTTGTTAGTTCTTCAATGGCTTCAAGCAGATTTTTTTGTTGTTGTTAATGACTTGTAATTTTTCTAGCTACCTTCAGGGGATATGATGGTCTGAGTTACCTAGTTAACTATTAGTGGACACTTGAATCATCAATGTTTTAAAGTTATAAAACAACTATAACTTTATCACTAACAATATTTCTTGTTTGAGGGCATGTTTCAGAATAACATAATTAACTAAATTTTAAAACAACTCCTTTGTGTAATTATTTAAAAATGTATGCAAACCCTTTTGAGCTAAGATTATGCAATTTAAATTTCGAGGTTAATATAGTTAATTTCACTACTTATGAACCCTAGCCGTAACATAAGACTATATTCATTCGTACAGCACATTTTTACTCTTCAAAATACTTTCACCATCTATTATTTATAATTTGCTAATAACTCCGCTGTGAAGTAAAAAAGATTATAATCTTCATTTTAAAGATGGATAAACTAAAAAACTCATTCATTTATTCATTTTAAAAAACAATGTAAGAAATTGTTCTTAAATTTAAACACACATGACTTTTGCAGTCTCACCTGACTTTTCCCTGTGGCAGTCTGTACCAGACTCTGGTTCAGATGCTGAAGCATATTTCAATATTTGATGTCCACAGCTTATAAAATAAAACAGATAAATATGTGTATATGATAAGTGAGGCAAAATTTTTTTACCTAAATACAATCAGAAAATCTGGTTATTTTTTAACTGCAAGATCCGAACTGCAAAATATCCTAATATTCCAATCTCTCTATAAACTTAACAGGCTTTATCTTAGAAAGCACCTGTGTCCTTATGAAGGAAATAACATATTTTGGAAGTAACACTGAGATCTGAGGTAAACACTTATTACCATCAAAGCAGAAATGAGAACAAACACCATGTGAACTGGGTACTGTAAATAGGTACTAAATTAGTACATACTAAAATAATTCTCATACATTTACTGATATCTTATGATGGATAAAACACCACTATATTTCACTTCAGATGGAGATCATTTAGCTGGGAAATGAATAATGGCACTGAAATGAAAAAAAAAATTGTTTAGAATAAAAACTACTAGATGAAGAAGAGGATATAGTATTCATTAATCATCTAGTTATAATACAGAACGAGAAAACTGGTAATACTTTATTAAAATAACCTATATTTTGAAACAAATAGTAAACACTTGGGAAACTTACCTGTTACATAAATTGCTATCAGAATTTCTAAGTTGCTGATAAAAATCTGGTGAATTGGGTGCATTGCTCAGAGATCTGTGTAAAATAACACTTGGCTTAGTAAGAAAATCAGCAGTGTCAGGAAATTCTATAGGCGATCGGTTAGTTGGAGAGCCAGCAGACATTGGTCCATGACTGGGAGAATTCAGGCCGGGTAAAGCACCTAAAAAATTGAAAGAGAAGAAAGAGATATGTATGTATGTATGTACTGATATGTACGTGTTTATTGTCTGTGTTTGGGTGTTTATAAAGAGCGTTTTCCTTCTTTAAAGAAAGCAAAGTATTTACAGTTAAATGACAAACTAGATTTCTACATGGAGCTATCTTCAAGAACTTCTACGAATTCAGGCAGAATATAGACCATATGTGCCATCATCAATGACTGTGGAATAAACACCCTGTGGCAGGATGGCACATAGTAGGTAAATACTAAAAGTATAACTAAAATGTACATAATGTGTGGCACAAATTTTCCTAATTCATATTGGTCTTTAACATTTTGTGTCCCTACCAGCTTGATTATCCACATGAACAAAAGCATCTTTACCAAATTTTATTGAATATTTTTCAATACAATAAAATTCATTTTTATCGAAGAACCAAAGTTCTTGATAGCATTAAGCAAACTAAGCATATGATAAAATTATATTAACACAACAGCAGATCCCTTGAAAAAAATCCACATCTTTTCAGCTCATTCATTCATTCAACAAGTATTTGAGAGCCTATTATATGCTGGAAAATGTGCAGTGTTTCACAATGGAGAAGATGCCATCCCTACAACTCAATGAACCTAAAGTCTAGTGGAAAATACAAACAAGTGCTAAGTGTTAAAATAAGGGAAAAAAAAGAGTGCTTCAGAAATACATCCCTAATCCTACTGATTTACTCAAGAGCCTTTGCTGGGTGCCTTGAACTAAGGGTATATCTGGAGAGGTGTAGGTGGATTTAAAACTTTATTTTGAAATAAAGATCCAAGTAAAGTGTGAATCAGAGAGGAAAGCAAATAACAGTTGTTAAGGTATTATGGTATTTTCAGACATAGTTACAGATGTGTGTGATGGTTAATTTTATGTGTCAACTTGGCCTGGCTATCATGCCCAGTTGTTTGGTCAAATTCCAGTCTAGATGTTGCTGTGAAGTTATTTTTCAGATGTGATTAACGTTGAAATCTGTAGACTGAATAAAGCATATTGCCCTTTATAATGTGGACTGGCCTCATCCAATTTGTTGATGGCCTTAAGAGAAAAGACTGAAGTCCTCCAAAGAGGAAGGAATTTTCCCTCCAGACTGCCTTAAGAGTCAAAACTGCAACATCGACTCCTGCTAGAATTTCCAGCCTGGCAGCCTGCCCTAAAAATTCTGGACCTGACAGCCCTCTCAATCTGGTGAGCCAATCCCCATCAGTCAATCAATCAATCAATCACTCCCCACCCCATGTATATGTATGTAAGTATATACGTATGTATGTAGGTATATACACATGCATGAACATCCTATTAGTTCTATTTGTCTGGAAAACCCCGACGAATACAATGTGTTATTTTATTTAATCTTCATAATAGCCCTGTGAGTTAAGTAGCATTTTCATTTTACATGTGCAGGGCTGCCAACTGCTGTTCTATCAAACTGATTTGTTTAGAGGCTCCTATAATTTCATATAATGTTGGGGCTGAAAAAGATTTTATAAATAATCGGTCAAACACTTTAATGTTTCAGAAGACGAAACCGAGGACTAGAAAGGGGAAGTATCTTTCTTGTCAAAATAATAACAGTTAGTTACTAACTGGAGACTAAAGTCTCAATTTTCAGCATTCTTTTTTCTATTATAATACTGAGTGTCCAAAACCCTGACAAACAGGCTGAGAAGAATAAAGGATAGCCTAATTTTAGGGTAGAAATTTCATATAACATAGAAAAGCTTCGAGGAGAAGACAAAATGGTAAAGAAAAACCCAGCAACCTTTACAAAATACTTTCTACAATACAGATTCATCGTTTTTATTATAAACCTTTTAAATTGTGAAATATAATAACACACATACAGAAAAGTTATAACAGGAATGCTCACCACTCAAGCTAAAACATAAAACATGGCCAGAGATCAGAAACCCATGTCCAATATCTAATTCCCCTCCCTCTCATTAAAGGAAAGCATTACTTTGACTTTTATGGTAGTGTTTTTCTTGCCTCTCTTTATATTTATGCCACATATGTATCTCTTTACAGTTTAGTTTTGCCCTTTCTTTGAACTTTGTAAATTGAATCAGATAGTATAAATGCTTTTATGCCTTGCTTACTTTACTCAACATTTTAAAAAGATGTTTCACATGTTCATTCATTTTGAATGACATATAAAATTGTATGTATAAATATAGCACAATTTTATTTCTCTGTTCAAGTACTGAACTGCCAAATTGTTTTCCAAAGTAGCTGTAGCATTTTACTTTCCAATCAGTGATGTATGAGTGTTCCTACCTCTGAACATTTTTCCAACACTTGTTATACTGTCTTTAGAATTATAGACATCTTAGTGGGTGTGAAGTCATGATTCCTTGTGGTTTTGATTTGCATTTCCCTAATGACTAATGATGCTGAGTATCTTTTCACGTGGTTAGGGCCATTTGTATACCTTCTTTGGAGAAACATCTATTCAAATCTTTTGCCAATTTTTTAGTGAGGTCATTTGTGTGTTTATCATTGAGTTTAAAGACATCTTTGTCTATTCGGAATACAAGTCCATTGTTAAATCGTAATTTGCAAATATTTTCTCCCATCCTGTGGACTGTCTTTTCACTTTCTTTAGGTGTCTGTTGAAGTAAATACAAATGATTTAATTTTAATGAATTCCTATTATCAATTTTTTAAAAATATTGATTTATTTATTTGGTTGCACTGGGTCTTAGTTGCGGCAGGCGAGCTCCTTAGTTGCGGCTCACAGGCTCCTTAGTTGCAGCATGCGAACTCTTAGTTGCAGCTTGCATGTGGGATCTAGTTCCCTGACCAGGGATCAAACCCGGGTCCCCTGCATTGGGAGCACATAGTCTTATCCACTGTGCCACCAGGGAAGTCCCCCTCTATTATCAATTTATTTCATTTATGGACTGTACTTTTGGTGTCTAAGAATATCCAAACTCAGAGAGATTTTCTCCTATGTTTTCTTCCACAAGTTTTATGGTTTCACTCTTATATTTGAGTTTATGAGCATTTAGAGTTAATTTTTGAGTATGATGACAGATATGGTTCCAAATTCATTCTTTTTCATTTGTATATCTATCCAGTTGTCCCAACATCATTTGTTAAAAACACTATTCCTTCCCCATTGAATTACCTTGGCACACTGGCTGAAAATCAATTGACCATGTAAGGGTTTATTTCTGGACTCTCAATTCTATACCACTGAGTTGGAATATCCTTATGCCAGTGTCACTGTCTTGATTACCATAGCTTGGTAGTAAGTTTTAAAATTTAGAAGTGTGAGTCCCCCAGTTTTTTTCTTCTTTTTTTTATTAAAGATTATTTTAGCTACTCTGGGTCCCTTGAATTTCTATATGAATTTTCAGATCAGCGTCTCAAATTTCTGCAAAAAAGCCAGCTCGGATTTTGATAAGGATTTGTACTAAATTTAGAACAATTTAAGGGGTATTGCCATCTTAACAATATTAAGTCTTCTGGTCCATGAACATGGGATATTTTCCATATGGGTCTTCCTGCAACTTCCCTGGTTGGTCCAGTGGTTAAGACTCTGCGTGCCAATGCAGGGGGCATGGGTTTGATCCCTGGTCGGGGAACTAAGATCTCACATGCCACGCAGCGTAGTCAAAAATTAAAAAAAAAAAACATATCTGGGTCTTCTTTAATTTCAACGTTTTATAGTTTTCAGTGTACAAGTCTTGCACTATTTTGCTAAATTTATTCCAAAGTATTTTTTTTCTTTTTTTTAAAATAAATTTATTTATTTATTTTCTTTTTGGCTGCGTTGGGTCTTCGTTGCTGTGCGTGGGCTTTCCCTAGCTGCGGCGAGCGGGGGCTGCTCTTCGTTGGGATGCGCGGGCTTCTCACTGCAGTGGCTTCTCTTGTTGCAGAGCACGGGCTCTAGGTTTGCGGGCTTCAGTAGTTGCAGCACGCAGGCTCAGTAGTTGTGGCTCACAGGATCTAGAGCACAGGCTCAGTAGTTGTGGCACACAGGCTCAGTTGCTCTGCGACATGTGGGATCTTCCCGGACCAGGGATTGAACCCGTGTCCCCTGCAATGGCAGGCAGATTCTTAACCACTGTGCCACCAGGGAAGTCCTGAAATTATTTTCTTAATTTCAGTTTTGCATTGTTCATTGCTAGTATATAGAAATACAATTGATTATTGCATATAGATCTTGTATTCTGCCACACTGATGAACTTGTTTATTGGTTGTAATAGGTTTAATGAATTTCTTAGGATTTATAAATATATGATTATGTTGTCTGCAAATAGCTTTACATCTTCCTTTTATTCATTTTTACCTAAACTTCCCTGGATAGAACCTCCAACCCAATATTGAGTAGAAGTGGTAATTATTTTATAATTATTTAAATTATTTTATAATTTTATTTTACAATTTCTAATTCTTTATATTCTTTCTGTGGTGAGACATTGTTGTCATACTGTCCTTACTTTAGATATGGTTTCCTCAAGTTCTTTAAACATATTTATGGTAGCAGATTTAAAGTCATTACTAAATCCCAAATCCAAGCCTCCTCAGGGAAATTTTGTTGGCTGTTTTTCATTGTCTACATGGTGAAAATTTTATGGTTTCTTTGCATGCTTCATGGTTTTTTTGTTGAAAACTGGACATTTTAGATAATATATTGTAACAATTCTAATATCAGATCTCTCCCACCCTCAAGGTTTATGTTGCTGGTTTTTTGTTTGTTTCTGATTATTCATTGAGTGATTTCCTGGACTCATTACGTAGATTTTGTTTTCTCTGAGGTGTGTAGCCACTGAGTTCTCTGCTGCCTTTTTTTCCCTTTTCTCCTTGATTTATGCTTGACTTTTTAGAAGCCATTCTTGGGTCAGTGTAATTTAGATGAGACAGAAGATTTTTTTAAATGTCTTGCCTCTATGTCATCTGTAGATGAGAATCTGTTTGAAAAGATACAACTTCAAACTTCCAGGCAGTTTACAAGACAGCCTTAGCTTTTACTTCCTGCTTGTGCAGGACCTCAAGGTCAGCTACAGATGGAGTGGCCAGGGCCTTCGCCTTTCCCAGATCTTTCCTGGGCCCGTGCACATCCCTAAACATGTGCTCAGCCTAGTATATGTGGTGGGATAAGTGTCCAAATTCTTTTCTTGCATATCCAGTTGTTCTGGCCCCTTTTGTTTAAAAAAAAAAAAAAACAACTATCCTCTTCTGTTGCCAGAGCTTTCCACTTCCCCAGGGTCATCTAGTGTCCAGGATTTCCTTTTAAATTCCCAATCAGCTCTTGTTTGCCCCAGTTGAAATCACAGCCTTACGCACTCACAATGTTACCTGGCATAGGATATAGGGGTTTTTTGTTTGTGTTTTTGGAGAGCTGAGCTCTGAGTCAAATGAAATATCCACAGCACCCTGGGAATAGAAGGGTTTTCCAGGGAGCTTGAACAAAACGTTTACTGTACTATCAGGTTGTTGCTTTTAATGCAGTTTCTAAAGAGGTCAGACTCTAATGGCTGCAAAGCTAGCAGCTTTTAGCTGTAGTATCACTGAGCTGGGCAGAGAGAGGGTTTGGGAAGTGCCCCCGGTTAAACTGTCACAGAACCCCACTGTCTCACCAAGGTTCGGTAGTTAGTTTCTCTTGTATAGATGACTTCTAGTTTGTTCTCTGGCTTTTGTTAACTTCCAGAATTCTGAAATGATTGAGTTTAGTTTTTTTCCCCTATTTTTGTTGTTTTAGCAGAAGAACAAGTTTACTGAGATCCTCTCTCTGCCATTCCGGAAGCTGATCGCTATATATGATTTTAATCCTTTGAAACTTGTTGAGACTTGTTTTATAGCTCAGCAAATGGTCTATTTTGATCAATCTTGTGTGTGTCCTTGGAAAAAATATGTATCTTGTAATGTCTGAGTGTGGTGTTTTATAGTCGATTAGGTCAAGTCAGTTAAATCATGTTGTCCTAATCTTCCATTTATCTATTACTAATATTTTGGTTTGCTTATTCTACTAGATAATGAGAGTGGTGAGTTAAAATCTCCAAAATGAATACAGATTTGTCTTTCTCTCCCTTTAGTTCTGTCAATTTTTGGTTTGTGTATTTTATTTTAATTAATTTTTGGTTTGTGTGTTTTATACCCATGAGATCAGACCTGTGTCCTTATATTTAGTGTGCCTTTTGTAAAGAGCACGTACTTGAGTCTTGTGCTGTTAATTGTCTGACAGTCTGTATCTATTGAGTGTATTTTCAACTTTTTTGTGGAAAACTGCACATTTTAGATAATATACTCTAACAACTCTGGTCAGATCCCTGGCACCCCCAGCTCCCCTACCAGCCACCCACGCAAGGTGTATATTTAACACAGTTTGCTTAATCCTCCATCTTGCTATTTCTTTTTTAGTTATTCTTTATGTTTTTGTTTCTTATTTTCTCTTTTCTTGTATTATTTTAGATTATTCAAGGTTTGTTGTTTTTTTTTTAATCATGCCATTTTACCTCCTATATTAGCTTCTTACTTATACTTTTTCTTCTATTCTTTTAATTATCACCCTGGATATTACAATGTGCATCTTCGAAGTATTAGTTTCTTTTAAATTAGAACGTTTTAGTACTTTTCAATCATTGCCAGTACACTGTAAGTTTAAGTCCAATTTACCCCTTTCCCACCCTTTGTGCCACTGTTACCATATACTTGACTTCTTTATACATTATGCAAGCCACAAGGGAGTCATTGTTTTTAATGATCAGTATTCTCTTATGTACCCATATATTTAGGCTTACCAGTGCTTTTCATTCATTCCTGCAGATCCATGCTTCAATCTGGATCATTTTCCTCCTACCTAAGGAACTTCCTTTGCTGAATCTTAGTAGTGCAAGTCTACTAGCAATAAATTCTACCAGCTTTTGTTTGTATGAAAAAAATGTTATTTCACCTTAATTTTTAAAGGATATTTTCACTGGATAAAGAATTCCAGGTTGGCAAGTTTTATTTTGCAATACTTTAAATATGCCATTCTATTGTCTTTGGTGACTGCAGTTAATAATACTGTATTGCATAATAATACTGTATTTCATATTTGAAAGTTGCTAAGAGAATAGATCTTAAAAGTTCTCATCACAAGAAAAAAAAATTTGTAACTATGTGTGGTGACAGATGTTGACTTATGGTGATCATTTCACAATATATACAAATACAAATCATTTTGCTGTATACCTAAAACTAATATAATGTTATGTCAATTCACCCCCCCATAGATAGATAATTGGATAAAAATTCTATTAGAATGACTTATTATAGGATATAGGATATAGTCAGGGTTTTTTTCTACTCTCATATGAAGATTTTTTTTTTTTCTCCCTCCACAATTACCATGCTACAAAAGAATGCTCTTTCCGGGGTTTTCCGTTGTTCTCTGTCTACAACTATTCAGGTTAAATAGTTCTATATTTTATCCCTGAATTGCTAGTGCCTAACAAAGTGCCTGATACATAGTACTTGTTCAAAAATTAACAAATGAATGAGCAAACTGTTAACTAATAGCCAACCCAAACTGCTTAGTTATGTTAACTTATAACGCAAGAAATGGTATTCGAAATTAGCTATAAATAGGTAATGACAAGGTTTGCACTACCATATACTTTGAGGCCTCCCATATTTAAGTCACAAAAATGATTTCTTACCAGCTCTTCTTAGACCTATATGGTGAGTTAACGATACAGAAGATGACCTTTGCTTCGGGATTGTCAGTAGATTTGAACTAAAAGGTCCATTTAGATAGCATCCTTGACTAAAAGGGAAAGATAATAGGTTAAGATTTTTAAAAACATGAGAAATTCCTTTTTTGCTTATGGTCTTCAATTCAATTAGCAAATATCTGCTTATACATTTAGTTTAGACATCTATGTAGTGCCTAAGGAGTAAAGCAGGAGCCAGCAAACTTTTACTGTAAAGAACCAAGTAGTAAATACTTTGAGCTTTGAAGGCCATAAGGTCTCTGCAGTTACTCAACTCTGCCACTGCAGTATAAAAACAGCCATAAACAATAATAAACAAATGAGTATGACTGTGTTTCAATATAATTTTATTGACAAAAACAGGTATGGGCCACATTGGGTCCACAGGCTGTAATTTGCTGAACCCTGGCTTCAAGCAGGTTATGAATATCACCTGGAGGGCTTCTTACTACACAGATTTCTAGTCCCACCCCCAAGATTTCTGATTCTAAAGGTCTGGGGTAGGGTCAGAAGATTGGCATTTCTAACAAGTACTTAGGTGGTCCAGGGACCTCACCGAGAATCACTGGCCTAAAACATACAGTTTTTCACTATCTTCCACTCCCCTTTTTCACAGATATTGATTACCCACTGATGCAATCATATCCTGTAACTGAAATGTTTATTACAGGTTTTAGGGTTCTTATGAAGAAATTACATATAGGTGAGCAATCACAGTATACCAACTGATACATAAAATGCATTTTAAGATTATATATTTTAAAGTTTCTGGCCCAGTGCCATACATATAGCACTTCCTTTCTTAGATAGTCACTAGCCTGTTTTCTTCTGTTAGTCAATTCCTGATGTGGGCACTTTGCTACAGGATCAAGAACAAATCTAGATTCTCTATTTTCTACTCGATATTTTGTTAGTATAGGCTGAGTTCTCAAGATTTTCCCTAACTCCTTCATCTTTTTTGTACTTCCACACCCCCTTACTCAAGGAAAATCTATTTTTCAGCATCAAATATTTCTGATGCTATCTTTGTGTGTGTTTTTCCATCTGTAAAATTAGAGATTTAGAATAAAGGACTTCTAAAATGACATCTAGCCTTTAGATTCTATAACATTTTTTGCTCAAGCTAATAGTAATAATAATTTGTTGGCAATGTTACAAAACGAGGCAATATGTAAATAATACCACTCAATAAACTCATCTCCCTACCAATGCTTAATCATTCTTTGTATTTGAATATTCATTGCCTACATATAGAGTGGGAGAGATGGGGAAAGAAGAGTGACAATACCACCCAGGGCAATATTCAAATAGAACAATCTGTGTACTCTACCAACATCTACTTCCTGATTAATATTCAAAACAAAGACAGGGTTTTCTCCTTCAGAGAAGAGACCCGAAGCACTGCTCCATAGTCTTCTACCTTAATCCAGGGGGCCTAATAATTGAAACAGTTAGCTGTTTAGAATTGAGAGGTCAAATTACAGGTTTTCAGCTCAGTTCCAGAATCACCTCATTAATTCCCTGCCTATAACCAGATAAATATATACCACAATGAGATTACATAAAAAATACTGAAGAGTGTATATGTATAACTGATTCACTTTATTATAAAGCAGAAACACACCATTGTAAAGCAATTATACTCCAATAAAGATGTTAAAAAAAAAATACTGAAGAAAGCAGAGGGCAAGATAGGCTAGGAGTCCCAGTGATTATTAATAGTTGGTAGGAAGGTGATTAAAGTCAGACTTGGGATCGGTCTTCAAATCCAAATGCACAAGCATTACAAGAGATGTCAAATGTTATGGTCACAGAGTTAAGTCATATGTTAAGAGTTGATTTCTAAGACAATCAATGCAAATTACCTTGACAAGTTTTGTATCACCTCATTTATTATTTTTTTAGGTAGCTGTAAAACTTGTTGTTTGTCCAACATCCAGATTTGCAGAGCCGTTATCTTAAAAACTGAGTGGGAGGACACCATTAGCCCTCTTGAATCTCTGCAGTTCAAATAGGTTCCAGGCATTGGTATAAATCTCTAATAAATTATCAGACACATAATTGAGAAGCTGGTTCCCAAGTACATTATTTAGAGGACATACTATTGCCAGGCAACAAGTTATTAGATTTAATTACAGAGCACTTACGGCGATGAACGATGAATCAGAATAGGTTAAAGGCAAGCCTCTTTAGTGTAGGAGTACCTATAGTTGATGGCCTCAGAGTTTTGGTACGCAATTTGCCTACATTTCCCCAGGGAAAGTCTGTTCAAAGGAAATGAGCTGAGAGCTCTGAATACGTTGTTTGTCCACAGGGAGGGTCTGGGTCGAAGCAGTCATTCCATGGATAGCAGTTTAGCCATTCTTTTAACCCTAGGTACTAACACTGTACTTGGGTAATTCAATTGTCAGCTAACCCAAAAAAGCATTCTTCAACCCCTCCTGGAATTTCCTGACCAGTAAAACTTCATCCTAGGTCTGAAACTTAAGCAGAAGGCAGTATCAACTGTCATATGGACACCATACCCCTGCAGGATACTTGTTAAGCAGCTGTTTATCTTCAAAGACCCATTTTAATGTAATCCCAAACTCTTTACAGTAGTCAAGCAGGTCTCAGAAGGGTTGTAATGACTAACGCAAGGTAGAAAATGAAAATTGCCATAAAAGAGCAAAGAAAAGGTGTTAAGGAGATTCACAGGTGAAACAGATTACTTTTCCTTGGAGAACAAGGGAGGGGGATGTCAGCGTGTTATTCTTAAGCTGTGACATCTGAGCTCAGTCTTTAAAGACATACAGAAATAGGGGTGAGAGGGTCTCTTCTAGGTAGAGGGAATAACTAAAAAGGGGCACAGATGTGCACAAACAGAGGGAATATCAAACAGTTAAGCTTGACTGGATTTTCAGATAAATAAAGGTGATACCGGAGAGGTATTTTGGAGTTATAAAGTAATGGCCTTCTTAATTAATTAAAATCTCAAGTCCTCTAAGAGATGAACAGTGGTAAACTTTTTTTTTTAATTAATTTATTTATGGCTGCGTTGGGTCTTCGTTGCTGCACGCGTGCTCCCTCTAGGGGCCACTCTTCATTGCGGTGCACGGGCTTCTCATTGCGGTGGCTTCTCTTGTTGCAAAGCACGGGCTCTAGGCGCGTGGGCTTCAGTAGTTGTGGCATGTGGGCTCAGTAGTTGTGGCACACAGGCCCTAGAGTGCAGGCTCAGTAGTTGTGGTGCACGGGCTTAGTTGCTCCGCGGCATGTGGGATGTTCCCGGACCAGGGCTCAAACCCATGTCCCCTGCATCGGCAGGCGGATTCTCAACCACTGCGCCACCAGGGAAGCCCCAGCAGTGGTAAACTCTTAAGAGTAGGTAATACAGTGGCTGTTCAAGTAGGACTAACTCTTCTTCCTTGTGGTTTTCCTCCTTTGGAGTCCTCTTATCATACCTAACATAAGGTTTATAATACTTCACTTTTTTCTCCAGGCAAAGCATAAAGAAAACCAAACTTAAGTCCTATATTACACTTTACACAAATGAGGCAGCTGAAAAATATAATCAGCTTAATTTTCAAACGGATTGAAACTAAAAACAAAATTATGAGAAAACTTCAAGGAAGAGTCTAACACAAGTTACATGCCTGTTACTTTCACGTAGAGAGCTTTCCAAATCATTTTTCTAGTCTTATTCTTTGCAAGACTTCTCATCTCTGTTTGCTTAATTTTTCCAAGTAAGGGTGCAACTTTGTCATGAGGGAGTAACAGAATTTTGAATCTCAGGCTAGGAATTTGGGCAGTATTCGATGGGTGTTGATAAATGTCCAAAAACTTAATGATTAGAAAAAACTGTATAATCAAAGTTTTGTTTATGGAAGATTTCTGGTGGAAGGGTAGAAGATGGATTGGGTAGTGAAGGATATTAGAAATGGAAGGATAATTCAATAGCCCACATAAGGAATAACGAAAGCATGAAATAGTATGGCCAAGTGATAAAGGAAAAAAAGGAATAGAGAGGAAAAGAGGTTTAGAGATAGACTCGACAACTGTTATCTATAGAGTAAGGTAACAGGATGTATAGATAACACCAAGTTTTCTAGGTAAATCAATTTTGTAAGCAACCACAAAACTAGAGGATTGCAGCACTGTGCCAGGAAATGAGGACAGAATAATAGTAACAGAGGGAAAAGCAGCTGGAGGGATGTGAAATTTGGTTTCAGACATAGTTTCAGGGAGCAAGAGGTTCAATATTTAAATCATGCTGAAATCATAGGGTGATTTAAAATCATAGTCAGAGAAGCTATGATCAGAATCCAGAGCTGCATTCATATCAAAACTAGGAAATGTGATCTCCATTCTAGAGTACTCTAATAAATTCAAAATGAATGCCTCATGATTCCAGAGTTACAAGCCTATTTGTTTTGTGCTACTAAAGCTTAAATGTTCCCAAACAAAATGTCACCATACATTAATGATCTATAGCTATGATGTCTAATATGCCTGCCATTTATGTCTGTATGATCGTTGCATATGGCTCTTTGTATTTTAATTAATTAAAATCAAATCAAATTTAAATTAAGTTCCTTAGTCATACTAGACACATTTCAAGCTCTCAATAGCCACATGTAGCTAGGGACTACCAAATTGCATGTACAGCTATAAAAAATTCCAATCATCACAGAAATTTCTATTGGATGGCACTGATATAGAGACTTGAATTTCAAAAGGAAGAGTGGCTGTAAATGCTTCATATATTCTCCTTTACCCTATGTTCAAAGTACACTTAGAAATATATTACTGAGAAGCTCCAGCTTCTGCACACTAGAAAGATTACTTCTAGCCTCACCTCTTTAAAGTAGATGTTTCTAATATGGCCAATTACTGTATTCTTCAAAGTTCTAAATCTTTTATGAGGCATATGATTTTGTTTTAATGAGTGTTATGTAAATATATTGAATCTGCCTATACTTACCTTTAACTCTGAGATATGTTCGTATAAAGATTAGTTTTCCTTGGACCATGTTTCTATTTTATTATCAATCGTGTGAGGCAGGAGTATAAAAATAACCTTAACTCAGTGTATCAAACGTTTCTTTTATCTTAAATGCATTGCTGTTACATCAATGTGATGGAAAGATGAAAAAATAGAATCATTTTCATCATTCTTTCTTAAACTCAAAAGTATTCTCAAGATGTTTCCCAGGATTAAGAAATACCTGTCGTATTTTCAGTTCCTAACGTCATTTACTTCCGTTATATCCTGCTTCCGTTAACAAAACAACAACAACGACAGCAACAAAAACCATTATCATGTTTAGGCTCTGGGCAAGCTTTGGACCAAAGCTCATTTTCCTGTAATGTTCTCTTCATACTTGAATCCATTCCTATTTTATAAATCATTTCACTCAATTTTTCTTTTATAAAAATGGAGTTCATCTACTTGAATGTACTGTAGAAGATTCAAATTAATAAATCACACAAGAATCTGGAAAATTACAATGATCTGATCATATTTCATATATAAAATGTTAATATAAAGTTTAACAGATGAATAGCTCTGATCCAACACTGCCACCTACTGTTTCAAATGTGTAACTACACAGGTCAAGTTAAAGTATCAATATACAGTCCTAACAGTCCTAACAAAGTGGTTTAACAGAAAATTTACACTGGTTCCAATTTTATTAACATGGTTAGAAAATTGACTAAATAGAAGCTTATAACTCACACAAGAGATCAATATCTTTCCTGGCCTTTAAAAGGCAAAGTATTGAATCCTTTGTTATCACAGTAAGTGGATATATATACATTCAGAAGATCTCAGCTCCTGCAATCTCCCAGCCTCACTTGGTTGCAGTTACTGACACCTCTCCTTTGTAGGATTAGCACTGTTTAGTTCCAAGTAAATCCTCAACAGAATATACAATATATTAGTAGTTTTAGTTCCCCAGCAGGAACAGGGCTTAAAAGTGTCCTGTTACCTTACATCTCACTTCTGAGGTAACATCTGGGGTGAACCTTGGGGATGCTCCTCCTTTCACAAGTCAGAAACTGTTGACCAACCTCTGAATACTACGCGTGGACTGGTGACTGCCCCTAACATGGCCACCTCTACCGTGGCTTTCCCAGTACTGCATCCTAAATTGATCCTTGTTTCCTTAAACTGCCTACCTGATTCATGTTCTTAAGGCTCCAGCATGCTTTGTACCCAACTTACCTATTTTGGGGGAGAAGGTAGATTACCTTCTTTTTAAGAATCAGTTTCTCTATCAGGCCACGTTACAAACAAAGCCGTCCTATACTAAAATACTTCCAGTGTTCCTTTATGCTTTTAGAACTATTTCAAACTTCATTCACAGAAAGAAAGTGGATGTATTAGATTCAGGTTTCTTGAAAAGGCTCTGGGGATTTTACCTTAAAATGCCAAATTCTTGGTGAGGCCTTTTGCCGTTATTGCGTTCCCACCTTGGAGAAGTCTGGTCAATAGGTGGCAGACCTGAGGTTCCCGAGCTCCTCCTCAGCTGTGGGGTTGATAAACTATTCCTACTGTTTAGCCCCTGTTGAATAATTTAACAATGATTAAAATCGTTATCCTTCAATATGCCATAAAAGATGGTCCGTGGAAATATCAATACAAAGTACAGTTGACCCTTGAACAACTCGGGGGTTAGGGGCACTGATCCTCTGTGCAGTCGAATAATCTGGGTGTCATAAATAACATACAAGTGGGCCTTCCCTATGCGGGCTTCCTCCGTATCCGGATTCCGCATCCGTGGAGCCAACCAACTGCAGATGGTGCAGAACTGTAGTATTTACTACTGAAAAAGATACGGGTCTGAGTGGACCCACACAGTTCAAACCCATGTCGTTTAAGGATCAACCGTACATTTTTAGCATGTATAGGAGAAACAAAATATTTTATTCTGAAAATCTGTCAATTTTACTCCAAACATAACATTCTATATTGTTCTTCTATTTACCTTCCTCCAACTAAAAAATGATTTCTGAACTCCCTACAGTTTAACCAAATTTTTTTTCTTTTGTACATTTTATTCCTAGTTTTATGAGAAATATGCAACGGACAATTTTAAAAGTAGATATGAAAGATTTATCCTGAAAAAAGACTTCAGAGGGCAAGCTTAGGATCAGGAGTGATCCCTCTTTCCTAATATATTTTCAGTACAATGCTAATGTACATAGATAGAGGTTAAACTGCAGAATTCTGAGCTACCTTTTGAATTAATGACTAAATTAAATTCAGAACACCTTTCACATTAAGAATATTTTACCCTAATTTTTGAAAATATTCTCGGTTAATCCAAATGTTAACCAGAATATTCCATTTTTGACCATTGTGAATAGGTGTTTTAGTGAAATCGACATTAAACAGTTTCTGCTTCTTATAAATTTCCCCTATCAGCAGACATGAAACCATCTCAAAGAGATAAATACCATTTATATTTAAGTTTTTCTAAGGATGTTGATTTTTTAAAGGTTCAATGTTAGTTATATTTACATTGAAAAAGTTGTTTATGTAACATCCTTTCTGACTATAATTTAGGTCCATACAATCTTTCTTAGTTCTTAATACACATATAAGACATTTACATTAAATTTTCTGCTCTAACTCCCTTTTCCTCACTAATTATTTTTTCATAAATGCTCTTGCTCTTTTCTGAAGTAACATCAGGCTTTTTATATTCTTTTCCAAAGCAGAGATAAATTAGATAAGAAATTCAAATAAGAAGTTTTAAAGAACACAAAGAAAAGAAATAAGGGTTACTTCCTTGTTCTTATATGACTTATTCCTATTAGTAAATTCTAGTACTCAAAATAAGCCTTATTACCTAGTATGTTCAGGAAATGAGGCAATTAGGCATCCTATTTAATTAATATTATTGTTTAAATGTTTCTAAAATGTACAGTATACTTTTCTACATAGGAAACATAATAACAAACATAATACTGATATCAATGTGATTTTTTGGGGGGTTTTTTTGGCCTCGTCATGCAGCTTGTGGGATCTCAGTTCCCCGACCAGGGATTGAACCCAGGCCACAGCAGTAAAAGCCCGAAATCCTAACCACAAGGCCACCAGGGAATTCCCTCAGTGTGATTTTTATCACTAAGATTTTTAAGAATTATTATTTTTTAAAATTACTATTCTAAACATCAGATGTCAATGGAAAATACAAAGGAAGAACAACATATCAAATGAAAACTAACTCAAGAATATATTAGTTATTTTATTGATGAATTTATTGCTATCCCTTTTTGTTGCTTGTGATTAACCTTTCTCATAGGTAGAGTTCTTAAAAAAAAAAAAAAAATGCCATATAACTTAATTACCATTGGGTTTTGTGTAATGCAGGTGCTACTCGATACACTTTAAAAATAAAAGCATCACACAAATACCTATAATCCAGATTTATGAACAATAATTATCAAAAATTTGCCCTAATAGGGCTTGCTTAATTTTTCAACACTTCTATACAATAATGCTGAGAATTAACAGAATTAACTCATGATCAAAGTCTCTCCAAAAACTATATTTAACTTTTTCTAAGCTCTAGATCACTATTACAATGAACAAAATTAACTGGTTTGAATTTCATCTTCTCTTAGTTTCTTTAGCCAGTAGAATAAAGTAGTTAAAATAATCTCTAAAATATTTCTATTTTTAAAGTTTTATGATCTTAGCTACTGGTAAAGGTATTGATAGTCAAATAAAAGAATTAAAAGCAATCTGAACAGACATAATGTATACCTATTTAGAACAGTATTTATTATTTTCTAAAGGAAATCCTATTTTGAATCAGTGATATTTAAAGAAAAATTAATCCCATATCTACTGATGGAAAAGTCAATGCCTATTGGGCTATAGTAATCTCCAGTGGGTAGGCGGGAGGTAGGGAGAGACAGTTCCAAAAAATGTGAAAATCAGTTTAAAATAATGCTGTGTAATTTCATAAAATGAATATTATAATGATCATTTTTTCTTGGTTCAAAAAGAACAATTTCTGGTTTCTAATGAATAAAATAGAATAATGACACAATTTGAATACTAGTTTGCTGTACAGCCTGAAATTAAATTTGCCTGTTGTTCTCTACTTCTTAAAAACAATAACAACAATAATAAAAAATAGTTGTTACCAATGAAGTTATAACTGCTAATTATAGCAATATTATTTAGAATAAAAACTGAATACTTGCTCAGAATTATTTGAGATTATGACTACTTCTGAAGTCCCAAGCAACTCAATGTATTGGAAAAGAAGCTGGCCCTTTAAAAAGAAATTCTATTTTATCCAAGACTTAAAGGAGCAGTTTTAATTCAAAAACATTATTAAACGTGATAAATAGGGCTGGCTGATTACTGTATTTTGACCTTGTGAAGTTTTCTATCTCCTTTCTCGGCTGGGTCCTCTATTTCAGAGCAGGGATAAAATCCAGGAAATGGTGTGAGAGGATTAATCTTTGGCCTACAGGAGCCAGAGAAAGCACCCATCAAGCTACTGATACTCCGGAGGGAAGAAATGACTTGCGGGGGAAGAGTTGGGTCAACCAGAAGATCTGACACCATATTACGAGCCTCATTTAGCACCGAAAGATCAACTCCACTTCCACCTCCAGAATTCTAGAAAAGAAAAAAAAAAAAACCATAAAATTATATATGTGTTACACAGAAAATTTAACATTTAAGAAAAACTTAACTCTAACAATAACTAAGTACTTGAATCCTAGTAAATATTAATTTTCATTTATTTGGACATGGCATAAATGATATAACAAGTGGTATGATTCTAACTTTAAAATTTTTGATGCTGATATAACAGATATTGTGAACTTTAATTTTTTTTCTACATTTTTCATTAGTGTATCTCATATTTAATGGTATTCATTAATGACTTACCTTATAACTAGTATGGAACCAAATTTGTGTTTCTTTCAAAATCTATAGTTTGGGCATTTTATTAATTTATTAATGATTCTCTTTCCTCTATGTCAAAATTTCTTTCAAATATATACAGCATTTCTTTTATTTACTCCTCACTTAAGAGGTAGTCTAGCATAGTGACAAGGCTTTGCTGCAAAGACATCTGAGTTGGAAATCGACTTGGAGCAAGTTATTCAACATCTGAACTTTTCAATTTCTTCACTGTAAAATGGGGATAACAACTACCTCATTAAGGGCTGATATGAGAATTAAATCTGATAATCTATGTAAAGCACATAAAGCAATGCATGGTACATATATTTAAAATGCAATAAATAAAACTATTATTATCCATATTATAGAAAACGATGAGATAAAAAGGAGAAAAAATGGTGTCAGAGTTCAAAGGAGATAGTGATAACACTGAACTGAATAGTTAATATGGAAGGAATAACAGGACACTGGGCCCTTAAAAATGGATAGGAAATATTTTTTTTAATTTAAAACTAATATTTCATTGATGAATATATATGATATGATTTTTACTTTTTGAAAATACATATATATTATGTTCAACTCAATTACCCACAGAAATAAGTGCACTGATAATCAGAACAGTGAATTAAATGTTACTTTTGTTTGTTTTATTGTGCCTTGAATTTACATTTGGGTGTGTTCGTAAGTATTCAAAGTATTTATTGAGTTCACTGTTTATTAATTATCCTCAACACATTTTGAAATTGAGAAATGTTATGAAAGTTAGACCAACAATTAGCTTAGTAATGTCTTTGCTCTTTGTGGAATTCTTTTTTTTTCCCCTTGTGAAATATTATTTTGTATTAGTTTTTATTTTAAAACGTTCCCCATTATTGGGCCATAGCCCAGCTATTTCTAGTCTTTATAAGCAAACACCTCTCTCTATATGTCACTGTAGATATTAAGCATACTTCTGACAGATAGCTTCCCCTAACTTGAACTACTGAACCAAAGTAAATGAACCAAACCAAAATCACTATAAAACTACCCTTGCATATGTTGGTCAAACCTATACCTCCACAAATTGTATATAACAGTATCTGTTTTCCCACACCCAAATAAGAAATCTGTTGTCATTTGCGTTGGTGTTCCCTTATATGCAGTGTGTCATTTCTCTCTGGCTGCTTTCAAAATATTTTCTTTGCTTTTAGTTTTCAAAAGTTTAATTGACATATCTTGGAGTAGATTTGGGGCGGGGGGGCGCTGATCCTATTTGGGATTCACTCAGCTTCTTGAATTTGCAGAATTACATCTTTTGCAAAATTTGGGAAGTTTTCAGCTATTACTTCTTCAAATACTTTTTCAAACCCACTCTCTCTCCTTCTCAGACATATCATATCTCATGATATGAATGTTGGATCTTTTGTTATTGTCCACCAGGTCCTGAAGGCTCTGTTCATTTTGTTTCCATTTATTTTCTCAATGTTGTTCAAATTGAGTAAATTCTACTGATCTATCCTCAAGCTCACAGATTCTGTGCTCTGTGATCACCACTCTATTGACCATTTTACAAGTTTTTTTACTTCTATTATTGCATTTTGCAGTTCTATAACTTCCCCCCTTTTTTTTTTTTTGGTAACTTCTATTTTTTTGCTAAGATTTTCTATTTTGTTTATTTGTTTCAAGAGAATTTGTAATTGCTTGTTAGGATGTTTTTATGATGGCCGCTTTAAAATTCTTTGTCAGACAATTCCAAATCCGATCATCTTGGTGTTAATCATTGTCTTTTTTCATTTAAGTTGTGATTCTCCTGGTTCTTGGTATGACAGGTGATTTTCAAAATTTTATCAACATTTTGGTAACTATGCTAGAAGACTCTGGGTCCTATTTAAATCTTTTATAGTAGGAGGTGGTCTTCCTCTTTAGATTTAGCACCAAGTCCTAGTCTACTTTTTCAGGCTGTAGTTCTAATGAAAATTTAATTCTCAGGGCATTCACAGTGGTATTTTCCGTCTGCTTGATTTTCTCCTGGTGCCACTAGGGTTTCCACTGGTCCCTGCTGGTGCTGCGCGTGACAGTCGGTGGGGAGCTTCCTCAGGTTGGGCTATCTGGTGCCTCTAGGTCGGGGAAGGGAGTCTCCAAGCCACAAGGACAAAGAGCACTTTCTGGGCTAGGCACCTGTGTTGTGGAGACCTGGCCACCCTCTGTCTCATTGGGGAAGGGGAGTCTCATGCCTAGTAGGGAATAACCATACTTCCCTGGCCACTTAATGTCAATGGAGTTCCTGATCAATTCCCCCTTGGTGTTGTTGGCAAGACTCTCATTCAATTTTAAGGAAAGGAAGAGCCTACCTGCATCACATTCTATGATTAGGCTGGGAGTCTGCATTACCCCAACATTTGCTGTTGGGTGACAGTTATAAGACACCCTGTCACACTATGTTGTTCCTCTGTTACTGGGGTCCCTAATTTCTCCTCTTTGCATTTTTCAGAGTTCTCCTTTGTTCGCCTCTTGCGTTATTTCCAGAGTTTATACTGGTACTTAGCAGAGAGTATCAGGGAGAATTAAATCTGATGATACATGCAGAACACATAAAGCAATGTATAGAATATATAGGTAAAGGGCAATAAATATTATTATTATGGAAAGTGGTGAGATAAAAATACAGATAAAATGGTACCAGAGTTCAAAGAATATATAGATAACTTTAATCTGAGTGATTAACAGAAACATCATGGTAAGAGTGGCATTTGAGCTGAGCTGTTCATTTGGTAGGATTTTACTCAGAAAGATTAGGAGAAAACAATTTTTTACAATAAAAACAAACAAAATTTATTTGGGGAAACTCATTCTTCAAGAAGGAGAGAGCATAAATAAAGGTACAAAACTGGTGAAATAGCGATGTACAGGGAACGTAAAATTTTTTAAGTATAGGTTATATATATATATATATATATATATATATATATATATATATACTTTTTTTTTTTTTTAAAGAGCAGTGGAAGATAAGGTTGGAGGAGGCATGTTGGAACCAATATTTGAGAACATCAGATTCCAGGCTAAGGAATATGGACAATGGAGAGTCATGGATTTTGAGGCGGTCAAAGAGAAATAAAGCAAGAAAAGGAAAAAAGAAGTGATGGAGGGCATTAAAAAGATGGCAGTACTTATGATGTTAAGACCTGACAAAAGTGTGAGAAAAGAGCATTCCAGACACACAGACTAGCGCCTGCAAAGATGCAGAGGCACAGAGCTGATCTCCCTGCTCTGTGCTTTGTGACCACCTAGAGGGGTAGGATAGGGAGGGTGGGAGGGAGGGAGATGCAAGAGGGAAGAGATATGGGAACATATGTATATGTATAACTGATTCACTTTGTTATAAAGCAGAAACTAACACACCATTGTAAAGCAATTATACTCCAATAAAGATGTTAAAAAAAAAAAAGATGCAGAGGCAGAAGCCTGCCTGGCTTGTTTGAGGAATAACAAGGCCAGTGTAGCGGCAGCAGAGTAAATGAAAGAGAAAGCAGAAGATGAGGTCAGAGAAGTGAAAGGGAGTAAAGGAAGGGACCATATTGTGCAGGGTCTTGTAAGTCCATGATTAGGACTTTAGCTTTTATTTTTGGTGAGATAGGAGCATAGTGAGCAAGAGACTGACATCATCTGACTTATGTCAGACCGAATGGAATATTCAAATTATTTGCTATAACTTTAAAAGTTTAACTTAAATTCTTATTTCCCATTTGGCTTATATTTGGCAAACTCTTGTTTTTGTACACAGAGCCAAGAATACTACATTTTAACAGTTACTGTGGGAGTGGAGGAGGGGGAGGAGTAGGTGGCTGTATGTCCCTGCAAATGCTAAAATATTTGCTATATGGCCCTTTATAGGAAAAAATTTGCTAACTCGTATCTTTTACTATAATTTCAGAGATGCTTAGTATTTATTATTATTGAAATTAATATAATATTAGCTTATATTTTTGTGTGCTACTATGTACCAGGCACATATTATTATTATTTTAATCAGTCCTCTGAGGAAACTGGTATTTATTATTCCCAATTTATAGATGAGGAAATAGGTTCAAAGGGTCTTAAAAGGCTTGCCTAATTTTTCAGCTGCGAGGGACTAGTTTGCATCAGACCAACTCTTCTGCCTAGAACAACTGGTCTAGAAAAGCCAAAATAAAATAGAAATAGCATCCATTTCAGGGCATCAGAACAGGGCTTGAAAAAAACAAGAACCTAGAGTTAAAAGATTGAAATGAACCCAATATTCTGTGCTACTTTTTTCTTTCACAGAATTTGCTACTGATTCATAGCTGACATGGGGCAGAGAAGATGATAAGCAGAGCAGTTAAGAGGCTAGGAAACAGCTCTATACTGGGAGACCAAAACTGGAATTTAGGGTTACAAAGACAGGGAGAGCTTTAAATGCCAAGCAAGATCCCAGAGAGAAGGGAAGAACAAAGATGCAAGCTTGAATTCAGAGATGCTTTTCCCCTGAAGATATTTGGCAATCTGTAAACAGTGGCCAAGAGATGGAGAAACCAAGCAGAAATCCTCAAAAAGATTTCTATTTTGAAAGTAAAATATAGTTTTCAGCAGTCTCAATGCTGGAGGAAACAAAACGAGTTCGGAGAAAAACACCACTAACCAAACTGTTATAAGAAGAGACAGAAAACCTGAATAGGCCTAAAACTATTAAAGAAACTTAATAATTTAAAACTTGTCCATAAGAAAAGCTCCAAACTGAGATAGCATCACCAGAGTAGAATATTCTTCCAAAGGAAGAAATGAAACCCATCTTACCAGACTCTTCTAGATAATAGAAAAAAAGGTAATTTCCCACCTTATTTTATGAGGCCAGTATAACCTTTATACCAAAAACATGCCAAAAACATGAAAAACAAGAATAATAGGCCAATTCTCTCACGTAGACATAGATTCAAAATATTAATAAATAAAATCCAGTGATTGATATATATATATGTGTGTGTGTGTGTGTGTATATATATATATATATATATATATATTTTTTTTTTTTTTTTGGGCTGAGTTGGGTCTTCGTTGCTGTACACAGGCTTTCTTTAGTTGCGGCTAGCAGGGGCTACTCTTCGTTGCAGTGCACGGGCTTCTCATTGTGGTGGCTTCTCTTGTTGCGGAGCACGGGCCCTAGAGCACTCAGGCTCCAGTAGTTGCGGCACGTGGGCTCTAGAGCGCAGGCTCAGTAGGTGTGGCGCTCGGGCTTAGTTGCTCCACGGCATGTGGGATCTTCCCGGCCCACGGATCGAACCCGTGTCCCCTGCATTGGCAGGCGGATTCTTAAACACTGCACCACCAGGGAAGTCCCTGATACATATATATTTTTTTTAATCAGTCATCAATTTTATACACATCACTGTATACATGTCAATCCCAATCGCCCAATTCAGCACACCATCATCCCCACCCCACCGCAGTTTTCCCCCCTTGGTGTCCATACGTTTGTTCTCTACATCTGTGTCTCAACTTCTGCCCTGCAACCCGGTTCATCTGTACCATTTTTCTAGGTTCCATATACATGCGTTAATATACGATATTTGTTTTTCTCTTTCTGACTTACTTCACTCTGTATGACAGTCTCTAGATCCATCCACGTCTCAACAAATGACTCAATTTCGTTCCTTTTTATGGCTGAGTAGTATTCCATTGTATATATGTACCACATCTTCTTTATCCATTCATCTGTCGATGGGCATTTAGGTTGCTTCCATGACCTGGCTATTGTAAATAGTGCTGCAATGAACATTGGGGTGCATGTGCCTTTTTGAATTACGGTTTTCTCTGGGTATATGCCCAGTAGTGGGATTGCTGGGTCATATGGTAATTCTATTTTTAGTTTTTTAAGGAACCTCCATATTGTTCTCCATAGTGGCTGTATCAATTTACATTCCCACCAACAGTGCAAGAGGGTTCCCTTTTCATCACACCCTCTCCAGCATTTGTTCTTTGTAGATTTTTTGATGATGCCCATTCTAACTGGTGTGAGGTGATACCTGATTGTAGTTTTGATTTGCATTTCTCTAATAATTAGTAATGTTGAGCATCTTTTCATGTGCTTCGTGGCCGTCTGTATGTCTTCTTTGGAGAAATGTCTATTTAGGTCTTCTGCCCATTTTTGGATTGGGGTGTTTGTTTCTTTAATATTGAGCTGAATGAGCTGTTTATATATGTTAGAGATTAATCCTTTGTCCGTTGATTCGTTTGCAAATATTTTCTCCCATTCTGAGGGTTGTCTTTTCATCTTGTTTATGGTTTCCTTTGCTGTGCAAAAGCTTTGAAGTTTCATTAGGTCCCATTTGTTTATTTTTGTTTTTATTTCCATTACTCTAGGAGGTGGATCAAAAAAGATCTTGCTGTGATTTATGTCAAAGAGTGTTCTTCCTATGTTTTCCTCTAAGAGTTTTATAGTGTCCGGTCTTACATTTAGGTCTCTAATCCATTTTGAGTTTATTTTTGTGTATGGTGTTAGGGAGTATTCTAATTTCATTCTTTTACATGTAGCTGTCCAGTTTTCCCAGCACCACTTATTGAAGAGACTGTCTTTTCTCCATTGTATATCTTTGCCTCCTTTGTCATAGATTAGTTGACCATAGGTGCGTGGGTTTATCTCTGGGCTTTCTATCTTGTTCCATTGATCTATGTTTCTGTTTTTGTGCCAGTACCATATTGTCTTGATTACTGTAGCTTTGTAATATAGTCTGAAGTCAGGGAGTCTGATTCCTCCAGCTCCGTTTTTTTCCCTCAAGACTGCTTTGGCTATTAGGGGTCTTTTGTGTCTCCATACAAATTTTAAGATGATTTGTTCTAGTTCCGTAAAAAATGCCATTGGTAATTTGATAGGGATTGCATTGAATCTGTAGACTGCTTTGGGTAGTATAGTCATTTTCACAATGTTGATTCTTCCAATCCAAGAACATGGTATATCTCTCCATCTGTTGGTATCATCTTTAATTTCTTTCATCAGTCTCTTACAGTTTTCTGCATACAGGTCTTTTGTCTCCCTAGGTAGGTTTATTCCTAGGTATTTTATTCTTTTTGTTGCAATGGTAAATGGGAGTGTTTCCATAATTTCTCTTTCAGATTTTTCATCATTAGTGTATAGGAATGCAAGAGATTTCTGTGCATTAATTTTGTATCCTGCAACTTTACCAAATTCATTAATTAGCTCTAGTAGTTTTCTGGTGGCAGTTTTAGGATTCTCTATGTATAGTATCATGTCATCTGCAAACAGTGACAGTTTTACTTCTTCTTTTCCAATTTGTATTTCTTTTATTTCTTTTTCTTCTCTGATTGCCGTGGCTAGGACTTCCAGAACTATGTTGAATAATAGTGGTGAGAGTGGACATCCTTGTCTCGTTCCTGATCTTACAGGAAATGCTTTCAGTTTTTCACCGTTGAGAATGATGTTTGCTGTGGGTTTGTCATATATGGCCTTTATTATGTTGAGGTAGGTTCCCTCTATGCCCACTTTCTGGAGTGTTTTTATCATAAATGGGTGTTGAATTTTGTCAAAAGCTTTTTCTGCATCTATTGAGATGATCATATGGTTTTTATTCTTCAATTTGTTAATATGGTGTATCACATTGATTGATTTGCATATATTGAAGAATCCTTGCATCCCTGGGATAAATCCCACCTGATCGTGGTGTATGTTCCTTTTAATGTGTTGTTGCATTCTGTTTGCTAGTATTTTGTTGAGGATTTTTGCATCTATATTCATCAGTTATATTGGTCTGTAATTTTCTTTTTTTGTAGTGTCTTTGTCTGGTGTTGGTACCAGGGTGATGGCGGCCTCGTAGAATGAGTTTGGGAGTGTTCCTTCCTCTGCAGTTTTTTGGAAGAGTTTGAGAAGGATGGGTGTTAGCTCTTCTCTAAATGTTTGATAGAATTCACCTGTGAAGCCATCTGGTCCTGGACTTTTGTTTGCTGGAAGATTTTTAATCACAGTTTCAATTTCATTCCTTGTGATTGGTCTGTTCATATTTTCTGTTTCTTCCTGGTTCAGTCTTGGGAGGTTATACCTTTCTAAGAATTTGTCCATTTCTTCCAGGTTGTCCATTTTATTGGCATAGAGTTGCTTGTAGTAGTCTCTTAGGATGCTTTGTATTTCTGTGGTGTCTGTTGTAACTTCTCCTTTTTCATTTCTGATTTTATTGATTTGAGTCCTCTCCCTCTTTTTCTTGATGAGTCTGGCTAATGGCTTATCAATTTTGTTTATCTTCTCAAAGAACCAGCTTTTAGTTTTATTGATCTTTGCTATTGTTTTCTTTGTTTCTATTTCATTTATTTCTGCTCTGATCTTTATGATTTCTTTCCTTCTGCTAACTTTGGGTTTTGTTTGTTCTTCTTTCTCTAGTTTCTTTAGGTGTAAGGTTAGATTGTTTACTTGAGATTTTTCTTGTTTCTTTAGGTAGGCTTGTATAGCTATAAACTTCCCTCTTAGAACTGCTTTTGCTGCATCCCATAGGTTTTGGGTTGTCGTGTTTTCATTGTCATTTGTCTCTAGGTATTTTTTGATTTCCTCTTTGATTTCTTCAGTGATCTCTTGGTTATTTAGGAACGTATTGTTTAGCCTCCATGTGTTTGTGTTTTTTACGTTTTTTTCCCTGTAATTCATTTCTAATCTCATAGCGTTGTGGTCAGAAAAGATGCTTGATATGATTTCAATTTTCTTAAATTTACTGAGGCTTGATTTTTTTTTTTAATTTTATTTATTTAAGGCTGTGTTGGGTCTTCGTTTCTGTGAGAGGGTTTTCTCTAGTTGCGGCAGGTGGGGGCCACTCTTCATCGCGGTGCACGGGCCTCTCACTATCGCGGCCTCTCTTGTTGTGGAGCACAGGCTCCAGATGCGCAGGCTCAACAATTGTGGCTCACGGGCTAGTTGCTCCGTGGCATGTGGGATCCTCCCAGACCAGGGCTCGAACCCGTGTCCCCTGCATTGGCAGGCAGACTCTCAACCACTGCGCGACCAGGGAAGCCCCTGAGGCTTGATTTGTGACCCAAGATGTGATCTATCCTGGAGAATGTTCCGTGCGCACTTGAGAAGAACGTGTAATCTGCTGTTTTTGGATGGAATGTCCTATAAATATCAATTAAATCTATCTGGTCTATTGTGTCATTTAAAGCTTCTGTTTCCTTATTTATTTTCATTTTGGATGATCTGTCCATTGGTGTAAGTGAGGTGTTAAAGTCCCCCACTATTATTGTGTTACCTCGATTTCCTCTTTTATAGCTGTTAGCAGTTGCCTTATGTATTGAGGTGCTCCTATGTTGGGTACATATATATTTATAATTGTTATATCTTCTTCTTGGATTGATCCCTTGATCATTATGTAGTGTCCTTCCTTGTCTCTTGTAACATTCTTTATTTTAAAGTCTATTTTATCTGATATGAATATTGCTACTCCAGCTTTCTTTTGATTTCCACTTGCATGGAATATCTTTTTCCATCCCCTCACTTTCAGTCTGTATGTGTCCCTAGGTCTAAAGTGGGTCTCTTGTAGACAGCATATATATGGGTCTTGTTTTTGTATCCATTCAGCAAGCCTGTGTCTTTTGGTTGGAGCATTTAATCCATTCACGTGTAAGGTAATTATCGATATGTATGTTCCTATGACCATTTTCTTAATTGTTTTGGGTTTGTTTTTGTAGGTCCTTTTCTTCTCTTGTGTTTCCCACTTAGAGAAGTTCCTTTAGCATTTGTTGTAGAGCTGGTTTGGTGGTGCTGAATTCTCTTAGCTTTTGCTTGTCTGTAAAGCTTTTGATTTCTCCATCAAATCTAAATGAGATCCTTGCTGGGTAGAGTAATCTTGGTTGTAGGTTCTTCCCTTTCATCACTTTAAGTATATCATGCTACTCCCTTCTGGCTTGTAGAGTTTCTGCTGAGAAATCAGCTGTTAACCTTATGGGAGTTCCCTTGTATGTTATTTGTCGTTTTTCCCTTGCTGCTTTCAATAATTTTTCTTTGTCTTTAATTTTTGCCAATTTGATTACTATGTGTCTCGGCATGTTTCTCCTTGGGTTTATCCTGTATGGGACTCTCTGCGCTTCCTGGACTTGGGTGGCTATTTCCTTTCCCATGCTAGGGAAGTTTTCGACTATAATCTCTTCAAATATTTTCTCGGGTCCTTTCTCTCTCTCTTCTCCTTCTGGGACCCCTATAATGTGAATGTTGTTGCGTTTAATGTTGTCCCAGAGGTCTCTTAGGCTGTCTTCATTTCTTTTCATTCTTTTTTCTTTAGTCTGTTCCGCAGCAGTGAATTCCACCATTCTGTCTTCCAGGTCACTTACCCATTCTTCTGCCTCAGTTATTCTGCTATTGATTCCTTCTAGTGTAGTTTTCATTTCAGTTATTGTATTGTTCATCTCTGTTTGTTTGTTCTTTAATTCTTCTAGGTCTTTGTTAATCATTTCTTGCATCTTCTCAATCTTTGCCTCCATTGTTTTTCCGAGGTCCTGGATCATCTTCACTATCATTATTCTGAATTCTTTTTCTGGAAGGTTGCCTATCTCCACTTCGTTTAGTTGTTTTTCTGGGGTTTTTTCTTGTTCCTTCATCTGGTATATAGCCCTCTGCCTTTTCATCTTGTCTATCTTTCTGTAAATGTGGTTTTTGTTACACAGGCTGCAGGATTGTAGTTTTTCTTGCTTCTGCTGGCTGCCCTCTGGTGGTTGAGGCTATCTAAGAGGCTTGATGGGAGGCTCTGGTGGTGGGTAGAGCTGACTGTTGCTCTGGTGGGCAGAGCTCGGTAAAACTTTAATCCACTTGACTGTTGATGGGTGGGGCTGGGTTCCCTCCCTGTTGGTTGTTTTGCCTGAGGCAACCCAACACTGGAGCCTACCTGGGCTCTTTGGTGAGGCTAATGGCAGACTCTGGGAGGGCTCACGCCAAGGAGTACTTCCCAGAACTTCTGCTGCCAGTGTCCTTGTCCCCACGGTGAAACAGAGCCAGCCCCCACCTCTGCAGGAGACCTTCCAACACTAGCAGGTAGGTCTGGTTCAGTCTCCCCCAGGGTCACTGCTCCTTCCCCTGGGTCCCGATGTGCACACTATTTTGTGTGCGCCCTCCAAGAGTAGGGTCTCTGCTTCCCCCAGTCCTGTCGAAGTCCTGCAATCAATTCCCACTAGGCTTCAAAATCTGATTCTCTATGAATTCCTCCTCCCGTTGCCGGACCCCCAGGTTGGGAAGCCTGACGTGGGGCTCAGAACCTTCACTCCAGTGGGTGGACTTCTGTGGTATAAGTGTTCGCCAGTCTGTGAGTCACCCACCCAGCAGTTATGGGATTTGATTTTACTCTGATTGCGCCCCTCCTACCGTCTCATTGTGGCTTCTCCTTTGTCTTTGGACGTGGGGTATCTTTTTTGGTGAAGTCCAGTGTCTTCCTGTCGATGACTGTCCAGCAGCCAGTTGTGATTCTGGTGCTCTCGCAAGAGGGAGTGAGAGCACGTCCTTCTACTCCGCCATCTTGGTTAATCTCCTCACACTGACCGCTTTTATCATAGGATTCCTTACTTCAAACACCTCTAATGGCCTCCCTCTTTCAACCTTGATTCCACTCAAAAAGATATTTTTAAGCAACACAATCAGGATAAGAATTAAGCAAAATTCTGGCCCAAAGAGTTCCCTGTTTCTGCTGCCGCCGCGGCTGAACTCTCATCTTCTATATCCTGATACATATTTTTAAAAAGAAAATACTTCTTGATCAAATTTGCTTTATTCTGGGATTCCAGGGATGGTTCAACACAGGCACAAAAATAAAACAATATAATTTACCACATCAATAGAATAAATGGGGGAAAATCCAGGGATCATCTCAATAGGTGCAGAAAAAGCATCTGATAAAATTCTACACTCATTTATGACTTAAAAGAAAAAAGTTTTTAGTAAAATGGGATTAGAATAGAACTTTCTTAATCTGATAAAGGGTATCTATAGAAAACATTAGTGGTGAACATATTGAATATTTTCTCCCTGAGTTCATGAACAGGACAAGGCTGCCTACTAGTACCACTTCTATTCAACACTGCATTAAAGATCCTAAACCATACAGTTATGCAAGAAAAATGGCAAAGGATTGGAAATAAATTAATAAACCTGCCCTTATTCATTGATGATGTTATTATATCCCTAAAGACTCTAAAAGAATCCTCAGACAAGATATTAGAATTAATAAGTAAATTTAGCAAGGACACTGGATACAAGAATCAATATATAAAAACCAACTGAACTTCTATGAGGCAGCACAAACTATTAAAAACATGGAACTTCTAAAAATTGACACCTTTTACAATATGTTTTGCAATTTTAAAAATTAAATATCTAGGAATAAATCTAACAAAATATGCATGACCCCTACACTAAAAACATTATTAAGATAAAGATGACACAGATCAGTGAAGGAATATACCATTTTCATGGATTGAAAGCCTCAGTATTATGAGATGTAAATTCTCCTCATACTGATTTATAGAGTCAATATAGTCTCAATCAAAATCCTAGCAGTATTATTTTTGTGTGTGGAAATTTTCAAGTTTATTAAAGAATAGTCAAGATAACTTTGAAGAAGAACAAAGCTGGAGAACTTACTATCAGATATCAAGACTTATTATAAAGTTACAGTAATTAAAGTAATGAGTGTGGTATCAGTGTTTCAGGAGAGACAAATTGACAAACAGACCAGAAGAGAAAGTCCTGAAACAAATCTACATATGGTCACTTGATATATGACAAAGGTTATAATACAGTGCAAAGAAGAAAGAATGTGTATTTTGTTCAACAACTGGAACTGGGTCAATTGGATAACCATATGGGAAAAAAATGTGTCTTGATCTATAAATCACACCATACAGAAAAATCAATTCTAGATGCATTACAGATCTAAAGATGAGAAGTAAAACCATAAAACTGCTAGGAGGTAACAGAAGAGGGTAGACACAACCCAGAGGGTAGACACAACCCAGGAGGTAGACAAAGTGTTCTTAAATAGGACACACAAAAAAATCACTAGACAAAAAGGAAATGATTGATAAGTTGGCATAAAAGGAAGTGATTGATGGAGTACTTTTAATCAGACACCATCATAAGCCAAGACAGGGAGAAGATTTTTTTATGAATATATATATTCATGTCCAAAATACATAAAGAACTCCTACTGATCACTAAGTAAAAGGTAGATAATCAGCAGAAAAAATGGGGAAAAGATCTTTACCAGAGGATATCTGAGTAGCAAATTAACATAAAAAGATTCTCAGCTTGATGAGCCATCAATGAAATACAAATACTAAAACCACAATGGATACTCTTCAACAGCTACCAGAATGATTTAAAACAGACACTACCAAGTGTTGGCAAAGATGTAGAGCAACTGAAACATCCATATACTGCTGATGGTTGGGTAAAAGTGATACAAACTCTTTGGAAAATTATCTGGTGCTTCCTACTAAAACTGAACATACACTTGTATACCCTATGACCCAGCAATGCACTCTAATGTATATATCCAACAAAAGACATCAAGAATGTTTCAGCAGCATAACTTGCAATAGACAAAAAACTGAAAAATAAAACAAATGTCAATCTGCTATAGAATGGATCAATTAACTGTATACTCATTCAATGAAACACTAAATAGAATGAGAATAGATGAATTACTACTATGTATAATAACATGAATTAATCTCACAGATAAATTTTGAAAGAAGCAAGACAGAAAATACATATGAGTAATTCCATTTATATACAATTCAGAAAAAGACAAGAAAAACTAAGTTGTGATGACAGAAATCAGGATTTAAAGGACGCTTGGGAGAAGCTGATGACTAGGCGGGGAGCATAGGGGGCTTTTGGGGTGCTGAATTCTTCATCTGAAAAATGGTCACATGTATATATTCACTCTGAGAAAATTCATCAAATTATACAGTTATGACTTGTACACTTTTATATATGAGCGTTACACTTCAATTTTTTTTTTTTTTTTGGCCGTTCAACGCAGCTTGCAGGATCTTAGTTCCCTGACCAGGGATCAAATCCAGGCCCATGGCAGTGAAAGTGCTGAGTCCTAACCACTGGACCACCAGGAAATTCCCTATATTTTGATTTTAAAAAAAGGATTATTAGGGAGAGAAAGAGGGGTAGGAGAAGAGAGAAATAAAAGAAATAAAAGTCTGTGTGACCACAAGCCCATGCTCTCAACCATTACTGCTTACTTATCTTTAGATTTTACCAGTAATTTAGATACTCTTTTAATTGGAAACTGAGGATCTTGGTGAATATGACTGATGAAAAAGGCCACTATTTAGGTCAAGAAACCCCAGCGCCTTTTAGGTCAGATGTGGTCTTCCTCACATCATCTGACTGTAACAGTTACACCAGAGAATATTTTTTTCTTAATGGGCTGTTGTGGCTATTCCATTTAAAATTTAAAAATAAGAATCAACCATTCAAAGGGGTGTTCATTTTTCAAAATTTTATGTTGGGACAATAGAAGTAATATGTCTGTAAATACAAATGACAAAGATTTGATTTTTATTAATGTTTATCTATTAGTGTGAAAAACATCACGTTTCAAAACAGCATATGAAACATAATATTACAATCTTTGTAGACTAGAATTATATAAGTCATACGTTTCAATACAATGGAAAACTAGGAAAAGATCTATAAAGATATATATCAAAAGTTAACGAAGTTAACATAGTTATTCTTTGATGTTTGAATGATTTTCCTTTTTTCTCCTATACTTCTATTTTTAATTCTACTGATAACAACATAAAGTGATCAAAAAACTTTAAAAAGTACATTTTGTATGATTCCATATATATAAAGTTCATAAATAAAGAAAACTAATGCTAGAAGTCTGGATAGGGATTTTCTTTGGAAACATAGGTAATGACTAGAATGGCACACAAGTGAGGCTTGTGGGATGCTGGTAATGTTCTATTTCTTGTTATGGGTACTAGTTATATGGGATGTTTAATTTTTGAAAATTCATTGAGCTGTGCAATTTTCTGTACATTTACCAATAACTCTAGGTGGAGTGAACTGGAGGGAAAAGAGCCTCATATTTAATATAGATGAGCCCAGATTATATTAGCAACATTTTAAAAATAACTATTTATATAAGTTTGGTTTCTTATTTTCTTTTCCCTTACAATTAAAATATAGTTTTAAAAAACTACCTAAATCAAGTTCTGGTTATTTTAGTTCAGCTAAAGAAAAATCTTATGGCATATAAATTAAAGTTACATTCAGAAGATTTCTATGTCAAAAATTTGATTACAAATATTAATTATTAGTGATATCATTATATTTACCTGATAGTGAGGTTTATACCACTGCTTTAAGTCCCAATCCCAAAGAATCATCTGGAAAAAAAAAAAAAAAGAATTCACTTAGTTACAAACCAGAAATAAATAAATATATGTAAAGACAAAATGGAGCATCTTCAATTACAGATACCTAAAATAGCTTAAAGTTTGGGAGAGGAATTGGGAAGATTAGAATAAAAATTATCTCTAGATGGAATATTTTATTAATTACACAATCTGTGATTGAGAAATCAAAAGAAGAGTCAGGATAAAGTCACTAAACTAATCTACATTCAAAATATAGATTCAAAATATCTATTACCACAGAACTGAAAATATAAATCCAGAAGCACATCCATTCACTAAAAATACAAGAAAAATGACAAATCACCATTCTTCCCCCTCCTTACCCTCTCCAAAGGCTCATAATTTGTCATTTTAAACCAGTGTCAGTAGGTGGTGCTATTTCCTTACCAATAAGGCACTTCTGTCAAAAGCACTTTAAAAAGCTTGCCCTTGGTTTAGATTAAGCATAAAGGAATGGATTTATAAAAAGCTACACACAACGCTTTTGATCCTGTTTTTCTCCTTTATAGATTCTCATAGGTAACTTCTTAGTACCAGACTAGTTTTTTCCTGCACTTTTCTTCCTAGCAGGCCGTGTGGCTACTTCCCCATCTAATAGTCACTGCTCTAGGAGATAAAATTAGCTTAAATTTGGCAAGCTATAACTGCTACCTACCATTAATCCTAAATTTCTTTTAAGTTTTACTTAAGTAATAAATAGGTCTCCTCCTTTTGCCTAAATAATTGATTATAATTGTGATTTTCTACATGGCTTTGAACTCTAGTATCGAACATAAGCCTAGTTAATTTGTAACACAATCACAATTTCTATGTACTGAAATATTTGTGTTGTTTCTTGTCCTTGGTCATAAGGATCCTGATTGCAAAAGATCATAAAATGTTATCTACTCTTTCATTGGTCCGATATTTAAATAGGAGTTGGCAGATTTTTTTTCTGTAAAGGTACAAATAGTAAATATTTTAGGCTTTGCAAGCCACATAAGGTCTCCATGGCATATTCTTTGGTTTTTGTTTTTGTTTTACAACCCTTTAACATACAAAACAAAACAAAACAGAACAAAAAAACATTCTTAGCTCAGTGGCCATACAAAAACATGTTCCTGGCAGGATTTGGTCAGTGGGCTATAGCTTGCTGACCCCTTTTAAAAATCGTCAATTGTCATTATCACCATCCTTGCAGAAGGTCATCTCTTGCCAGTAAACAGAAACCTATCTCTTCCCAAAGAAAATCCAGACCACTTACAAAATTCATGGACCAGTACCTGCAAAATGGCTATGGTACAGCTACATGCAAAGTACATAATATACATTAGTAGACGCATTATTTTATATGGCCCTAAGTGTGGTCCTCATATAATTATTTCAGGTTGTGATTTAACCAGCATAATCTCTAGATCCTAGAGATATTAATTAATGCAGTTTAAGACATTAATAACTTCTTAAGAACATTCACATTAAGATTAAAATAACCTAAAAACCCTAAATTTCTTTTATACTTGATATACACGCTCCATTTTCTGCATGCTATTCTTACACAACTGGCTTTTTAGTCCCAACTGCAGTACTTTACTTCAGTCCTGATTTCAGCCTGTCCAAGTTTCTTTGGAGAGTGGTATGTCGAATAGCCTATTCACCATTCTTCCCATCATCATGACATTTGTAAATCTGATGTTTTCTTAAGTTCACTTTAAAAAGTACAGAATGAACAGGGTGAAAACAGAACCACAGGATGGATCACTAAAGATTACCTATGAGATTTGCGTCTGAGTCTGCATACTTGCCTAACATACTATCATCCAATCCATACCTCCACATTTCTTCTACAATGATACCATCAAACGGTGACATACCTACACCTCATTTCTCCTAGTCATTAGTCTGAGCAGAAGTTGATTTCTTGCTAACTCCAGCATACTTTCATTAGGAGGGTTTCTTAACACTGAGTCTTCCTTGCCTCCCACTTGCTACTCTGGCTTTGAATAAACTTTTAAGCAGTAGATCAACCTTATTTATAGTCACTTTCTCTGCGATCAAAAATACATTTGCCAAAAAGCAGCAGGTCTTAGTCTGAAATCCCCTGCATATTAGGAACTGAAAAGAGATACAGTGAAAGCCACAAATCGCTGGTAGACTGCCTTCTGTGTAAATTGGACAACTAGAATATTAGTGATTTTGAGAAAACAAAATTTTCTGCATAAGTAATAGAAGATGTATGATCCAGGAATTATACAGCTGCAGCTAGGTACATCTTACAGCAGTGTTATTCAAGGTGTGGTCCACAATAAGAAAGTACAGAAATGAAGAGTAAATGTTTAGAAATTTTTATATCAATTTGATATTGCTGAGTTGATTTTAGTATATTTTACAAAAGCAGATTGGGGCAAAAACCCCAAAGCTTGATCCTTTTCTATATAGTTTGATGCCAGGAGACAACATGGATGCACAGAGCTGCACTGTTTGGGGCAGCAAGAAAACTAAAAACGACCCAAATGTCCATCAATAATAGAATGGGGAAATTCTGGTACATTCATGCAGTGGAATACAATAGTGAAAATGAATGAAGGATAGCTACAACCTATATGAATGAATCTTAAAAACATAATGTTGAATGAGAAAAGTCACAGGAGGATACATACAGTATAATTACATGCAATATAAAATAAAATATTCATTGAAATATACTTTTTAGAAATATAAACATACAGGAAACTATGAAGAAATTCAGTATGGTTATCATCTCTAAGGGAGAAGAAAACTGGATCTGGGAGTGGCATACAGGGAACTTCAAATTTACTGGTAATGTTCAAAGATAATTGTGGGTCGATAGTGTTTTTTGTCCTTAGTGTCTAAACTGGTAAAGAAGTAGAGACAGTGACTAGAGTAAACTCTTGAGGAATTGTGCTATACATGGCAAGAATGAAATGGAGCAACAGCCAGAAAAGAATGTAGGAATAATACTTTTGTTGTTAAAATGGTAGGTTCTAGAGCTTGTTTCTACTTGATAAGAATGATCCCGGACAGTAGAACTAATGATAAAGGGTAGAGCGCGCGATTTCCGAAGGAGCAAAATCCTTAATGAAAATATTGCTCAATACCTCTATAATATTAGCACATAGATAAAATTTAAAAATAAGAAACAGTAATAGAGTATTAGCCATTATTAATCAAATCTGTGAATCACTAGTTGTTCCTCAGGGGTCTGGAATATTTGGGGGGGGGAAGAACCAATTTAGTTTACATATATTTCAACATTGTGAACTGCAAGATTAATTCTGATTTCCACAGAAATATCATCATCTTAACCATTATATTTTGTTTTTATCTTTTATTTTTTTAAAAACTTTTGGCCAAGCGGCTTGTTGCGTCTTAGTTCTCTGACCAGAGATCGAACCCATGCTCCCTGCAGTGGAAGCACAGAGTCCTAACCACCGGACCACCAGGGAATTCCCAACCATACATATTGAAAAGCGAGGCAGGTGCCCTAAGGCCTGCATTATTCTGCATGACTACAAATCATCCTAGGTAAAGTATTTTCGTGTCATTTGAATATTATTGTTTATATCTATTGAATTTGCATTTTTTGCAGTTACATTATGTCTCCAATCCAAAAAATAAATGGCTCAAAATTGGTTTCCTAAAGCTTAAGGTACTAATAAAAATAGTAACAAAACTCAGAATAAATGCTAAGCCTGAATCAAGAACGAGACTCTAATGCAATCTGACTACAAATCTGTGGGTGTGATAATACAACACAAACCCATAAAAAAAATATTACTAAGTCATACAACAGTGACTATCTAAAAACTGGATTTTTTTTTAGACTCGCAATTCATTCACCTTATATTCTTCTGAATGTTGTCCACTTTGAAACTTTTATGACATTCAAACAAAATGTGAAGATTTTTTGGTAAACCAGTAGAACTTTTCTAGAACAATAACATAATGCTTTCTTATATGAAACTGAAGATTTTTGTTCCTAAAACAGAAGTGACATAAACTAGAGGCACCATTCAGATTCTGTGCTCCTCATAGGAAAAGCGTATAAAAAAGATAAGCTGTTGCCGAGAGACTTGTAAAACTAGCCACACAGATGATAATCATTATGCTGGAAGAGAGAACGGACCAAAAAATTTCCAAAATGTATTTACTATGTGACACCTTGGGACATCACAGAACTGAAAAGGCATATAAGGTAAAAGAGTAATTACTGTCATATTTGTACACAGCAGATATTTTACTTTACTGGTAGGTAAATGCACTCATGTGATGAATCCAAATCAGCTCTTGGTTTATGTGCAATACACACAGCAAAAGATGGCAGCCAACATTTTTATGTGTTTATCACTGAAAAACCCATACTACAAAATATGATTTTTTTTCCCTATTTAGTGATTATTTTGTAAACTATGATAGACTTGAAAATATGTGCTGGAATCAGTTCTGAGAGAATCTGTACAGCAAGGAAGAGCCTCGCTAAACAATTAGAATATCTCTTTTTTTAAAAAATAAATTTATTTTTATTTATTTATTTTTGGCTGCATTGGGTCTTTGTTGCTGTGCGCGGGCTCTTCTCTAGTTGTGGGGAGCGGGGGTTGCTCAGCAGTTGTGGCACAGGGGCTCAGCCGCTCCGCAGCACGTGGGATCCTCCCGGGCCAGGGCTCGAACCCGTGTCCCCCGCATTGGCAGGCAGATTCTTAACCACTGTGCCACCAGAGAAGTCCCTAGACTATCTCTTAACTGCAGATCTACCACTGCTTTATTCACAGAAAACAGCTGGTGGTTAAAACACATATGCTGGGCACGATTCAGTGTTAAAGGAATAGCATAAGTGTAAATGCACTCAATTTTTGGCCACAGAAAGTACATCTTTTCAGTGTGCTGTGGGAAAATGGAGTGCAAATAAAAACTATAAATAGCAAATAGAAGTAGTCAATAAAATGCAAAGAACTTCTATTTCTCAAGTTTTTAAGCATGACAATGACCATTAACTTAGCAAGTGACACAGCCTCGAAAGTAATCTTCAGTGAGAAATCTCTTTATGATTCAAGGGTCCATGTTGAATTTGAGCATTCAGAAACGACAACCAAAAAAACCACTTGTTGCTTTCCACTGTAAATTAAAATTTTGCTTGAATTTTTCTAATTTAAGAGAAATAGAGAAAATCTGGTTGGATATATGTGCTGAATCTACAACGCACAACCTATTTACTCATCAGTGAGCTGAAACAGAAACACCTTTAATATTGCAAACAATGTTCACTGATAATGTACTTATTTTAGTTTTTAAAAATTATGAATCATTTTTATACATTTATCTAATATTGGTAGGTGCCTGCCACACATACTGAATACATAGTGGATGGTGCATGGATATTAAAAGTTTAAGAAACATTGGTAGAAGCATTCATTCCTCCTATATAATATATAATATGTAGCTCTTTTAAAATTTTACTTCCAAGTAGACAGTATATGCTCTGTATATAAACTGTTCCCAAGTCAGCAAAACCTTAGGCATCTAAACTTCAATCTCAATACCAAAGTAGATCCTATAAATAATTTAAATATAAGAATAAATAATTCAAATACTGCTAAATTTTGAGTAAAAAAAGGAAGTTTTAGTGGCTATGGTATGTTCTCAAAACATGGTTCTATTATACTATAAGACATCATTTAATGAAAGTATGAAATTTTAATTGCTGTTTTTAGGAGCTTCCAATATTACATTTGTCTGTTTCCATCTAAACTCAAATACAGTACAGTATCAGAAATCAGTATATTTTTTCACACACTATAGTTATCTGTTCAAAAATAATTTTTAAAACAGCATTTTCTCATAAGTTAAGTAACATATGAGGTGCATACTATTTAAAAAATTCTTTTAGTTGATTTGATAAAGTAAACCCAAGACTGCCTTTATATAAATTCAGCTTTTCTTTGTGATTAAGAAGTTGAATCCTGATAAAAGTTTCTATTTGAATATGTTTATAAGTCCAACATGCTTTACAGAGTTCTACAAAACCACCAGCACCACAGAGAAACAGCAGCAGTACAACCAGGAGATGTTATCAGGTTCAATTACGTCAATGAGGTTTTATTTCATTGTTCCCTATGTAGCCAAAAAGAAAAATATATATGTGTCCTCAAGTCAAGCTCACAGAACTGTGATATTTATGTGAAATTTGAAAGATTGTCTATTATGGTACAGCTGTGAATTAACGTTACAACATCCTTTATTCTCATGTTTCTTGTTGACATTTTGCTTGAGCTTCATGTATAAGTCTAGGCTAATGCAATTGACTGAATTTCAGTATTTCCAACTTTTTCTATTTCTATGCCTTCCAACTTAGGCCCATTTAACTCTGTGTTTATTGAACATAAACCAAAAACATAAAATAAATGGACCGCCAAAAAGCTAAACTAAAACTGTACTTTCTAAGATAGTAACCTTGATAAATAAGGGCCCCAGTCAGAAAAACTGACAAGCAGGGAAAAAAAGGTGTGTGTGAGGGGCGGGGGGTGGAAACTAGTATTACTTGGAAACTAATCTCATTTACTATTCTTACTAATCAATCAAAATATCTGATTACAGTTGTGGTGACTTAGACTGTAAGCTATGCCCCAGCACTATGTTAGATGCCTAATACCTAATGTCTTCTTTAATCTTTACTAGAATTCTTTGTGGTAAGCCTTATTTCCTCATTTTACAATTGACACAACAGAGACTAAAAAGGTGAAGTAACCTGCCCAGAGTCACATGATTAGTAAGTGGCAGAGACAGAAATTAAATTCAGATCTGCCTCATTCCAAAACTTTAAGGATTCTTAATCATTATTCTATACCATCTTATAATTATTATCATTTACTACTGTTATTATCAACACTACTATGTGCTAGCAATATGGCAGGTGCTTGGCAGCCATGTAAAATCACAACGATTTTGCAAGTAACCTCATTTATATATGGGGAAGTTGAGGCTTAGCGATTATACTAATTATTCTGTATTTGCCTCCCAGATCCCTTCTTTGCCCTCCTCGCCACCCTGGGGAGGCTGGGCCCTACACTGCATCTCCCGAGCTCCCATGCAGCTGGTTTCCACTTAGGCTGGGAGATGACAGCAGGAAACCGGAGTTTGGGAGGAGAGAGAGGTGATTATTTCTTCTCTGCTGCCTCCATGACTACAGGTCTTAACCAGATGGTCTTCCCTTCATAACTTCAGCTGTGACTCTGAACACACCATTTCCACCCTTGTTCCATCAGCCTCAGGTGAGGTAACAGCTTTCCATAGTTACTAGTCTCTTGTTGCCTAACCACCCCTTGTCCATCATCTTAACCCCGCTCATTCTCTCAAAGTAGATTCTTCATTAAAATCTTTTTATTTGAACCACCTTGGAGTGAATTCTATTTCTTTTTTGCACTCCTAAATAATACAGGGACATTGTTAACCAAGTTCTGTCAGGTGTCAGCTAGGAAACTGCAGAGCTAGAATTTGAACTCAGATTTTATCTCCCTACAATTTTATTCCCTTTCTACTACTATGCTTGAAGGATAATTAAAGCTTTTAATGAGACCTTTCTTTCCAAAAATGATAAATAAAAAAGGATCATCAAATCACCCTCCAATCCCATATTTCCTGCATTTCATTCTGTTACTACAGATGAACTTCCTGAGCTCTAGTCAATGGCTTACTTTTCCATAAATGCACTAGATCCAATCTGCTGGTACCTACCTGAGGATATTTCACAAGCAGTTCTCTCCCTGTCTGCTACATCATCATTTTCTCTCTCTACTAAGTCATTCCCATTAGACTATAAACATGCCACAATTCCTCACCTCTCACACACACATACTTTCTCATGATCTTACTTAACACTCAGTCTCTATCCCAGTTCTTTGCTCCCCATTTACAGCAAAATTCCTCAAGAGTGATGTTTACTTTTTGTTTCCAATTCTTCTCCTACAATTTTCTCTTAGCTCTACTAGTTTATTTGCTGGTCCTTGAACATGCCAGGCAATTCCAACAAAGGTTTTTCTAAATCCGTACTGATAATTCAGATTTTATAAAGTAGCACTTGAAATGTACATATAAGTTTGGGTTTTTTTCTCTCAAGAGTACAAAACCAGAAACAACAATATTTAAAGGGACATAGGACAGACATAGGTTGAGTGAGAAAAATATGAAAAGTCATAGATTATTTGAAAAAGGTAGAGATTTAACCTCTAAAATACCAACTACTTAAACCTCTATCCTATTGATCTTATGAGACTTTTGTTTTTATCATTTGATGTTCTGAAATTGAGTAAAACATCTACTTTTTTTTTTTTTTAACCTTTCAGAATCCTTTTAAAACAGTTCCACAGGGCTTCCCTGGTGGCGCAGTGGTTGAGACTCTGCCTGCCAATGCAGGGGACACGGGTTCGAGCCCTGGTCTGGGAAGATCCCACATGCCGCGGAGCAACTGGGCCCGTGAGCCACAATTACTGAGCCTGCGCGTCTGGAGCCTGTGCTCCGCAACAAGAGAGGCAGCGATAGTGAGAGGCCCGCGCGCCGCAATGAAGAGTGGTCCCCACTTGCCGCAACTAGAGAAAGCCCTCGCACAGAAACGAAGACCCAACACAGCCATAAATGAATGAATGAATAAATAAATAAATTAAAAAAATAAAATAAAATAAAAACAGTTCCACACACCGTGGTCTAATTAGTTGTGCTAAGGGAATTCAAGCACAGAGAACCATTTTCTAAATATACTATGAAATAGCCTCTATTTTACCAGTATTCTTAATCTCTTATTCACTCCAGATGTTTTCAAGTTTTTACCTACCTGCTTCTCTTCTAAACCTCCTGTGTCCTTCCAGATATATGAGTTGGCACATGCCTCAACTGGTTTCTCTAGCCTATGGTTAAGCAGAATTTTATCTCCATCCCAGACATGGACTCTGCATTCCCACCAAGAGATACATATTCTGGGGAGAATGTGCCAAAAATAACTGAAAAAAAAATGGGATTGTAAGCCTATAACTTCAGTTTTCCTCCTACTGTGAATAATGTTTTCCTTTTAAGTTAAAATATAATTTTCAGTATAATTTAAGCAAAAGATTAAATTAATAATAGCTAATATTTAAAAGACCTTACTAAAACATGTGAACAATTCAGGATTGCATGAGGAACTTCCTAATAAATGTTCTAGAATTCTAAGCACAGTTTATGAACAAGACCAAAAGAGAAAAAAAAAGGTTCCTCACCTCAAGCACAGGAATATGCTACAAACTTGACTCCAATCTGGAAAGAAAACTGGATCACAATGGCCTTCTCTCAGGGGAGACCTGAGATCAACCTAAAATGGTGGTTTTATGACCATATCTAAAGCCATCTCCATCTATACATACAGTAACTCAGGCAGACTGATGCCAGAGTCCAGGTTCTCAAACACTATACTATACTGTTTCTCACCTACTTATGGCTCAAACAGAGGAAGCTGGGTTGCTTCCCCACGCCCCCGCCCCAATCAACTCTATACAGTTCACACAACTAAAAGATCCATAAATTGCACAGACATTCAAGTAAAACAAAGGGGCTAGCTGGTCCTAGGCAGGCATACCCTCTACCTAACAAAGCAAATACAACATATATTTTTTCTCTGATTGCCCTTTATAAATTATCTGAGAACAGATAGATTATAGTTTAGACTTAAGAATGGTGAACCAACCAAAGACACCAGTCTTACTGGTAAAATAACTACATATATGTATGGAGGGCAAATAAAATAACATGCAAATTCTCTGCTGGAAGTCACTTTGTTTAGGAATCCTCCTCCTTGGCTCTTCTGATATTTATGACTCTAATGCGTTTACATAGACACGAGCTTTGTATTCCCAAATAACACAATGGAGAGTCCTAATGGTATTTCACCATGGGCAGAGAGTATATTTCATCAACAATTTGTGATCTCTGCCCCAAGAGGAGTACTTGAAGTGGGTGAGAATACTGCTGTAGGAAAAAATCTAGAAATTCCTTCCAAGGGCTCAGCTCCAGGCTTTGATACCCCTCAGCAGTCTGCCTACTCTACCCTGCCTTTGATCATTAGAACTATCAGAGCCAGCTATGAGCCCAGGACCATTCCAGCTGGAAGTTTCCCATCTTCAAACATGTCCAACCCATTTGGACAGAGGGTGGAAATCACTGTAGGTAATAACTAAATATTGCTTGGGTCATTTGAAAGAGAACAAATGGTGACCTTTAATCACTCTCAGTCTTTTAGTGTCCTCAAATTCCTACCTCATTGCAACTAAAGCAAAATAAAACCTAGTTAAAAGGGGGAGGCAACTTCAAGTCTAGCAAACCACAGGCAACAAAAGTGTGTTTACTACATTAGGTACTCTTTTGGGAGCTTTATATATATTATTACATTCAACCTGTGAGATCAGTTTTTATAAATAATTTGTTGAATGAATAAATGACTCATTTTTAAACCCCTCTTTCTTCTTCCCCGTATCAATCTATTTTGATCTAGATGTTTCTGATTTTCTATCACCACATTTTCGCATTTTTATCATATCAAGCCTTGATCACTTTCAACAGCCGCCAATCAATTTTATCTACTTTATACATCTTCAAAGCTGTGTTATCATGTTACTCTCCTGTTAGAAATATTCAGAGTATATTTGAGCTTAAGGGAATTTAGAAGTTAATTCCAATCTTCTCATTTTACAGATACTAAAGAAAACAAGGTCCAGAGTAACTGATTTTTTCTTTGTCTTTTTTACCTCTGTGTCTAACCTCACTCAACTAAAAAAAAAAAAAAATCTACCTGTAGGCAGACAGTCAAGTAAAACAAAGGAACTATTTGGTTTTAAGTGAGCAAGCCTCCCCCAAAGAAAATAAAAACATCTTTTCCTGATTACCTTTTATTTTATAATTCTACCAACCAAGCTCACATCTGATTATCTACCCAAACCCATGGGGGGGAATCTAACAACAAAAATCTGCTTACCACTTTCTACATCTGACTTAAACCTTCCTATTTTCCTTGGTTCCTATTCTCTACTTCCTATTTCTTTATCTCAGTTAAAATAGCTGACCTCTTAAAACAGAAGAAATACTTGAAGGCTACAATGGAAGTATTCTTTAAACAATAAAGCTTTTTGAAGGTAGCAACTGCAAGTTCATTTAGAAAGTAACAACCAGAGCTTAGATTATTCAATATGAACTAGCCCACTGCCAATATGGTAAAGATTCAGGACCACAAACAAAGAACTCTTATTCTGTCAGATGGCTACATCTCTGAGACATAAAGGGCATTTCATACAAAAAGGACTATATAGGAAAGTAGCACAGGTATATTTAAGAATATTTTCTTACCACTTATTTATATAACTTTTCATGGGTAAAATTTTAAATACTTAACAGAGATACATTTACTAGGCCCTTACCTGATTTTATTTTAGAACTGAATATTAAATTTAGCAGATAGGGGTATTAAAGGAAATTATCATAAAAGCATCAAAGTAGATTTTAATTAACCAAGAAAAAAACTTAAGATCAATGTATACTAACAAAACTATTTTTTTCCACTTAAAATTAAATTCACCATTTTTCATTTGGGATTTTTATTAGGTAGAAACTATTCAAGTTGCCGGCAGTATCTGTTTGACACTTATTTGAGTAAACAAGTTTTGTCATAGTAACAGATTAAAATTAAGCAAAGATACTAGCCCCATGGTGACTTGATCTGAAAATGAAAAATGGATCCTCTGATCTATTAAAAAAAAAAAATCAGATTTCCCCAAGGATCATCACAGTATCCTAAACTAATGAAACAAAATGTACTAAAAGTTTTATGCTTTGCATAAGCAAAATGACTTTTTAATAAATTTAAAATATAGAGATAAATTTAACACTACATTTTAATAAAAATTTTACCATGTAAGAGACCACTAAACACTAATTTTCCATGTATAAAATAGAATAAAATAATAAAAATCTGGGAATTATTTAATTTGAATTATTATTATAATGTAACATGGATCATAAAGAAACTGACAGTTCAAAAGCAAGTTTCAAATAATTTCTAGAGACCCTGTCTAAAAACTGAGAGCAACTACTAACTCTTCAGTGTGCTATCAATTTATTTTCCCAAACATTAAACCTTCTGACAGTGCTGTACAAATAACAGTCACCATTAGTTACTCCAACTGGCAAAGAAAAGGAAACCAGATATTAAGGTCTGTCAATGATCAATATATTAGTAAAATTTTAAAAATAGTTCTATTCTTAACTCAGTAGTCTTCCCCCCCCCCAAATTAATGGCTACTCCCTCATTAGGGGACAAATGCACACCAACCTAGCATTTTGCTGAGATTAGTGAGTCTAGCACAGTGGAAAATTGTGCTAATTTTTGACCACAAAACTATTACAAAATAAACTAACCTACTCTTTTTGGTATGCTGATGGTTAATGAAGACAGCTCAATAAACTCTCAGGCTGGCAGTATGTATGTCAGTATAGGCAGTTTACTAATTCACCAATTATTAATATAAATCAGATGTAAATTATGCACCTTTAGCCTCCAGGAGAACAAGATCATCCCAGCATCTAGCAAAGTGAGTACCTAGTACTTAGTTGCTTAATAAATACTTGTAGAATGAATTCACCTATAAATGTCACTTGTCACATTATATAAATTTGAAGTTTTAGTTATGTAGCCTATTAATACTACTAATAAGAGCTAATATTTATCGAGAGCTTACCATATGACCTGTTGTTGTCCTTATTTTTACATTTAATCATGGCTGAGCGAGACTATCTAACTCGACCAAGTTTACATGGCAGGTGAGTGGTAGAGCAAGAACTCAAACTGGTTTTTCTACCTACAAAATCCAGAATTTTAATGACAGTATTATACTGGAATATTCAGAATTCATTATTATGCTAACAATCTCTAGTATGTAAGTCTCATCTCACAGCAAAGATCAGTTTACAAAAATGTGAAAGTAATGAATTTTCAAATGATAAATAATTACAATACATTATTTGCCTTCCTGGCTTTTAGTATTTGGTCTCCTGCTGAAGTTGAGGTCTTAACCACCTAAAAAAACATCTGCTTCTACTAGAGAACAGAACAACTTTATGCAGTGGAAGAAGTGGGCTACCAAATTAGAAAACCAAGGGCTGAACTACTTTTGTTCCAGATGTCAGGATATAAAAGAAGGCACTATCTTAAACTTGTTATGAAGATAAAATTAAGAATGTACTTTATAAAAAATATAAAGTACTACAAAAATGCTCATAAAATATTTCATGTGTTTATATGCTATTGTCTAAAATACATGTTGCCTAGATTGCTCACACTTAGAATATGTTACCATGCATGACTGTATGAACAATCTTGCTCCCTATTCTGGATATTCTCCATTTGTCCCTTCAGATCCACTCTCTTAAATGGCAGTTTTTGCTTAGGAAGCAGACCATTTTGGACTGCATCAAAAGGTTGTTTGTCATCTGGCTTTTGATGGGGGACTACAGGAGGCACCAGCAGGAAAGGAGAGGGCAAGAGGAGAATGAGGTTGAGGTATTTATAGGTGGGGATATCATCAGCTCCTTCCTCAACAGCACAGGCTGGCAGTGGCTGGATTCTTCCACTAAAAGCTACAGCTCCTGTTGGGGACCCTCGTCTACAGATCCTACAGTTATATCACTTGTCTCTTCAGGCCTTGGGTGATAATAAGGGTTATTTTCCCTAACTCTCTTCACACTTTTATAAATAGTCCTTTACTAAATGATCCTCAGTGACTCCATTTTAGTGTGCCATTTGTTTCTTGCTGGGACCCTGGCTGATACACTACCTAACTAGATTATAACGTCCCTTGATGATTCAGGCACTGTTTTTCATATTTTTTCTTTAATATCCTTAGCACCCAGCAAAAACACTTGGATATAAATAAAGTATACTAGACAGAAAATCAGAATATCTTAGTTATTTTCAATTCTACCAATGACTAGCTTCCACTAAACCTTGGAATCTTAACTGCAAAATAAAGAAGTTGCATTAAAGGGTAATCTAAAGTCTGTTCCAGAAATCATATAGAAGTATTATTTTCTCTACTGATAGTTGAAAGCTCACCAATAGAGATTTATTTCTTTGTGTTTGGATAATCATGGGATCACTTAAAAACAAACGAATAATTGTTTAACTCAGGGTCGGTACTTTTTATTTAAAGGGCCAGACAGTAAATATTTTAGACTTTGTAAGCCAAAAAGCAAAATCAAAGCTACTATGTAGGTACTTCTATAACGAGACAAACATATTTTTCTACAGATTTTTATTGAAAAAATTCAAAATATAATAATAGTGAGTATAAGTTTTTGTAATGCAGATCTGCACATGAGAAGAATAAAATTAGTTTGGAAGGAGAGCATTTCATTTAATTGGGACTCAAAGTTGGTATTCCCTATCCTCAACATCAGTGTTTACCTGTAATGCTCATCTATAATGAGATTTTATATATTTCACCTTTGAAAATGTCTTTTCATACAGATAGGGACTGGCAAATATTGGTACCAGCCCACAAGTATATGATTTTAATTGTGCATATTCATCACTTGAAAGGTATTTATAGAATTATATTAGATTCTTCTCCTGATATTTACATTTTAGCATGTCATTACATTGCAGATAATCCATTCCAGTTGAAGGTTACTTGGAAGTTCCCTGACTGTGCAGTTAAATGGATTTTGAAATATGGAAAATCCTTTACTTACACTGAGTTCTGAAACCACTGCTAAAACCGTACTTTGATCTAGGAAATATAGCTGCTGCAAATTTGTGTGGAAATGGAGATCCCACTTCTTTTTTTAACTTTTGACAACATGTAAAGCAGCTTGACATTACTTGTGATCCAAACAACACTGTCATCAAAATCACTTTTACCACAGTATAAATTTTGCATTTAAGCATTGTTATTCCTCGTAATTTTAGGTTGAATTCGTTAAGAAATATTACCAACTCCGTAGCATAAGCAAATTTCCAAAGTCATTCAGTTTTTAATAATAATGGTTGAAGGTGGTTCTCTCATTCAGAAAAATTTCAATCTCAGCCTTGAGCTCAAAATACACAATAGATAATGGTAGAATATTACAGGGATTGTCTTTCCAAGACTGCAGCGTCCTGGTTTGGGAGCCAGTAAAGGAGGGGAGAGGGTGCATAGTGAAAGGTATATAGAACTCTGTTATACAGCAGAAACTAACACACCATTGTAAAGCAATTATACTCCAATAAGGACGTGGAAAAAAAAGGTATATAGAGAGTTCAAGTCTAAGCAGACATAATTAAGGGTGAGGAGGTCTAGAAATAGCAAGTTTAACAGGAATACTGTCAGATACGAAAATCCATATGTATAAAGAAGATACATCAAGGGTATGGCTGCTCACATTCTGAACATTGTTCAGTTTTCCAAAGGACTAACTGCAGAGTTCTTTTAAATAATGCCATCTATAAAATAGTAATAATAATAATAACTCAGAGGTTATTTAAAGTGAGATAATACTCATGAGGAGCTTATGTACTACTATACAAACTGTCTCAATAAATGTTAACATTATTTATTAGTATTATTGATGTTAATAATAATGAGTTCTCTTGACTTAAGTGCTTGTTTACAAAAAGTTAAGGAATAGTGAACATTGAAACTAAAGTGTTAAGGAAACTATCCAGTAAAATTAGATTATCAAATTAAATGATCAAGTTATCAAGGAAAAAATAAAACTGAATTTCCATAAATATCCATGCAACTCAAAAAGGAACAAATAATCCAAGGAAAGTGAACTATCCCTCTAATGCTAAAAATGCATTTTGAAGTTTTTGCCTGTCTAACTGAGTCAAGTCCTATCTCACAACTCGTATTACTTTGTCTATGTCTTTGTTTGTATGTTATTTAACACAATCTAAACAGGAAGTTCCTAAAACACAAGTTTCCACAATTACTCTATCTTGTTCAAAAATAAAAATAAATAAGCCAATCAGACTTTATTGGTATGGAATAAACTATTTTCATAACAATTCTTCTTTTTTAACTTCTAAAGCAAAACACCATTTAGTCATCTAAAATTAAGTGGAGCTTTTAAAATCTCCAGGACCTGCTTGAGTTTTCCAAGAAAAGTAATGATTTTAAGGCTTTATGTGCATTTTACTTACTAAAATACTTGAACACGAGTTGATTGAACATTGCAGAAAATGTTATTTATTATCTTCCTATGGAAAACAGTAATGAATATGCAGAAAATTTTAAGTCAATTTTATAGACCATTTTCATATTTATAAACTTTTATTTTATTATGCTAAAAAAAAAGTTTAAAAGCAATATGGTAGCTGTGATCAGATGGGTGGCTCCTGCTCCCCTCTGAGCCCCTAAAAGGGACACTTAAACTTACACCATTCTGTTTTCATTTAAATTACTTCTATCACTTAAACACAGAGGCATAAAAATAACAATACTTCTCTCTGGTAGTAAATGCTGAAGATACGGGGATGGATGGTTAGCTTAACATTTACCTAAGGAAATCAAAGCTATTGGATTCTTAAACAATTTTCAGCTTTATTAAAGAAATCAGAATTGGCATCTGAGAATAATATGTTGACTTTAAACCACCAGTGACTCAGTTTATGAATCCAAGGATTCAATAATATCAAATGCTATTATTACTGAAGAGATTTCATTAAAAAAAAATTCCATTAAGAGCATTCAATTTTATTTTGACTTTAAAATTCAGGTATTTGTTTACATTTCCAACTCTTCTCCTAGACTTTTTGATGGCAAGGTTCCTTCCTTATTTATCCCCAGTGACTAACAAAGTACATGGTTCATGGAAGGCACTCAAATAAATAAATATTGAATGGATAAGTGAGTAAATAAAAGCCAACTATCAAGGTGAGCCTAAGAAAACTGTGACCTGCTGAAATGTTTACAAAAACATCATCTTCTTGACATGAAATTTTTGCAGACTTTGGAAAAGTCTCCTTCAAACACCCTCACACAAATTACTAAACATTCAGAGAAAGTGCTGGTTTGGCATTTATTTCACTACTTGATTTTTAAAATAAAGCTGTTAGAATACTCAGAAGGTCATCCAGCACATATTGTAACTGCATGCATATGAACGAAAGGCAAGTGAACAACAAATAAGTTACTGTGATAGCTTTTCTAAGAATGCAAGTTTCACTGGTGTGCTGGTGTTAGGAACCATTCACATTTGAGGTACATACCATGATCATTACATCTACACAACAATCATTACATCGTTACTACCTTACCATAATTAATTTAACAACCATTTACTGAACACTATTATGTGAGATCTCCTATACCAGGAACACACACACACACAGAGGTTAACAAATGCAGAACTCACTTTATCATACTTAATATAATCCCACAATGCCACTCTCTGATTTTCCCTAATCTTCTCTTTTCCTTAAATATTTTCCTCTGTGCCACTCTCAGTGCTTTCCTTTCTCTTTCTTTCCTTTTAACTTTCCTTTTTTTAACTAGGCATAAAATTAAATTTAAAATTTTAAAATATGTACTGAAGAAAATGCCATGTACGTGTTCTTCATGTTAAAACCACCCAAGTCGAAACTTTTATATTTCTCCCTCCAAAGAACTAAATTACTTTTTTTTTTTAAACATCTTTATTGAAGTATAATTGCTTTACAATGGTGTGTTAGCTTCTGCTTTATAACAAAGTGAATCAGTTATACATATACATATGTTCCCATATCTCTTCCCTCTTGCATCTCCCTCCCTCCCACCCTCCCTATCCCACCCCTCTAGGTGGTCACAAAGCACCGAGCTGATCTCCCTGTGCTATGCGGCTGCTTCCCACTAGCTATCTATTTTACATTTGGTAGTGTATATATGTCCATGACACTCTCTCACCCTGTCACATCTCACCCCTCCCCCTCCCCATATCCTCAAGTCCATTCTCTAGTAGGTCTGTGTCTTTATTCCCGTCTTGCCACTAGGTTCTTCATGACCTTTTTTTTTTCCCTTAGATTCCATATATATGTGTTAGCATACGGTATTTCTTTTTCTCTTTCTGACTTACTTCACTCTGTATGACAGACTCTAACTCCATCCACCTCATTACAAACACCTCCATTTCATTTCTTTTTATGGCTGAGTAATATTCCATTGTATATATGTGCCACATCTTCTTTATCCATTCATCCGATGATGGACACCTAGGTTGCTTCCATGTCCTGGCTATTGTAAACAGAGCTGCAATGAATATTTTGGTACATGACTCTTTCTGAATTATGGTTTTCTCAGGGTATATGCCCAGTAGTGGGATTGCTGGGTCGTATGGTAGTTCTATTTGTAGTTTTTTAAGGAACCTCCATACTGTTCTCCATAGTGGCTGTATCAATTTACATTCCCACCAACAGTGCAAGAGTGTTCCCTTTTCTCCACACCCTCTCCAGCATTTATTGTTTCTAGCTTTTTTGATGATGGCCATTCTGACCGGTGTGAGATGATACCTCATTGTAGTTTTGATTTGCATTTCTCTAATGATTAATGATGTTGAGCATTCTTTCATGTGTCTGTTGGCAATCTGTATATCTTCTTTGGAGAAATGTCTATTTAGGTCTTCTGCCCATTTTTGGATTGGGTTGTTTGTTTTTTTGTTATTGAGCTGCATGAGCTGCTTGTAAATCTTGGAGATTAATCCTTTGTCAGTTGCTTCATTTGCAAATATTTTCTCCCATTCTGAGGGTTGTCTTTTGGTCTTGTTTATGGTTTCCTTTGCTGTGCAAAAGCTTTTAAGTTTCATTAGGTCCCATTTGTTTATTTGTGTTTTTATTTCCATTTCTCTAGGAGGTGGGTCAAAAAGGATCTTGCTGTGATGTATGTCATAGAGTGTTCTGCCTATGTTTTCCTCTAAGAGTTTGATAGTGTCTGGCCTTACACTTAGGTCTTTAATCCATTTTGAGTTTATTTTTGCGTATGGTGTCAGGGAGTGTTCTAATTTCATACTTTTACATGTACCTGTCCAATTTTCCCAGCACCACTTATTGAAGAGGCTATCTTTTCTCCACTGTATATGCTTGCCTCCTTTATCAAAGATAAGGTGACCATATGTGCGTGGGCTTATCTCTGGGCTTTCTATCCTGTTCCATTGATCTATATTTCTGTTTTTGTGCCAGTACCAAACTGTCTTGATTACTGTAGCTTTGTAATATAGTCTGAAGTCAGGGAGCCTGATTCCTCCAGCTCCATTTTTCGTTCTCAAGATTGCTTTGGCTATTCGGGGTCTTTTGTGTTTCCATACAAATTGTGAAATTTTTTGTTCTAGTTCTGTGAAAAATGCCAGTGGTAGTTTGATAGGGATTGCATTGAATCTGTAGATTGCTTTGGGTAGCAGAGTCATTTTCACAATGTTGATTCTTCCAATCCAAGAACATGGTATATCTCTCCATCTATTTGTATCATCTTTAATTTCTTTCATCAGTGTCCTATAATTTTCTGCATACAGGTCTTTTGTCTCCTTAGGTACGTTTATTCCTAGATATTTTATTCTTTTTGTTGCAATGGTAAACGGGAGTGTTTTCTTAATTTCACTTTCAGATTTTTCATCATTAGTATATAGGAATGCAAGAGATTTCTGTGCATTAATTTTGTATCCTGCTACTTTACCAAATTCATTGATTAGCTCTAGTAGTTTTCTGGTAGCATCTTTTGGATTCTCTATGTATAGTATCATGTCATCTGCAAACAGTGACAGCTTTACTTCTTCTTTTCCGATTTGGATTCCTTTTATTTCTTTTTCTTCTCTGATTGCTGTGGCTAACACTTCCAAAACTATGTTGAATAATAGTGGTGAGAGTGGGCAACCTTGTCTTGTTCCTGATCTTAGTGGAAATGGTTTCAGTTTTTCACCATTGAGGACAATGTTGGCTGTGGGTTTGTCATATACGGCCTTTATTATGTTGAGGAAAGTTCCCTCTATGCCTACTTTCTGCAGGACTTTTATCATAAATGGGTGTTGAATTTTGTCAAAAGCTTTCTCTGCATCTATTGAGATGATCATATGGTTTTTCTCCTTCAATTTGTTAATATGATGTATCACGTTGATTGATTTGCGTATATTGAAGAATCCTTGCATTCCTGGAATAAACCCCACTTGATCATGGTGTATAATCCTTTTAATGTGCTGTTGGATTCTGTTTGCTAGTATTTTGTTGAGGATTTTTGCATCTATGTTCATCAGTGATATTGGCCTGTAGTTTTCTTTCTTTGTGACATCTTTGTCTGGTTTTGGTATCAGGGTGATGGTGGCCTCGTAGAATGAGTTGGGGAGTGTTCCTCCCTCTGCAATATTTTGGAAGAGTTTGAGAAGGATAGGTGTTAGCTCTTCTCTAAATGTTTGATAGAATTCGCCTGTGAAGCCATCTGGTCCTGGGCTTTTGTGTGTTGGAAGATTTTTAATGATAGTTTCAATTTCAGTGCTTGTGATTAAATTACTTTTGCCTTGTGTTAATAGTCAGTTGATCTTTCCTGTGATCCAGTGTCTCAAAGATAAGGAAAAAGGGGGGGGGGGGTGGAATGGGGATCCTAGGTTCCTGACAAAAGACAAATGTGTTATATAACCACTCCCAAACTACCATTCCTAATATCTGAGCTCCAAATAGTTTATCGGATTAGCTGTAATCACTGAATAAGAGTCCCAAAACAATGGAATAAATGAGAGCAAAAGGGATAGTTCAGGATGTGAACGCTAATAGACTGTATTAGAATGTTAGACAGCTTTTAGAGGAAGAAGGAAAGAGGAATAAGAGGAAGGAAAGAGGAATAAGAGAGAGAAAAGAAGAAAGAATGGGGTGGGAGAGCAAAAAAATGACAGAAGCCTTTGTATTGCACAAAGACAGACAATAAGGATCCAGTGCTAACCAACCAAGGGGCAAATGTAAACAGTGTTTGTGATGCCATAAAGAGAAAGTCTAGACATAGTCATATGTGTCTCCTTAAATTTAAGAAAACATTTCAAAGTTTTCACAGAAACTAAAGCCATGATTCCACAGCAGAAAACTCAAGGGAGGGATGAACTTTAACAGAGCTAGGAAAAGAAATTTAAATTGACCAGTGGATTCAAAAAGGCCAAACCTCAAAATTATCTGTGACTTGCAAAATACAAGAGAGAGCAAAAGGGACTTTCCTGTTGTTAGAACTTAGAAAGTATTTTAATCCCAATAGAGAAAGCAAAACTCTAACTCCTAGATTGTCCCACTTTTCTGCGTCAGGGAATGAAAAGATTTGAACAAACATTGCAATGCTGGAACTAAAGCCCAGTACAGGTAAGTCCAATTTCTCTGTCAAGATGAATTACAGTCAAAGGATACGGAGAGAACTAGCACATGAGGTTATTTCTAACAACTGAAGAATTCTAGAAACAAACAAATGTAATTGATTTTTGAAAGAAAAAAATAGATTCCATAAAATATAAAAGATGAGTGTAGCTGGTACCACTGGTACTCCATGTCACAGCTCCTCAGGCCACTTTTGGTCATAGCTGTGATGTGGACTGTACTGGGAAGACACCTCATATTAATAGAATGCAACTTTATTTTTTTATTTTTTTGGCTGTGCCCCACAGCATGTGAGATCTTTTTTTTTTTAATAAATTTATTCATTTTTTATTTATTTATTTTTGGCTGCGTTGGGTCTTTGTTGCTGTGCGCAGGCTTTCTCTAGTTGCAGCCAGCGGGGGCTACTATTCGTTGTGGTGCACGGGTTTCTTATTGCGGTGGCTTCTCTTGTTGCAGAGCACAGGCTCTAGGCATGCGGGCTCAGTAGTTGTGGCTCACGCGCTCTAGAGTGCAGGCTCAGTAGTTGTGGCGCACGGGCTTAGCTGCTCCGTGGCATGTGGGATCTTCCCGGACCAGGGCTCGAACCCGTGTCCCCTGCATTGGCAGGTGGACTCTTAACCACTGTGCTACAGGGAAGTCTGGCATGTGAGATCTTAGTTCCCCCAGCAGGGATTGAACCCACGCCCCCTGCAGTGGTAGCGCACAGTCTTAACCACTGGACTGCCAGGGAAGTCCCTAGAATGCCACTTTATTTTATTTTATTTTATTTATTTATTTTTGGTTGTGCCGGGTCTTAGTTGCGGCATGCATGTGGGATCTAGTTCCCTGACCAGGGATCGAAGCCGCGTCCCCTGCATTGGGAGGCGAATTCTTAACCACTGCACCACCAGGGAAGTCCCTCGAATGTCACTTTAAACATGCATTAGCTCATCTTTCCATTTTCCCATTCAGGGCCTTCAATGGCACTACAATGGGCCACTCAGCCTGTGAGCAAGCACAGCCTGGAAATATGGGCAGGTTAACTCCCCCAGGTTGAGGAGGGAGGGCAACCCTCAACTAATGAAAAACAAGACTGGGAATTCCCTGGCCGTCCAGGGGTTAGTTAGGACTCCACACTTCCACTGAAGGGGGCCTGGGTTTGATCCCTGGTCGGGGAACTATGATCCCACAAGCTGTGGGTCGCAGCCAAAAAAACAAAAACATAAGAAACCAACAACAACAACAACAAAAAAACTGATTGGCATTCTGAAGACTTTTCAGGAAATCCCAACATAATCTAGCCCCAGTAATGCATTCTTACATGGGCTTTTCCTCCTTCCTGGTCTTACTCTTCCCTACTTCCTTACTCCCGCTTCCGTTCCCACTCCCAAATAAACTACCCACTCCATATCCTTGCCTCAGTCTTGATTTCTAAAGGAACCCAAACCAAATAGTGAGGCTGATATCAATGGCTCAAAAACAAGATTTAAGGAATGAGTTACAAGAAGTCAGGTGAAAAAGCAGGGATCAGAAGTTTATATCAAGTCACTAGAAAAATGAAAGATAGTTTCCTTTTTTGAGAAGATTATTGTTAGATGGCAGATCAGAGATGTGAGGTAGGTAGACTGTTCATTTCTCAAAACAAGCTTGATCAAAATGGAGAAGTATGAATTATAACATAGCACTATAATATAAATTAATAATTGTTTGAAACTAACGGTACTGCAGGTCAACTTGGAGAGACATAGCTACTGCAACGCTGCAGAATTCTAACTTCTATAATATTTTAATGAATGTTATAAATAGTATATATGATATAAAATAATGGTATTCCCACATATGAACCCACAGACAAGTGCCAGGAGTGCTGAATAATCACTAGGTGCACAGTCAGTATTTATAAGTGTGAGGTAGGACCTCAGAGTCTATTTTTTACAGTTCCTCAGTTGATTCTGATGGGCAGGCAGGTGTGGCAATCTGTGATACAGAGGGTTTGCTTATCATATTTGTGGATGACAGAAACACAGAGCAGAGAATACAATAATAGCAATTCAGAAATTATAAAGACCAGGACAGGCTGAATCAAAAGATGGACTAATTCTAACTAGCATGATCTGGATGCTCCCCAAAATAAATGGGATCTTGGTTTATGTTATGTAGAAGCAGGGAGGTGACAATCCTCTCTACTTACCATTAGTGGGCCACATACATGAAACATATTCATTTTTAAAATTACACTTTTAAAAAAGTATAAAGGTTTTTAACCACTTATTGAAGAATGGACCCTTTTTTTTCAGTCTGATAAAGCCTATGGACCCTTTTCAAAATAATATTCTTATAAGTGTAAAACAGAATACTGAATAAAGCAAATTACCCTCCCTAATGTGAGTGGACCTTAATCAGCTGCAGATCTGAAAAGAACAAAAAGGCCAGGTAAAAGGAAATTTCCTGCCTAACTGCTGAGCTGGTCTCTTCCGGTATTCAGACCCAGACTGAAACACTGGCTCTTCTTAGGTCTCGAGCCTGCCGAGCTTTCAGACTAGAATTTATACCATCACCTCTCCTGGTTCTCAGACCTTCAGACTGGAGCAGAACTCCTTAGTCTCCAGTTTGCCAACTTCTCAGCTTCCATTACTGGCTAAGCCAATTCCTTATTTTCTTTCTTCTCTCTCTCTCTCATATATATAGATAGATAGATAGATAGATCTATCTATCTATCTATCTATATATATATATCCTATTGGTTCTGTTTCTCTGGAGAAACTTGACTAATACAATATCCAAATCCATGGATTCCCTGAATTCTATTCATGGTCAGTATCCCTGGTAGAGGCCATCTGAGAGACATTCTCAATGATAGAGAAGGACTTTGTGACACATGAAGAATGCCTGAAGGAATCAGACATTTTTAATCTAGTAGAGAAACTTTGGGAATGAAGAGAGAAATAGAGGGGTACCAAAAGCTGTCCTCAAGTATTTCAAAACTGTCACGCGGAAGACAGTTTACGTTATTCTTTATAGCCCCTAAGAAATCTAGGGCCAATGGGTAAAACACAAAAAGGAACACAAGGAGACAGACTTTGCTTCACTACAAGTATTTGCTTTTAATTAGTTAATGCTGTTCAACAATGAGATGTATCATCTTCAGCCGGATTGAGTTAGTCATCATTGGATCGGTCCTTGCAGAAGCTAGCGTACTATTTAGTTATGTGTTCAAGGTAATTCAAACACTGAAAAGTCAGACTAGATGATCTTTTATTTCCCCCAACTTGAAAATAATATTACTTTTCATTTATATATATACTAACCTAGGTAGAAAACAAGTCTTATATAAAAATAAAAAGCTCCTTATGACATAAGTAAGTCTTTAAACATTTATGAAGTTAGCTTTTCTTTGAGTAGTATCATTTTAGTATGGGTATTTCAAACAATGAAAAAAAAGACCATTTCCTTTTCACCTTAACTATAATGTAGTTTAACAAATGCAGCTGCCTGGAGACTGTCCGAAGCCACAGTGAATGATAAAAAAAGAGAGAGAGAGAGAGAAGTGAAAAAGTTAGATGGTGAGAATTCCATTGTTAATAATTTTTCCCATTTTAAAATGATTAAAGAATAAATGTAATAACCATTCGTCTATCTGGGTCAGAATTTAAATAATTATTTGTAAGAAGTTCTATGTGAAAATATAATTTGGGTCTTTTTAGCTCATTTCTATGTTAAAATAAGTTAGCAGTTATTTTATATAACTTAAAAGAATACTGTTATATAAAAATCAGGTTAATATAAATTGATTATGTGAAAATTGAAAGAATATTCAAGCTTTGAAATCACCTCTGTACTAAAAAGCCTTCAGATTTCTGAGAAAGATTTTAAAATACAAAGAAAAAGTGTTAAAGTGTTTTAATTTATGGATGCTGCTTCTTCAGGCCACCTGCTTCAAATCAAAACAGCTGCCAATGGTAAACTGAGACTGTGACCAATCTGTGACCAATATGAAATATAAACAGCTACATACCCAGGAGAACAGCTACCCATTATAAAACCAATTCTGAGGTTTGAGGTCCAATATGAATAATGTGGCTCCAGAATAATATTGTCTGAAGTAATCCTTCGTGTTTTAAAACTTAATTTTTAACTATATGATCTCTTCTTATTAATATTTCAGGTCTATGCAAACTGATAATATAATTTATAATATGACATTGTTAAAGGAACTGTTATGTTATACATGGTAAACAAAGTATGAACTGTATACCCATAAATTAAAATAACCGAGATGATATATGGCCAAATTCCTATAAAAACTACCAAAACTGACTCTAGAAGAAATTCTTCAGAAAATTTGAACACATCTACAATAAGTAAAGAGATTGAATCAGTAATCAAAAACCTCCCAACAAAGTAAAACCCAGGACAAGATGGCCTCACTGATGAATTCTACCTAACTTTAAAAAATTTAACACCAATCCTTCTCAAACTTTTCTGAGAAAGTGGAAGAAGACGCAACAGTTTTAACTCATTTTATGAGGCTAGCATTATCCTGATACCAAAGCCAGACCAAAAGATCACAAAACTATAAACCAATATCTCTTATGAATTATATGTCATGACAAAGTGGGACTGCGAGAATGCAAGACTGGTTTAATATATGAAAACCGATCAATGTACTACACCACAGTGATAGAATAAGTGAAAATAACTACATGATCATCTCAATTGATGGAGAAAGGCATTTGACAAAAAAAAAACACTCAACAAACTAGGAATAAAAGGGATCTACCTCAACATCACATAGGAGCATTTATGAAACACCCACAGCTAGTTCAATGGTGAAAGACTGAAGTCTTTCCCCCAGTATCAGAAACAAGACAAGTATGCCAGCTTTTACTATTTCTATTTCAACATTGTACTGGGCAGTCTAACCAGAGCAATTAAGCAAGGAAAAGAAATAAAAGTCATCCAAACTGGAAAGGAAGAAGTAAAATTATGTTTATTTGTAAATTATATGATCTTATATACAGAAAATCCTAAAGAATCCAAAATAATACTATTAGAGCTGATGAATTCTGAAAAGTTGCAGCATACAAAATCAACACACAAAAATCAGTTATATTTCTATATACCAGTAATGAACAATCCAAAAAGGAAATGAAGAAGACAATCTCATTTACAATAGTATCAACACACAGTGGGACTTGCATAATGGCAGACATGTAGATCAATGGAACAGAACTGAAAATTGAGAAACAAACTCATAATTTATTGTCACTTGATTTTCAATAAGGACACCACAACCATTTAATGGGGGGAAAAACAGTTTCTTCAACAAATGGTGCTGAGACAACTGGATATCCATAGGCAAAAGGATGAAGCTGTACCCCTACCTCATACCATATATAAAAATTACCTAAAACTGGATCAAAGACCATTAAGAGCTAAAACTATAAAACTCTTAGAAGAAAACATAGGGGTTAATCTTCTTAAACTTTGACTTGGCAGTGGATTCTTAACTATGAAACCACAAGCAACAAAAGAAAAAAATAGATAAACTGGACTTCATAAAAATTAAAACCTTTTTGTTCAAGAAAGGACAGTATTAAGAAAGTAAAAAGATAATCTAGGGAATAGGATAAAATATTTGTGAATTATTTGTCTGATAAGGCTCTAGGCCCCAGAATACATAATGAAGCCTCATAATTCAACAACAGAAAGATAAACAACCCAATTTTTACTTATTTAAAATTTTTTTTTTATATTTGGCCACATGGCACAGCCAAAAAAAAAGGGTGGGGTAGGGAGAAACTAGAACCCTTAGAATACCTGATGCATTTTTTGCTGGGAATGTAAAATGGTGCAGCTGCTATGGAAAACAATATGGTAGTTCTTCAAAAAATTTTAAATATAATTACCATATGATCTAGCAATTTCACTTCTGGGAATATACCCAAAAGAATTGAAAGCAAGGACTTGAAGAGATAGTTGTATACCCATGTCCACAGCTGTATTATTTACAATAGTCAAAAAGTAGAAGCAACCCAAGTGTCCATTGGCAGATGAATGGAAAAATAAAATGTGGTAATCCATATAATGGAATACTATTCAATCATAAGAAAGAATAAAGTTCTTATACATGCTACAATGTGGATGAACATCAAAACCATTATGCTAAGTGAAAGAAGCCAGACTCAGAAGGTCATGTAAGTGAAGTCATACATCACATGTATGACTTCACTTACATGAAATATCTAGAATAAGTAAACCCATAGAGACAAAAAGTAGATGAGTGTTTGCCAGGGGGTAGGGTGAGGAGGAAATAGAGAGTGACAGCTTAATGGGCATGGGGTTTCTTTTTGGGATGATGAAAATGTTGGAGATCTTGACAGAGGTGATGGCTGCACAACACTGTAAGTATACTAAATGCCACAGAATTGTATACTTTAAAATGGTGATGTGAATTTTATCTGAATTTCAGAAGACTTGCTGAAATCCAGACATATTATCTATTTAATTTCTCAGAGCTGACAGTTTGATAAAAGTGAATGTACCCTTATCTAGCAAACACTAACAATGTACTTAACATGTATATACCAAGTCTTGTTCTAAATGCTTTACAAGTATTAATTCATTTAATTTTCATTACAACCCTATGCAATAAATAGTATTATTTTTAATTTTAAAAATGAGAAATGAGACAGAGCAGGGGTCCCCAACCCCTGGGCCACAGACCAGTACTGGTCTGTGGCCTGTTAGGAACCGGGCTGCACAGCAGGAGGTGAGTGGCAGGAGAATGGGTGAGGCTTCATCAGTATTCACAGCCCCTCCCCATTGCTCGCATTACTGCCTGAGCTCCGCCTCCTGTCAGCATTATGGTGAGTTGTATAATTATTTCATTATATATTACAATGTAATAATAATGGAAATAAAGTGCACAATTAAATGTAATGCACTTGAA